>NC_141699.1:1051802330-1052261920 GCF_964263255.1 Lissotriton vulgaris
GCCACCTGAGCACAATAGAATGTCCCGCCCATGTGGGCGTGTGCTGTGAAGGTTTCTGGTAGATGTGGTCTGTTCTTCAATACAACCCCAGTGGGCGATGTGGGTCCCCTGAAAAATAAATAAAAACAGTCTTACCCCAGTGGGTATGTGTTACAGCAAGGCATGATATTATTTACATCCTCCTCAGAACGAACACACTGTTCCATGTAGTGCCTCTTGGTATCCTGCACTACGGACCTGCATGTTACACAGTGGGGCTTCACCACGGCCGGGCTAGCCGTTATAAATTCACTACACGAGTTGCCCACAACAGATGAAGCCACAACGCAGCGTGTTGATTCATTTAATCCAAGGAGTACATCAGCCTGGTTTCAGCACACAAATATTGCCAAACGCGTTTCGGGCGTCACAGCGCCCTTGATCACTGGCATAGGAGACCCCACAACTTGAGCAGGCCACCTGAGCACAATAGAATGTCCCGCCCATGTGGGCGTGTGCTGTGAAGGTTTCTGGTAGATGTGGTCTGTTCTTCAATACAACCCCAGTGGGCGATGTGGGTCCCCTGAAAAATAAATAAAAACAGTCTTACCCCAGTGGGTATGTGTTGCAGCAAGGCATGATATTATTTACGTCCTCCTCAGAACGAACACACTGTTCCATGTAGTGCCTCTTGGTATCCTGCACTACGGACCTGCATGTTACACAGTGGGACTTCACCATGGCCGGGCTAGCCATTATAAATTCACTACACGAGTTGCCCACAACAGATGAAGCCACAACGCAGCGTGTTGATTCATTTAATCCAAGGAGTACATCAGCCTGGTTTCAGCACACAAATATTGCCAAACGCGTTTCGGGCATCACAGCACCCTTGATCACTGGCATAGGAGACCCCACAACTTGAGCAGGCCACCTGAGCACAATAGAATGTCCCGCCCATGTGGGCGTGTGCTGTGAAGTTGTGGGGTCTCCTATGCCAGTGATCAAGGGCGCTGTGACGCCCGAAACGCGTTTGGCAATATTTGTGTGCTGAAACCAGGCTGATGTACTCCTTGGATTAAATGAATCAACACGCTGCGTTGTGGCTTCATCTATTGTGGGCAACTCGTGTAGTGAATATATATATATATATATATATATATATATCTATCGCTCCAAATCCCTCCAACTCCCGGAAAGAATAAGACAGCACTCGAGGATGAAGGTTTCAACGCGCTAGATTTTATTTAGCGGAGGGGTGCACACAGACGCGTTTCGGCGGTCTGCCTTCGTCAGTGTGTGATGCACTGTGTTTACTCCCGACATTGTTTTAAACAGATGATGATCACTCCCACATTCAATAAGGCATGGACATAAACAAGGGGACTTACACCTTGCATGGAATAGGTGCGGCCATCTTGTAGTGTGTGTTATATATGTAACACTAGATGACATTGTACATAAGATTGACTAAGTTTGTTGAGCCCACAGATGGGCAGACGCATTATTCCATGCCAGGCGTGTCCAAAATAAACGTCATAATTTAGACAAAAACATACAGCCGTGGATCGGTTAATGTCCCCATATGAAATACAAAATCCAAACCGCCTATAACAAAAGGGAATAAGTGACTTCCAAATCAACAACCATGTGATAGGGGTAACTTATAAAAAGAATGTGGGATATAAATAGAGTGAGATGCATCGCGTACAGCAGCAGAAAGACATGTGTGGTTATTCACAACATATACTACACATCTCACACATATAATTTTGAAAATATACATTAAGTCCATAGTGGAACCCATGTGGTGAAAATCAATATTATATACAGTGAAAAACTAGATGTGCAGGAGGCTCTTGTATTATGCCCATAAATAGCTCCCAATCAAATTGCAAATTCATTCGATCTAGAGCACAAAGCATGTGCAATATCTCTTGAGTTCATAATAAAGAAATATAAGACAAGTCAAATGCTGTGGGTCATATAACAATACACAGAGTCTCTCATAAAGTTAATATATACATGACAAAATTCAGGCATCAGGTTCAGAGCTGTTGTGTACATTGGTATCCAGTTATTCCTTATACGATGATATTTAAGAAGTTCTGATTACAGTTCATTGGAATGGACTATCATCTTGGAATAATGTCTACCAGGTGTTATTCTCTACTCGGATGAGTTTATTTCCCCAAATGGAAATCCATCTCCTCCCCACTGTTAAGACCTTTGGGATGTTTCGTGCAGAGATCGATAATATATCGGGACTCAAGTCTCCTTAATCTGCGTAGGCGGTCACCACCTCGTATATTCGGGGGTACAATATCAAGGCCGAAATACTGAAGCTTATTCCGGTCTCGATTGTGGGCCTCCGCAAAGTGACGAGTGACCGGATAGGCCTGATCTACTTTGTCAATGGCTCGCAAGTGCTCGAGTATTCTGAGCTTGATCTCCTTAATCGTGCTCCCAATATAGCGTAAGCCACAGGGGCACTGTAGGCAATAGACGGCATACTGTGTGCTGCAGGTAATGAATTTATTTATGTACATTTTCCTGCCAGTTTCTGTTATGACATAGGAAAGAACACGTTTACTGCCTGCGCACGCTTTGCAGCGCCGCAGGGGTAAAAGCCTCTTTGCTCCCTTAGGGTATTACTTCTCTGGGGCACTTTCTCTAAATGACTGGTCACTAGTATGTCGCCTAATGATCTGGCTTTGCTGAAGGTTAGGAGTGGCTGGGTTGGAAGATCTTCTTTGAGCACGCTATCAGTTAAGAGAATATGCCAGTTCTTCCGTAGCATTGCTCTAAAGCTTTCCGCTCCTGCTGAATAGGGGGTTATAACTCTAAACTTTCCCTTGTTATCACCTGGCGAGCCTCTACGATTGACCTGTTCAGAGCTATTGGTCAAGAGGGACTGTCTCTCTATTTTCCTGACTCTATTGAGAGTGTTGTTTAGTATTTTCTCGCCATACCCCCTGGCTCTGAATCGGGATATGCATTCCGAAGCAGCCGCTTCGAAATCAGATGGTTTGGAACAATTCCTGCGAAGTCTCAGCAGTTCCCCGTAGGGGATGCTATTGATTAATTGAGGAGGATGGCTGCTGCTGGCATGCAGTGTGGAGTTGCCAGCAGTTTGTTTCCTGAAGAGGTTTGTGTGGAGTTGTCCATCTTCTACATATATTTTGAGGTCCAGATAGTCCGCTGCCACCGGACTTACTGTTCCCGAAAACTATAGATTGATTTTGTTGTTATTTAGTACATTGATGTACTCATGAGCTGTTTCAAGGTTCCCTTTCCACACAACGAAAAGGTCATCGATGTACCGATGCCAGCACATGACCTTTCCCTCTTTACCTCCTACCATGCAGCTCCTGGGCACCTGCTCCTCCCACCAGCCCACGAACAAGTTCGCGTAGCTGGGAGCAAAGCAGGTACCCATCGCCGTGCCAGACTTCTGGATATATAGTTGTTCCTCAAACAGGAAAATGTTATGCTTCAGACAAAATTCTACGAATTCTAGAATCATTAAATTGTGTCTCGAGAATCGTAGCTGGCGTTGTTCTAATGCCCATTTCACAGCCTCTAATCCGTGATGGTGTTCAATAATTGTATAGAGACTGGTGATGTCTAATACCATCAGAAGATATTCCTGTTCCCACACTAAATTCTGCAATTTCGTCAAAAAATCCTTAGTGTCTCGCACATAGGAGTCCAGGGTAGACACTAAAGGAAATAAAGTGTGGTCCACAAAGCGAGACATATTCTCCGTGAGACTCCCAATAGAAGAATTAATAGGGCGGCCAGGTGGACAGTCACGGTTTTTGTGAAGTTTTGGGAGGTGGTAAAAAGTCGGAGTCATAGGGCAATTAGTGAGTAAGAACAGATGTTCATCTCTACTCAGCATTTGTTGATCATACCACTTGAAAATGAGTTTATCATAGTCTGTAATACTTTGCTGGTAGGTCTCATTAGTACATTTAATGTAGAAGTTCTCATCTGAGAGTTGCCTCAATGCTTCCTGTGTGTAGTATTCACGAGTCATTAAAACCACGTTCCCGCTCTTATCAGAGGGCTTCACAATAATTCTCGTGTCTGTTGTTAGTGTTTTTAGGGCAAGTCTTTGTGAATCCGTAATATTCTGGTGGGAGTCGTGATGATTGGTTTTACGGTACTTAAGTAGATCCTCATTCATGGCGTCTGAAAACACATCTATAGCATCCCAAGGGGACTGGGGAACAAAAGTGGACACTGGTTTGAATCCACTGGTTTCACTTTCTTGTTCGATACCTTGCATTTCCGCTCTTTGGGCAGTGTCAAGGTGTGCAAGGTTCTGTGTGTGTTCCAATTCCAAATTACTGGAATATATTTAGTTATTGGTACTTGCATATTGAATTTAATCCATCGAAAAGCTCATGTACAGGTGTACATTCCCTGATAGGAGGAAATGTCGGCTGATGGGATGCTGTTAGAGATTTGATTTACTTCTGATAAAGCGGCTTTTGTGTTTATTGAAGTTATTCCCCAATTAGGGTGGATAAAAGAGAATCAAGGTCCTCTGGCTAGTAAAATGCGGTTGAACTACAGAGTTGGATGCGCATTAACAAATACTTTGCAGGTCCTTTCAAACCTTGGGATGTTCCATCTGCAAGGAGTTGGTGCAAGTCCTTTCATGTGATGAGAAAGGAATTGCTGCGCCTCAACATTTATGGGGTGGGAAGAAAATTGATTTCTACATGTGCAAGATTGTATTGCACTTTGAGAAAATTATTAAAGTAACAATGCGCTTTTGCACTATGTTTTCATGTGTACTTCAGCTGTTTGTCCACTGAACTAGACCCAAGTTGGGAAATCAATGATTTGGCTATATTTACATGACCTGCTGATTGCATTCTGTACATACCTGAAAATGCATAATTCAAGGGAAACTGCAGACATTAGTCTGCCATGAGAAGTTTTACACATCCTATGCGAATCAAGCATCAAAAGAACAAATTTAAGAAAATAAGAAATGTATACTCTATTCTAGGTGGTCTGTTATGCTTCAAATTCTCTTTTCAATGCTGTGTGACTGCTTGGATTGAAAAATCTCTTAAAGTTTTAAAATAAATAATGCATTGCACTTTGTTTAGTCACTCACAGTTGAAATGCTTTATGTGGTAAAAGGTTAGGTAAAGTTGTAATTATTAGCCATGGTAACAAATTGCTGCATTGCAGACACATTTTGTGCAGTGCAGCAGTGCAAGAATAAAATCAAAAGCTCAAGCTAAGAAAACATTATTTTCCAGATTCCGGTCACTAAGGTTTGATTTCTTAATTGAAACAAACGTTAATCAGTTACTAGCTGTGGTACTTCCTGTGTGCAATATTCTGCCTTAATTCAGTATCCTCGTAAATACTGCTTCACTTATAACATATTAAATGTTATTTTCCAAACGAGAAAAATTAAGCCAGTCCTGCACATTCCAATGTTCATGCAGAAATGCTACTCCTTATATCCCTATCTGCAGAAAATTTGATTAAGAGATTCCAAAGACTGGGAATTCTCAGGACCACAGGTCAAATAGCATTTTGCCAACAGTGTGCTTCCCTGTGGGAGGTCTTTTGTCCCAATCTAGCATCGTATTATGATCCTTTCTTTTAGCAGAGTAAGGCAGCTGCCTATGTGGCCTTAATGCAGCACCATCATGGAGCCTGTGGTGGTTGGATTACTCCACAGGGTGATTAAGGGGGAGAGGATGTAGCCGTACAGCTAGAGCTGTCGACCTTGGAGCTGGGAAACTGGGTTCAAGCCACGGCGTCGGCTCAACATCCAAGGGGCCGATTCTGTGACTCGCCCGTTTGTAAACACAAAATTGGTTGATACATATGGCTCTTAGAGTCTGGGATGGAACATAATAACCTCTTTAACAGATTAAATTAGGTTTACCCCTTTTGTTTGTGATACGGCTGCAAGGACACACTTTGTGCTGCTTTGTTCGTAATAGGAATCCTAATGTTCGTCTAGATTCAACTTCAACATAATTGTAAACTGTCAAAATGTATGGTATGGCAGTTTTGGAATTGGAAGAGAGCTTTAAAGGCAATACTTCCGAAGTAAATAGCCTAAAAGAACCAGGAGACTGAAGAATGTGATCAGTTGAGAGTCCTTGAAGCAACAGAGATTAGTTCTGCTTCATAAATACACCTAGGCAAATGCATGCAATCTTGGGAGCATTAAAAATGTATGACTGCCACCACTTCCAGCCATTGTAGTCAGTCTCTTGTCGTTTGACCAATTTTTTGTCATGAACTAGATATTTTCTGTATTCTTCTGGCTCTTAAGGACACCAGATAAAGCACATTTCAAGATTGTATCAAAGAACTAACAATGACGATGATAAAAATTAGTTAGAACTTTGAGATGGTCAGACACATGATCGGATGCATGATTGAGTGACTAGCTACATGCATGATTGAGTGACTATAAACATATATGCCATTCCGTCTATGCTCGTGGGGCTCTTGGCACTAGTCGTAAGTAGAAAAGGTTGTTTTGCAATTGGGTCCTGAATGATGAAGAGGGAGTGTCTGGTGGCTTAGTGACTAATGCATCCACTGTATGGACCTGTGTACGACCTCATGGTCACTGGTTCAAATCCTGATGGGTCCACTCCGCCTTAAATCCTTCTGAGATCGAAAAAATTAGTACCATTGAGTTGGGTAACAGTAAACATCTGTTATTCAGTGCCAAGATGCACTTTCGGGGTAAACGAGCACTTTACAAATACACTTTGTTATGTTAGTGTGTGCCAGCAGAAAGGGCCCTAAACCAAGAAGGCTATGCCTCTTCTCGATGGTCAGTCTGCCAACTAAAGTAGGCTCACTGCTGTGAGCTTTAGCGACCACTTTAAGGTGTATATGCATAAATCAGCATGATCAAGTAGGAAGGTGGAGGTGGCATGCCGTGAATGTACTTCCAAACCAGGCATAACCTAACACGACAGAAGGACACAAGCACTCTTTATCTAATTATCCATCCACCGATGGTTTGCTCGCATGACCCCCCAAGTCTTTTACCTGGTTCATGTCTATGGAATAGGACCAGAAATAGCTGCTGGAATGAAAGATAAAAGGTGTTTCCTCATTTATACCATAGTGATAATTGGAATAACCCCTGTTGTAGAAGCCTACTACACCTGAAAACTCTGTGCCATCTATAACTCGCTGTTGTAGAGGCAAAAGAAGACTGTCATAATTTGTCTAATTTCTTTTGACCTCCCTCCACTATCCCTTTCAATCCAAATAACAGACTAACATATAACCACTCAAGTTAATTTCATATTTCCCTGACCAATTCACCACTAATCCTTTTTTGGTCCCTGAGTAGCATGCTACTTGCCGAAAAATGCTTCAACATATCATCAGGGGTAGACAAGACAATATAAATGCAAATCTTTTCCCTCTTCTATCCCTCCACAGTTCTTCTCAATCCAAATAATAGAATAACATATCCACTGCGCAAATTAATTTCATATTTCACTATACTAATTCACCAATAACACTTTATGGGTTCTGGAGATCCGTGCTACTCGCCGAAAAAGTGATTCAACACCTCGTCCAGGGAAGTAAGTGCTATATAAATGCAATTACAATACAATAACCTTTTCACATGTAAATCCTTTTGGAATTAAATCATCCTAAAACGGTAGGTTTAACCTTATTATAAGATAAGGGAATTATATAATATACATTTATATGTTTTCTCTGAAAGGTATAACACTATTGTTAAGATATTTCTTCAGTGCTGTTTCTATAACGATACATCACTTTACCAGTAGGTTTCTTCACAATGTGATTTGTAATATCATGAAATGTATATTATAAATATAAACAGTAACACATAGATAGACAACATAAACCTAATCTGTAATCTCTTTCTGTCTTATTCTGACCATTATGGTTTACTTATCCATCACTTTTTTGATGTGTATCACCATGCATTTCAATCATTCTCATGTTGTACAGCATTATTACCTTTTTATTCTATTTCAGCATGTATTGATTTCAGGTCTATGCACTCTGGCTCTTCCTTTGTTATTTTGTTTGTTCCTACGTTACATGATTGATTTCATGTAGGTTATTCCTTTTTTATCCTATCCATATTCCTCATGTTAGTTTAGACTGCTTCTGTCCCCTTTGCTTTACTACACCTCCATTAATTCTTTGTTGTCTATGAGCTATTCTCTCCGAGTGACCTATTCGCCACTATGTTGTTACATTTGTACATACGCGTTTCTAATTCAATGTGGATTATTATCGTGGGTCCATAAATTTACACAGTATTTTCCCTTTCTTCCACATCTTTTGCAAGCTTATCTCCTTTCACTAATTGCATGTGCCTTTATTCCACTGCTGCCAATTCTGTTGTGTCTTTTATCCAGCTGTTAACGAATCCCACTAATGTATGGCCAATAGCCTTTTAGCTAATATTGTCCCCAATGCAACAAATTTCCTTTTCATTGTTTCTTTTTGTGTAACTTAGTAAGCAATATTTCTGTATTACCTTAGAGCCTACAGGGGCATTACTGATGTTGTTGTTTCAACTCAGTCCTGTAAATGTGTGTTCTGAGGCACTCTCATAATATACAAAACATTTACTCATTTTATGCAACTTCTAGCACTATAGTAGTATATATTGCTTATTTTTAAGTGGAGCCAGATAGGGGATATAAAATTGTACCCGATTGAACCTAACATATTTGTTTTACTCCCTGGCATGCTTTGTCCCATTCTTGCTCTGCGAAAGCTTCATCCACATTTTTTCTACACCTGGTTCTAGCTGCCTTAGTATCTGCACTTTTTTTCATTGCCTGTGCCTGTAATGGGGCTGGCCACGCTGGGTGTGTTTCTGGTGGACCACGCCCGTTTCATTGCAACCGCGGTCATGCGACCCAGATAATAAATAAACAGGCGGGGCGGCGCCCTGTGAGTCCCACTCTAGACACCAACCTTGTGTGTGCATCCTGATTCCAGCACAGCTCACACTGGAACCCCCAGATGCGTGTTCCGGCCCCTGGGCACATGGGTCCCCGGGTACACGACGGTGACCTATAATTTTTTGCAACCAGCAGCCTGAACTCCACCAGTACAAGCATTGTCGTTATGGTTTGTGTGGTCTCTGTTGCCTTTTGAAGTGTAAGCCAGATCCCTCTGGTGTCTTATGCAAATTTCGCCTATTGAGTGAATTGGCCTGTTCCCCGTCCAACAATTTCTTGCGTTTCTGCGAATGTGATAAAGTTATAATATTGTTCCCCAGCTTTAAATTATTTGGTCACGATGAACAGAAATCCTCTCCAGGTCTTGTAACCCAGAGGTCTGGGTCTGAGTTTATAATTCCATCTTTGACTCCTACTCAAGAATCATGTTAAACTAGGACAACAACTTCTTCTCCCTGTGCCTGAATATATATGGGTAATTATATTGGTGATAATGATTGCTACAGTTCCCAGTGAGTGCTATCATTTGCCTTCTCCCTAGGCACTGATAGCAGTTATTAGCTAAGTCATCAAGCATCATCTAAAATGTGTTTTGTTAGCACTAAATGAAATCCTAGTCTCTGTGATCACACTTAAACTAATAAATTAGATTTATAAATGTAAAATATTGTTCCCATTTAAGCGCTGTCATGCATCTTAGTACAGATATGCACTGTATTGAACACAGAAAAGAAAAACATGAAAACATTGTGGGCAGAGTGTCTTAGAAGGAGGCAGGATAGGCTGTCATTGACCCCTACAGTCATATAATACAAGAGCTGGTAGCTTTTATGCCTCTGTGCACATTTAAAAGTCCCTCATGAATTCACTGGAGAAGTTTCTCTGCTAACACCATCCTCCCAGCTCACTGCAGAGGGCATTAGAGCAGAAAACGACTGCACACCGCTCCTTGTTGAACCCAGCTTTCTATCAAAGTAGACTTTTAAGGGTAAGTATTTCATTGTAATGATAAGTGGAGAGCTGAATTGAAAGTGCCACTCACCATCAGCAGAAGATTGACAACTGTGGCCCAACTTTAGTGAAGTCAGCTAACTGGTATGTCACAGACTGACACTGTTTTGTTCAGGTGGCAGAGAAGAAGCCCCATCTATTCATGTAAGAGACAGAAGCTTGAAGCACAGAGAGGCTAAAGCAATGCAGACTACAATCTGATCCAACAAAAAAAAACTATCCACAGAACCGATTAGTGGATTCACAAAAATACGCAGAATTGTGCAGTGAAATCTATGCAACTTGTAGATCTGAGAGTAATTGATCACCTAAAAGGCAGACCATTCATAGGGATATCAAATGGAGGATTTTCACTCTGTGTACAAGCCAGTACTTCCCAGCAGTGCATTCTGATATATGTAGTGCAAGCAGCGGCGGCAGATACAAGTAATAAGTGGTTGGGTGGGATGCAGGTGTGGTGGATGCGGCAAGCGTATGGGGGCACGGGCGAGAGGGCGTGGGGGGTTAATACTAAATAAAAAAGGACTGACTTTACGCTGCTAGCTGCCGCGTGCTCCTCTGCTCCCTACACAGGTTCCCAGAGTCCCCACCCAATCCCGATACTGCTTTCAAGCTATATATACCAAGCATGAGACCTGCATGGGGATTGGCCTGAGTGGGTTGCTTTGATGGTCAGGGAAATGCAGCCTGGTCCTTTTCTCTACCCGGCTGTGGAGTATCGAGTGGAGATACCTAATTGTGCATGTCCGCATAAGACAGTCGGCCAAAATGACATGCGTACTTAAGTGGACCTACCACTCCTCCTCCCAGTCTATGCCCAGTTAAGCTGGCCCAGCCCCACTCTATGTTCACATTGGATGCCAGATAGTAAAACAACGTAATTATAATTTTATTTTTCGCTATCCTTTTATTTTTCGAGTTCTGTCATTTTTGCAGGGTGAGGCGATACTCCTCCGCCATTGCGGAGGAGCCGCCACTGAGTGCAAGGCAGTCTTTACTTACAATGTGTGCATTTTGTTGCTTGAGTCTTGGTATGCAGCCAGTGCGGTATAGTCTTTGACATTAGTGTCTTGTTCTTGTGAACTCATCTGAAAGACAGAAGGCCCTGTTATGGGGAACAAGTGAAAAAGATGCCCTGTGAGCAAAGAATATTGTATACTGCATTCACAATGAAGCAGGCAAACACACAGTCACACTCTCACAATCACCCACACTCATTCTCATTTTCCATTTCAGATTACCATTCTTTCTTATCTTGTCTTTTTCTCCCACCCTGCCCCCACTCTTTTATATTTGTAGTCTGCACCATTCACTAATCTCAGAACTTTTGCAAGCAGTAAAGGAATACATGAAGTTCTAATTCCTTCCCACAAATGGAAATAGACTATTGCATCTACGTGGAACATGGAGTTTACTGAAGACCTTAACAATGATCAAAGTTGTAAATCTGTCATTTTACAGTCCAAATATTACTGGCCTGATTATCAAAGTCTTTTGCTCTGCAAAAATGATCTTAAGTGCACAAATAGCATGAAGTGCAAGCATAAATTAATTTGTTATTTACACTCACAAAGAATTAATCACATGCAAACTAGCGCCTGTCTTGGACAATTATTACTAGTGAAAATATCTGAACGTGGGGGCATAGATATTTTGACATATACATGAGCACACACAAGTCAGTAGCTTGTTGTCAATCACAGTGCATGTTCTCCTACTATATTTAAGCTGGTATGCTCCTGAATGAAAATCAGTGTGTCTTACATCTTCCAAGTAGTACTCCTGGAATTCTAAGATAGATAAATATTGACTCTAAATGTAAGCATTAGCCTATGAGAAAATACTTGTGTCCCTTGTTTTGCAATGCCAAAAAGCATCACTGCGAATGTGTATTGTTTCTTTGCATTGTCTCAAATAAAAATAATAAATAACTTTACCACTACAGATGGGCATTGAGACTTTGACCCATCAATCAGATGTACGGCAACTGCCTCTCTTCCATTACTTTGCGTCGCATAATCGAACTTTCTGCTTAACGCCTGCTACAAGCCAGGCACTATCAGGTACCAGACACCAAAGCAATGGACCAGGTCACACCACCTCCCAGAGAAACTGGTTTAAAAAAAACCCACAAAAATAGCTTGTAATTCAGTGGTGTAACAAAACTTGAGGGGGCCCCCCTGCAATGTGCATGGAAGGGCCCCCTTCTGGACTTACTCAGGAGCTGTCGGGGTAAGGTACTACGCTGACGGGGCCCCCTGGAGCTTGGTCCCCCTCACTACAGGAACCTTTGTTATGCCACTGCTGTAACTAACCGATAAACCCCGGGAAGAGAGGTGGGCGCAGGCCAGGCATCTTCCTCCCCCACTAGACACATACTCCTGCAAGTTACGGCAGCTCCTCCCGTGGGAGATTTGGAATTCTTAGACGCAGCGCCTTGATACCTGCAGGTTTAGAGCGCTATATAAGAGTATTTTGTTTTGGGTGTCCATGGGTTACTATCTCACATGGTGCCATTTCATGCCCCTCTCCATTGTCCTCTCTGATTTTTCTTCACAGAATGTGTACATAGATAAGCCGGGGCAGCCAATGAAATCCACCAGGGTCAGTAGGTGTTTGGTACCCATGATGTACATTTTGCAGTAATGAACTCTAGTTTATGAACTAACCCCACTGAGTGATGGGACATGTAGGCCATTACTTGTAACTGGACATTTGAGTCTACAAGGCCCAATATGTACAGAATTTGTATATTAAAAAAAAGACTGCTTTTATGTTACTCATACAACAAGGAATCAACTAATAGTTGCGTTGTAGTAAACACTAAGTAGATCGCCACTATTTATGAATTTGTGTGATTATGAAAAGTCATGTTCACATAGATATTAAATATGCCCAATAACACAGAATAATTTGCTTACAAAACAGATGTTTCATGGGAATGGCAGCAATGGTGGAATTTAAATACAAATTTTAGGGATATGTTTTTAATGCTGCTGTCATCAAACTTAATACTCTTAGCCCAGAACAGACCAAATTCATGTGACTATCCAGACATCTCAAATGTAACTTCAGTCAAGAATGGCTCATTGAACTGAATTATATTTATTTATGTCATTTGTAAAGCGCATGCCTACCTGAAAAATGTTTCCCAGCGCTGACATCCTCACAAAACCCATCAGAGTTACTGAAGCCACAGGAAACTGTTTATGAGCAGATGGGAACAGCCATGTCTTAAGCTGCTTAGGAAAAAATATCAGATAGATTTCCAACTTCTCAATGATTGTGCAAAGTGTTCCACAGTTTTGGTCCCCGATATGCAAATACCGTGCCACCTTTAATGGGTTCTCTTGACCCTAGGGACTACAGCCAGTTCCAAGTGGCTGTAATGGAGAAAACGTTTGATGTATACCAGGACAACAATATTCTCAGAAATAACGGCCCTGCATTGAAAAGACACTTCTGCATATAGCATAAACTTTAAATTGAACCTGGCATTCAATTGGCAGCCAATGAAGGGTGTGTAGCACGTTGGCTGATGCAGTAAATCTGAGTGGGTGGAGAAGGAGTCGGGCAGCCACATTCTGTACGGTCTGCAGCCATTGAAGCAGGAAGGTAGCAGCACCTTGGCATCGACCATTTCTTGTAGTCCAGTGTAGACATTACAAGGGCTTGGACTACTGTTTTTGGGCAGGGGCCAGAAGGCACACCAAGATTTTCATTAACCACTTAAGGATACCGAAGCAGGTGGCTGCTACTTTGTTGATAGATTGTTCATGATTGAGCCATACTCAGAGATTTGTTTACCACCTGCACTGGTGAAGGAGTCATCTCCTTAGCAGATGGCCACAGATGAGGGCCCCAGAGGTGAGGTTGGTTTCCCACCAGTAGAAACTCTGCCTTGTCCCCGGTTCATCTTTAGTTAATTTCCATTCATCCAAAATTAAACTTGGGCAAGACAGCTGTTAAGAGATTCTGCCTTGTGGTTATCCTGATATGAATCATCTGCATACAAGAACAATGTCAGCCCACAGGATTCTACAATCTCCGCTAAAGGTCTCACCTACAGGTTGATAAGTAGGGGGCTCAAGGTTGGGGCCTGTGGCATCCCGCCAGCTAGGTGGTTATGGTTCAACCTCCTGAAAGGTGCAGTCTTGTACGAAGGAGCTCAGCCACATTAGGGCTGTGTCCTGCACACCCAGATCTTATTTATCTATTTATTTATTTATAAAGTTTTATATAGCGCGTACAAGATCCCGAAGGATATCAAAGCGCTTTACAAAAAGGATGGGAGGAGGGTAACACATACAATATCGACATTAATTGGGAATAAAAGCAATAATAATCACATAATTACAAGACGCATGGGTCAAAGGAGAGTATTACAATAAGCAGGTACATAGTGGACTAAACTGGGGGCACACTTTGAGATAAAGAAGAGCAGCACCCAATGATGGTCAAGTGGTTGTAGGGTCAATGACCTTGAGCGGTGAACCTAGTCCAATTAAGGTAGGAATTTGTTCATTAAGAATCTTTTGACTTCCAGTCTGAAAGCAATCGTTGAGGAGATTCTGCGTATTTCCGGTGGAAGAGAGTTCCATATCTTTGGGGCGGCGCCAGAGAAGGCGTGCTGGCAAGTTCTCTTTTTCTTAACCTGGTGTATAACGTGGAATGGCTCTCCGTGTTGAAAGTGGCGCCAAGATCAAAGAGGATTAGTGCTGCAGCACCCCCTGTATCAAATGGGCCACTCAGATATTCAATGACGCTAAGGACGGCTGATTCCATGCTATGGCCAGGTCTATAGCCTGATTGCGAAGAATATAATAGACGATTTGATTCAATATAGGATGAGAGTCATTCCAATCCTCTCCTCTGGGGAAAAAGCTCTGGGCTTTAAATTAATTATCGCTCTGACAGCCCATATTAATCTTTGTCGTAAAAAATAGTACGTCCACACCCCAATCCATAAGTAATCAAAACTATTTCTAAATCCCAAAGATATTGGTGCAAACCTTAGCGGTCAGTTGAATTCACTTTGGAAATGCACCCCAGATTGTAATGCCTTTATTAGCACCTCTCAAATTTGTGTTACTTCTGACCGATGTTCGAATTCGTTTTAATTTGTTTTACATCTATTCAAAGCGCGTCATCATCCACACATCTTTGAACAAAATCTGAAGACGGGGATATTTAAGTCCGGAATCTAGGATGTTCAATTCCCACCAGGCTCCATGAAAAACATTTTCAGGGCTAATAATATGTTCTATTTCAGTTTAGGAAAAACAGGAAAACAGTTTTTGTTCAGTCACTTTAATGTAATCATGCCTAGCTTTCCCTTCACCTTGCTGTTTTCTCTGTAATGTGTCCCTCTAACATGCAAATGAGACAATGGGTCTAATTCACCATTACAAATTCTTGATCTAGCCAACCATGTTCCTCTACTGGTCTTCATTCTTTGATCTCCACTAGTTACCAGTGTATCCAGTGCTCCAGTCTTTGTAGATTCTGTGCGCAGGTACTAAGCGCCTCTGAGAATATTGAAAAGAAGTTTTGCCTAACCTCACCTCTCAGACATTCAAACCCCTGAACACAGCACAGATGTACAGTTACATGACTTTTGGTAGCATTGGCAAATGAGATTAACGGAAGCCCAACCTACTGACACTGCTTAACATAACATTTTTTAATTCCCTCAGTTGAGTGAGGAATTGGTTTTTTATTCCCTTACTTGTTTGAGTCAGTGATTCTTGAATTCATTTCAAGGTAGGATTGCTATTGTGAGCGGTTACTGGGGATTATAAGAGGTTTCCTTGCAAGGAGTGGAAAAGGGTGGAATGTGTGTGAAAACACTTCATCTGTAGTCCTGCCCGGGCCCATAGTTTGCAGTAAGTGACATGCATTGCTGCAGCCTTGCAGCTCCTGCATGAATTTATAATCTAAAAAAAATTAATGTTAAAAAGATGCTACACCATGGAATTGATTTCATGGCAGCATACTAAAACACCACCCATGGACACTGCGACAGGCAGTGTGGTGGTTTCCCTATTGTGCAGACTGCAAGTGTTGCCAATCAGACTTGTCTGTTACAAATCTTTGTCATCCAGGATCTAGTTGGTTGAATTGAGCAACCAAGGTTGTATCTTCAAGAATACAGTTACCTTTCATATAAAAGCTCCACACTGAATACATGGTGTAGTGACAAAGCGGGTGTGGCGCTTCTTATCCAGGAAGTCAGTAACAGGGGAATTGACCGGTCTGTTCTGTTGAAAAGGAGAGGCAAGAGTGTACCTATTTTGGGATCAAGCAGCAGGCAGGATTGGTGGCCATTTTGACAGGGCGATGAGGACGGCCTGTTCCTCTTCCTGTAGCATGTTGTCCATGACTTTATGGAACAGCTAAAATGTTTTTGTGGAACCTTTACCTAGAAACAATGTATGTTAGAATGTTATCAATGTATAGTGCTTGTTTTGGGTTGTACCACTTTTCTTAATCTTTTAGTTGTTTATTTTTAGTTTGGTGTGAGAAGTTGGCCTGATATATGATGTCTCCAATTCTGGGGTAAGCATGGGCGGAAAATCCGTTTCGCTCGCGGATTTTGCGGATTTTCCGTAAATTCGCAATCCGCGAGATTCGCGAATCTCCCGCAAAATCCGCAAATCCGCGAGCAGCGGATTTTGCTCGCACTGCTCGCACTGTTCGCGTGAGTTCGCGGCTTCCCAGTACAACTTCGCGCCCCGCGAATAAGTGCAAAATTGCAGAAATACGATCTTAGCAAAACTGAAACTACTTACCAGGTTCAAAAGTTCAGGCTCATCATTAGTAGCCATTTCCTGTAGTGCTTCCTGAGGGGCCCCTCCAGAGTTCAGTTGCCAGTTGCAACTATTATGTGACCCTGCTCTGAACCTCAGAATAGTTACACATATGCCACAAAGGTCCTGAATTACAGCTAAGGGAGACAAGCAGGAGCCAGGCTGGAAGTTCGAATCCATTAATCAGCCCCTAATTCATTATTGTCAGTTGGGGCAGGGCAGGTGTTGTAACTAATTTTGCAACAATGAAAGCACTTAGCAAGTGCGAAAGATCACTAATCAGGAAGCACTAAGGAAGCAGGTGCCAGCTAAAAAAATATTCTGTGACACATTAATCAGCCCCAAATTAATTCAGGTCACTTGAGGCAGGGAAGGTGTGCTTGCGTTGCCACAATAATGTACACTGACTGGACAACCAGAGGGTGCTGTGATGAAACAGAGGGTGGCATGGGTGGGCCAGAGGGTGGCATGAGTAGTCAGAGAGTGGCAGTGGTGACAGAGAGTGGCAGTGATGAAGAAGAGTGTCCCAAACAGGCTGGACACGTAGAAACAACAAGTTCGCGAAACTTGCGACCCGACAGGTAAGTTCGCAATTTGCGAAAGTGTACAAAACCCTCGCGAACTGGCGCAAACACAAAAAAAAAATCCGAGAATTCGCGGATTTTGCGGATTGCGAGTTCGCAAATCCGCAAAATTCGCGAACGCGAGATTCGCAAAATTCGCCCATGCTTATTCTGGGGGCACCTTGTATCATTCCAAACAATCCCTTATGGTGTCTGGTTGTAAGTCAACCTTATAGACAAGCTGTCCTAGGGGTAGCATGGACTAAGCAGCCTTAAAGGCTTAACTCAAGAGGTCGTGTTAAGCAAGCTGTTTTACCAATCACAATCCTGTAATATCAAATGAAAGGACACCACACAAGTGTATATTATAAAAATATATGTATTTATTACTAGAATAATTCTCCATAGTCTTTGAGTCTAGAAGCACAAGCGTTTAAACAAAAGCACAGTTAAACATACACAGTTGCACAATTATGGATGACGGCTGGTGGCCACTCAAACCATATACCAAGTGGTATAAGAGATACCAATCGAACAATGGTTAGGCCTAGGGCCTAGGGAATCGCTGGGACCAGTCGGGATTAGCAATGCTGAAGTCGGGGAAAAGCCAGCGGGAATCGGGTGCAGCGCTTAAAGCACAGGCATGCACCAATGCAAAGTCAATGGTGCGTAAAAGTTATAAAGTTACTGTTTGAGAATACTTCCGCTCAACCTAGAAGGACGAAACTTAAGACACATACACTAGAGGTGCGTACCAGTGTGGGAACACCGGCGTTGCTGAGTTACCTCACCCACAGGAAGCGGGTGCACAGGTGCGAAGTAGTGTCGGGTTTTGTCACGCAGGTTGCTGGTGCTTGAAGCTGAAGAAGCTGCAGGCGTCGAGACGAGAAGTGTCCGGTGTGATCCAAGGGTGGGTCGAAGTTAAAGATGATCTGAAAGCAGAGGGGACAGAGTCTGGGTCACTCAGCAATGACCAGGGTGGAACCAGAAGGAACCAGGCAATGTTGGGCGCTTTCAGGTCGCTGTTGGGTTGCTTCTCTCCGCTGCCACGTGGACTCTGGGGCACCGAGGATGTCCAGAAGTGGATCACGAGCTGTCCCACGCAGGCTCTCGCTGTCGGCGGTGTCGGCTTCCGGATTGGAGCAAACAACCCTTGGCAAGGGCAACCCACGCAGGATTCAAAGATGGCGTTACACTCTGACCAGGAGGTTCAGAGCGGGTGCTAATTTTCAGAGGAGTGGGTGCAAGTCTGGAGCAACCAGATTCACAAGTCGAATTTCAAGGTTCGTCAGCACAGGGGCCACAAGCCAACGGGCAAGTGACCGGGCCAATGCGTTGAGCCAAAAGATGCAGAAGGGCCCCACGCCGCGCTCGGTGAATGGAGAGGGGTGAGCTTCGGTGCAAGAGAGGCTCTGGGCTGGGGCTTCCGAAACCTCGATGTACAGCTTCAAGGGTCACTCGTGGGCTGCACGGTCAGCGTCTCGTGGACTTTCCAAGATGGCAGGCCCCACGCTTCCGGTCGCCTCCACGGGTCTCAGCTCTGCAGGGACTGTGGATCGGGCTGTTAGAAGGCAGGCACGCTTGGTGTTGTTGAACTCTGGCGCTCGAGTTCTGGCGGGAACTGCAACAAAGCAAGCGTCGAGGTGCTGCATGGTGCCTGTTTGCAAAGGGTGGTCACTCCTTGACCACAAGGGAGATTATTCAGTCTTCTACGTCGAGTAGGATGTCGAAGGGTCCAGAGTTTCGTTTCATAAGTTTCAGTCAGGATTATCTGAATGCTTGGGCATTGCTCCCACTCTTATACCAATCTGGTGGGTTGGATCTCCTGCTAGGTCACTCCTATGGGTGGGACCCAGGAAGGGGGTTGATACACCCCTTTCCCTTTGTCCAGGGTCGCGCTGGGACTGGGGCTGGTGTGCCCCAGAACCGGTTTGACCGGATTATGCAAGGGGAAGCCTTGTGCTCCCCAGGCACTGTCTGGTTTCTTTCAAACCTCCCTGCTACAATCCACCATCTCCTGTCTGGGGTGGTGTGACACCTCCCCGCGACAGGAAACCCTTTGTCCAGGCCTCCTCTGCTGAGTTTCGGTCGGCAGCAGGAGGTCAGACTTCTGTCTGTGGCAGAAGCGTCCATTTTGTGATGCTGAGGCTCTTTTAAAATCAACCGCGTTTTAGTAAAGTAACATGTCTTCTCCCTCTAGAGGGGTGGAATGCTATCCCCGTTGAGGGATAGTATTCCAAATCGTATGACACCTTACACGACATGTTTTGATAAAACCAAACCAAAGATAACATATAACCGCAATGAATTATGATGCACTTAATAGTGTATGGTATGGCATTATCCCGGAACAGCTAAGGGAATTGGTCCCGACAGCTGCAGACAGGCTCAGCTCATGCTAGAGCACCATCTCACATAAAACCAAGCACTCTGCCTCCAGGATTGTTAAGGCCTGCCATAGGAGTGACTTATAGGTATATATGTGTCCAGATAGGTTTAGATATAGGTATACTATATCTAAGCAAGGGGTGATTACACCACCTTGCCCCAGCTGAGTGATCAGCCAGTTGTGTCGATTTTGGATAGCCAGCCAGGGGTGGCAAAAGATATGCTGCAGCCTCTGGTAGGCCTTGGATGCACCTATGCCCTGGGCACCTATAGTGCTCTGTACAGGGGCTTATAAGGTGACCCAAGCCAATTTAATTATGCACCTAGGGTACATGGACTCCGTTTTAAGGAGAGAGCAGATAGCCTGGGGTCCTGATTAGCAGGGAACCAGGCCAACTAAGTAAAAAACCAGCTAAACACAAGGCAAAAAATCTGGGGTAACCATAGTCGGGTATCCACCTTCCTACATTTGGTTTGAGCTGACTAGGCAAATGGAGTGGGAGAGCACTTTATAAGATGCAAAGTCATACTAATGGATATGTAAATCTACGAGATAAAACTGCACACAAAAAATCAATACACACACACATATATATATCAGTGGCGACGATAGATTTTGTAGCAGTTTTTTAGAAATATAAATCATAAACCGGATGCAGTTTCCAAACAAGAGGACATTGGTTAGTTTGTGTCGAATCGTGTTATGAATTCAATCTGAGTTTTGCGGTTATTTGGCAATGCCTCACAGCAATATGGTATTTGTATTATAGCCATGCTCGTTCTAATAAAACTTTCAAGCTCGAAACATGCCTACCGCATAGTTGTGTTCGACAGATTTTGCAATTAAAGTGCCTGAGCACCAATAAATTCACTTGAATGAATGAAAGGTGTTTGTTTGACGGTGGGAGGCGGGAATTCCTGGAAATGCACAGCCTTGAATTGTCAGGGTGTTGTAAATAGCCTAGCTCTTTGATAATGATCTTCTGTAAAGAAAAGACAATTAACTGCAAGCCTTGGTTTGCACAATTCCAGGCACTGCACCTCTAATGACTCTTCGTGGCCCGAAAAAACAGGTCTTAATTTCTTTTTAGATGTTAAGTAGGTGTTTATTGCAGTGCATTATTGGTTTGATGTTGCTTTCTTACTGTCTCGTTGTATGAAACAAGGAGGTGTGTGCTAATGATGTTTTGCTTTAGAGGATGTATGTTTCTTTTTGAAAATATGGAACCATTAATTGAGAAATACCATTGTTCAAAAAGGTTTCCAATAAGAGTTTTCAAAGATTCTTTTTGTTCTTTCTTTGACCAATTTAGCCTTTGTTGTGTTCTGTACTTGCGATGCAAAAAGGCAAGATCTGTAATGTAGTGTACAGAAATGCAACAGGTGTTAATGTAAAATGCTACAATACCTTCGAGTCGAATTTGCGCTATATAAAACGGGGGAAAAAAACAGAGATATTTAATCCAAATGATCCCATGTGGTCAATTCTCTTGTGAGACCATCTGCATTTATATTAGCATAAGATGGGTCTCGCACTATTTCAGGGAGGGTGTGACATCGTTTTGTCAATCTCAGACCAACAGTTACGGTGGTGCCATCATAGTAGTCAAGCCACATAATGACAACATTTAAGTGGTATACTGGCTGGCTTCATTTTTTTGCACAAATGTCTCTTTTAGTGGTTAGGGAAACAGAAAACCACTTTCTCTTGTCTGGGAAAGCAATTGGAATAGCCTTCCTATATTGTGCATTTTAATTATTCTATTCATGCCCAATTGTTTCTTGATCTCCAGTGGCATGGCCGTGTCCAGCCAATGTAGGACGGGGCAGGATCGCATAGTCCAGCAAGCATCATCTTATGTGACCATGTTTTCAGACTTTGCTTTTCTACTTCTCAGGACTTTGATCAATATAACAGCATAGATTACAGGTGTCCCCATATTAAGCATGACACCTCCTGCCTCTTTGTTTTCCAGCCAGTAGAACATTGCACTCTGGAACCTAACGTTTTGTTGTTATCACTGTAACACTGAACAACCAAGACTGGCGAAAGAAGTCCCACATGACACTGGGCCACTAGGTAGCTTACCAACAAATTTTAGTGAGATTGGGTGATTTTGGTTGACACAAGTTCTTTATTTATATATTAAATCGATGACAAGAATCCCTGGTGATAAAACATATTAGCAATCTAAATCTCCCAAATAGAAGTATTCTCTTTTGGCTTAGTAAAGAATAAATCTTGTAAGTTTTCAAAAATTATTATGCACCTAAGCGTTTTAACGTGAGACAAGAGCTCAACGTTGTCTACCACTAAATGCCTCTGGTCTTAACGTGTGTATGATACGCCTGCTGACATTGCATGAAATTTCAATTGAAATGTATTGAAAAAAGCAAATGCTTTAGGTGGTGGTCAGAACAATTACTTCAGTTTAAATTGAAAAATGAAGGTGGTGAAGATGTCACCCAATAAATGAAGGTCATTTAAGAGCGGTGCCTGGTTCAAGAAAGACGTGTAACTATGCTGCTGATGTTATATACCATTGATCTCTCTCACAATTGGAGCGATTTGATTCAAATGGTCTTCAATAAAGGTGAGCCACGACTTGCAGCCACTATCATTGGTTTAAGTACGAGGAATGAGAATCAATCTCCTTAAGCACTGGTCCATGCAAGTGGTTTAAGCGAGGTTCTTTGTAAGATTTTAGCCTTCTGCATATCTGGGTGTCAATCAAGGGTAAGCATGGCCTGCAACTGTTTCCCCTGGCTTGCAATTTTATTCCACAAATGTAGATGCTCTTGAAGACAGCGGCTGGAGTAGAAAGTTGTGCTGGCCTAAGAGACATGTTTCCCTTTTGTAGCTACTATTCTTTGACTTTCCCCAAACACCTCTGCAGTGAAATTTTCTGTTGGAGAGCAAAAACAGATTGTATGAGGTGGGGTACTCTGTGATGACATCTGCTGTCAGAGAAGTGTGCAGAGTCATCTGGTCCCCTTATTATTCCAGTAAATCAACATTTGGCCTCCTTATAGGGGGTTTAAAGGCCTATTTTAGTTGATTGTATTAAATGAATGCACTCTGTTAAGTTTTTAATGGCATTGTTCAACTACTACTTAATAAAAACAATGCAAGTCCAACAACAAATATATTCCCCCCCTTGCATTAAACAGCTATTTGTTCAGAATCCACTTTGTGGAAAGCCAGTTAGAATCCAGTGCTTCGCAAACTGTATTCACTGTTTGCTTCACAACACTTTCTGTAAACTCAGATAAGGATAACCTATTTCCCGAACAATGTCATTGTGATTTAATCTGGTGATCGGCTATTCTTGCTGATTACATCACAGCCTTTGTTGGTGAACCAAGTATACTACAGTAATTTTGGACCATGCCGGTGTTATGCATTTCAGTAAAATTATATAGCACAGCCTTCACTCCAAAGCAACAGAGTGCGGTACAGTTGAGGTGGTATGACACTGCTGCAGAGATGGGATGAATGAAGAAAGTGTACATAAGTAGTAGACTATAAAAGGGATTATCGATGAGGCTGGATGAGACCCCGAAGCCATAGGGTCTTGACGTATGTGGAGTGAGGGAAGGGAGAAGGTGAAGTAGGGATGTCATTTCATATAAATTGATGTTGTGGAAGTCAGAAGAGTGTTTGGAGAGTAGGGTCTGAAGTTATTTCCTGACGCAGAGGTTGGGAGATTGATGTTACTAATATTATAGGCAAATTAATCGCATTTGTTGGGAAAAGTTTATTTCCACATATAGTTAAATCTTTGCTTCAGACATGCATGCTTACCAGTAGAGTGATTTACACTAGTACTATCCTGATAATGCAAAATTATGCTAATATTCTAAACTTTACAAAACTGTCCTTTATGTAATATTGCCACCTCTGTATTGTAAGTGTCTCACACGTCACTTCCCACATCTAAAGTACTAGGGGGCAATGAGACCATAGATACACAAGCTGACAGGAAAGGGACACTTGGAGCTACATTTTCACAACACAGGAAGTCATGAAATGCAGCATTACACATAACAGGAAGTCCTTGGATGCAACATGTCTTCCTCTGTGTTTGTGATTCTGTCTACAACTAAACACTCATTATAAATCTTGCTCCTTAAAAGGAATATAGGAAAGTTATATATTGTGGTGTGTTCACCTTGTGTACACTGCAGACCGAGAAAATAAATTGATCACACCATCTTAATGTGATGAGGATGAAAGTGAATGTTCATGTGGGACACCTCACTTTCTCCTTAGCACATCTCAGAACCTACATCTCTCATTTGAAAGTGTGCATTTAGTATACCGGTGTACCCGGTTAAATCCACTGGCTCACTGCCAGTGTTCTGAAGCACAGCTGAACAGTTTCTCTGGTTTGGTAATAGGATAAACAAGACTATTTGCCCCAGAATGCAAAGAAAAACCTTGACTGGAGTAGCTAGTCACAAGTGGACCTGGGAAACGTGGTAGGGTTGCTGAAAGTCTCCTATTGGCTGCATCCGAATGGTGGGACTTCTCACCCCCATCAGCCACCTTCTCCTATTCCCTAAAAAAACAAAGGTTTGATGAGGCTGCCACTATTGCACTGGGGTGTTTTTACACTCCATTATGGACTGCTTATAGCCTCGAAAGCTCAGCTGGAAACCCCCTAAAAGGAGGTCGCCTTGCCTGCCTCTATGCAATATTGTCTCTTGACCAGTTACCATGTAAAGGGAGCCATTCGCGTGTGACACACGTTGGCACCTTGGTGAGTTGCCAGGTCTGACTTCTGCAGACTAAAATTTAGACTTAGGAAGTTGTTTTTTTGTAGCAAAGCACTTGGCAAATAGAAAGTTAAAACAAAACCCACATGGACCTTTCACCTTGATTATGATTTTGAAAAAGTCAGCCTTTGTTGTTCTCACATAGAATACCTCAGTGCAGCTCCTGCATTAATCTCCCTACCTTTTCCCTTGTGTTTACAAAGTGGGCAGCTACATGGCATTTCAGATGAGGGGTTGTATCATGTAGTAAGCACTAAAATAGTAAAATAACTTTTCCATATTCCTTCAAATCATTTATTTTGTGTTAAAAACTGGTACCAAATATTACATGTATTCTAAGATGTCTAGCCCCTGATCACCACCCAGTAGTAAAGTGGACAAAATAATTCTCTTCAAAACAAGTGAAGGGCAATAAAACGTTTTATATTAAAAAAATATACTTTATTCAGTATTTTTGCACTATACGAGGTATTTCATTTCCTCTAATGAATTGTTATGCTCATTATAGACCTTAGTAGGATGAATGGATAAGTCAACCCTCAGAGCATTTCAATGGTTACTCAGCAATTATTACTTTGTCTAGTACTTACTAAGAGCAAGTATATGCTACTGTTAGTTCAAGTTACATCTTTCTGTGGCATGCCCTTTCACGAGGCATTGCTTGCTTGGGACTCTATCGTGATATTCCGCATTTTATGTGCCCAGTGGTTGCGTTTGAATTTGTGGATTAGAGTACAAAGTTATTGAGACATACCACTAATAGTAACAATTTGTTAAAAATGGTGGAATTCTTTAATCGCTAAGATTCATGTACTAGTTATACTGGAAGTTATACTTGAAAGAAGAAGACCCTAAATTGAACATTTTCAGCACACACATCATTTAAGAAGAACATGAAACCAAAACTTTTAGCATAGATTTGCTTGCTTTTTATCCTAACCACTCGCATATTAACAGGCCAAGGGAAATATGACAAATGACCCTCAAGAATCCTACCACCTTTGAGGAACCTTAAACTAGAAGCACTGAAAATTCAATGAGACCATCTCTCGCGTATAAATTGTTAAAGCTGAGCTGGAAACTAGAGCTCATTTCATATTATAAAAACACATACACACCACTCGCTCACTCACTCACTCACTCACTCACTCACTCACTCACTCACTCACTCACTCACACTCACTCGCACACTCGCACTCACTCGCACACTCGCACTCACTCACTCACTCACTCACGCACTCACTCACTCACTCACTCACTCACTCACTCGCACTCACTCACTCACTCACTCGCACACTCGCTCGCTCACTCACTCGCTCACTCACTCACTCTCTTTTTCTTCTTTTATCTCCCTTCAGCCATTGATTGTTTGAAATGTAGTTCATGTTTTGTGTCAACCCCTAGAAGTATTGAGTAATGATTCTTATGCCAGTGGTGTTTGTTACAAGAGCCCCTGTCCAGCATTCACAGATGTGATTCAATATGAAACCAGACAGCAGCTGAACAGAGTGGTATTTAATTGATTTAATTTAATTGCGGGTTTATATAGCGCTAGGAATCGACTCCCGGAGGAGTATCTCCACGCTTCGACCGCTGGGGGACCCGTCCTGGCTCACCCTGAGAGATGGTCCCTAATGGGTATCTCTAAGGTGCGACCAAGCATCCCCGGCGGTCTGGGGGGGCCGTTGTGAAGATGAGGCAAGCTAATGCCCAGAGTTGCCGAGTATGGTCCCTGACTGGAGTAGGCACCGAGGCGAGAATTATCGAGCCCGCTGACCCTGGTCCACGACCCTGCCGCGTCGGGAATCGAACCCTGGTCCCGGGCCGTCCTCTGCTTACGGGTCTGCCGCCTCTAACCAGTGAGCCACACCACTCCACAGTATTCTTAAATTATTTAAAACGAAAGGTGGCATTGAGAAGGCAAGCCGCAGTACACATGCCTTTGCTTTCCCACTAGCAGCTTTACAATACTTTGTGTGGGTAAATGACAGCTGAAAGCTTGGCAACCCCTCCCTGGGCATCATGTGTTGGTGGAAAGTTGTGTACTGAACACCAGCAAAGGGCTTGGCTGGTGATTGACAGCATGTTGAAAGGCAGCATGTCACCCCATCTGATGGAAATATAAAACTTGTCCCACCAAAGGATCTTACCCCAACAGAAATGTGGAAAACTATAGATCCGTTGGTGTCCAGGGATCACTTTGAGCTCTCGATTAAAAACAGAACCTAGCTACATATGTTTCAGAAACATTTCATAGACTTTACTCAAGAGTGGAGTTGTGTTGAAGACCTGTGACTAGACTGGCCGTAAGTGACGAATACTGACCAGATACTCACACTCCTCCTGATTGGTTGCTAAATGGCCTTAAGTCTTTCCTTGACTGATACACCCAGCCGAAGAAGCTAGCCCTCAGTGGTGCCTGCAAGGAAAACTTTGTTGTACTACACATTTCTGAACTGGAATAACACATTTTGCCCGAGTGTAGGCACACAAACAATATTAACACACAAAAATAGTTGTGCTAAGCAAATTTAATGGAAGGTGAGATGTGGAAAGCAAAAGTAAGAAGTTATTGTATGCTTCAGATGTACAGTAAAATAAGCAACAAAAAGTTTGCCTGTGAAATTGGCGAAGAGATGAAGACAAACCATTTTGTTGCAATGAAGATGGTAGAGTGTTAACCCACGTTCTCATGCTTTTAAACATGATGTAGTATAATTTAACTCCCTGAAGGTTCTTGAAAGCTGTGCCTCTGTATTTAAATAGATCCAAGTAAAATATGTTATGTAGAGTGAATCAATAAGGCATGGTATTGTGAAAGAGCTTTAATGGTTCAGCCACCCCGTGGCAATCGATGCGGTGCTGCTAAAAGCATAAAACATTGCTAATTGAATTTATGGTTTTAATATTTCTTTCTGCATCCTCATTCTTCTCTTTTTGTATTGATTGGAAATGTTATTTATGTGTCACAGTACTGCCTAAGACTCTGTTCTAATTAAGACTCAAAGAAAAGGAGTAGGCGTGGGCACAAAATTACACTTTTCATAAAAAGGCTTTATAGGTTTCAAAGTTAAACCATCTGGTGAATATTTGTGCAACCAATGTATGTACATGCTGTGCCACAAGGGTTGCAACCATCTAAATTGCTACACAACAGTGGAGCACAGTACTTTCATGGGTGTACACAGGCAGAAGTCTTTAAAGTGCAGCTTCTCACCCACGAGGGTCTCACGGCACTTAGGGGGGGGGGGTGGCTCCGTTGAGTGCTGGGGTCATCCAAATAGCCATGTCTTGAGGCCCTTCCTGAACTGGAGCAGTCTAGGGACTTGCCAGGGGTTGCGGGGGAGGTTGTTCCAGGCCTTGGCTGCGAGGTAAGAGAAGGACTTTCCTCCCATTCTGGTCTTGTAGATGCGTGGGATGGTGGCCGGAGAGAAGTCAGCTGATCGGAGGTGTCTCTTGCATGTGTGGAAGGAGAGGCATTTGTTTAGGTATGCTGGTCTGGTGTTGTGGAGGGCCTTGTATGCGTGAGTGAAGAGTTTGAAGGTCATTCTTCTTTCGATGGGGGGCCAGTGGAGTCTGGCTTTTGTGTTCTGGACGGTCTAGAGTTTGCGAAGTAATTTCTTGATGATTCCGGCATAGAGGGCATTGCCATAGTAGAGTGTGCTACTGAAGAGGGCGTGCGTGATCTTTTTTCTGGATTCGGATGGGATCCATCAGAATATTTTTCTTAGTATACGGAGTGTGTTGAAGCATTTCTTTACTCTCACTCATCCAAGGCAAAACTAACATAAGTTTCTGAAACAATTAAAATATCAGAAGGTTCTATTAAACAACTTAATGATTGTTTTACCAGCCTAGAAGAATGGAAGATGGTGCTGAACCTTCGGGATCTGACCACATTAGCTGAATGTCCCATACAGAAGTCAACAGCAAGCACATAACACAATGAATGACCTGTTAGTCTGAAAGTGCAACTTTTTAATGCTATTGCATGCTTGAAGATTAGCCATGTATATTAAGTCATGAAACAATTATCACTGAAAGTTTGCTTGAGAACTCAGTGTCTTAGTATCCTAGGAACATTGATATTGATGCTACACTGACCTATTTCTCTTCTTTTGATATGTAGTGTAACCCTCAATTTGGAACTATTAGGTTTATGTTTTGTTTTATGTTTTAATTAAGCATAGGTCTGTAGATTACAATGTTTGAAATAAACTGTAAGTAGTATTTTTTACAAGGCCAGATAATTTAATATACACAAAATAGCTTTGAGAGTGCACCTGTTAGGTGTGCTAGGTAGATAATGTGTTGGTGACATTAGAATTGTTTATTTAATATTGATCAAGTGGGTAAGGGAGAGTCCATACAAAAGTAAAAATAAATATTTCTAAGGTGATGGCTGAAGTCATGGTAACAACATGCAAGCGATGAGTGAATGAGAAGGGGCAAAGTACAGCATATTGAATGTAGAAGGAGTATAGCAATCTTGTGAATGCAAATACATAGTGAAAAACATGATTAAGATGAAGCAAGATGAACAGTTTTGCAAATTCTTTTAATGCATTGATTTTGTGCTAGACACACAGGAAAGGAAATGTAGCAATTGGTGTAATTTTCTGTTATATCAGATTTTAATGTTTTAAGAGATGCCTTCACTGACAACAAGTAATCAATAAGAATTCATTGACATTGATTGAAGTGCGCAAATCAAGGGTATTAAATGATGTAGTATACAAGGTGGCTCAAAGTTAGATTTTCAGGATTATCACTAATCAAGTAAATGTGTTTAATTTGGGTTTGATTTAAGCAGATTTATTGTTAGTCGATATCCTGAGACTCAGACATTGATCTGGTGCTCCATGACCACCACTGTATACCCCTGCAATTAAGGCCATGGCGGAGGAATATAAAGGATTTCATGTGCGTCCCAATTCTAGGTAAGAGACAGGAAGTTAATAAAGTCTCCATTTGGGGATGAAGCTTTCTTCCCTAATGGTATTTAAAATAATTGAAATATATCTACAAATTAGTGGGCTAGAATGCAAAAATAATCATAATGGAAATCGACTGAAGATCTTTTAGAATAGGGCATAGTAGGGGAAATTTAGAATTTTGGTAGAAATTGTTATATTTTCAGGCACTTAATCTTAAGGCTGTATTCTTTCTTTGTTTTGTTTCCTATTTTGCTTTACTGATTATACATGAAGGTATAAATAAGGACACTGAATTCATTCTACTGATAGTAAATTTGTGCATATTTTAGTTTCTAATTTGGCCATTTGCAATCTCCTGCTGTGATTGGTAATCTATATTTGATTTGAAAAAATGTTGTGTTAATTTCAATAGAATGTCAATGGCTGTCCTTTCCAAAACTGTTCATCTAAGTCTTCTCTTGGTTCAGAGATAGAGCCTGCCACTCTCCTTAATCTCTTTTAACTCCAGAACTGAGTTTAAAGTGGAGTAAGGAAAAGAATATATGAACTCCTGAAGAAACCCCAACTTCGCAGAAGAAGAAACTGAATACAGTAAAAAACAAAACCTCTGAGATTCCAGGCACCAAACTAAGGCATACTACAGGATCCAAGGTGCTAAACAGATTACCTAAAGAGCACAGAATGCTTCCAGGGTGGGCAACTGATAAAATTATGTTGTGATGCACTGAATTAGGCACTGAGCCATTTATATAGGAAAAAGAAAGAATGCTTTAAACCTTGACGCACTTTCCAGCCAACAACTAAATCCAGGCAAAAAAGGAAAAAAATACTTTCCCATAAAACAAAATCATGGACCAGATTTAAAAGAAATATATTCCTATATATAATTGTGCTTGGTAATTATATAAAAAAATGTCACCAGGCTCACCTTCCATGTGGAAACCAGTGTAAGCCAGTCGGAACCAAGAAGAAAGGCCTCAGAAGGTGGCATCTTCGGCACCAAAGTCCAGGACGCGTTGCTTTAGTGTCATCCGTTGGAGCGGACATGAACCAGAAGAATGGCCATCATAGCAGTCTCAAGGCTGCAGACTGGGAAAACAAACCATGAGCCAGGCCAGGCACCACAGGTTAAGTACGAGTCTCCATCCTGCATGAGAGCATTCAGGAGGATATTTTTCTGGACGAGAATAAGTGTTTATTTGTATTTGTGTAGAACAATTTACCTTCTCATGTTAAAAGAATTTGTTACCTTAAAACTATTCCTGAATATTATAAGTATTTGGGAGTTGTATCTCTTAAGTATAATTTTATCTGTTCACTCCAATGCCGCCAATTATACTCCGGTGTCACTATGATGTTTAATTACTTAATCTACTGTTTAAGGTTGGGTGGTATCCCTGCCCTACAACTTTCTTCCCCAACCTTTCATGAGTATTAATTTTCTAAGAGAACTCAAAGTGGTAATAGCACAAGCATTTAAAGTGATTTAGATACATTATCTTAATGGTGCTTTCCCAATACCCTGTAAAAAAATACTTTTTTGCACCTATTCAGGTTTAAAAACACTTAGCTGCAACCACAATGCTAGGTTTATGGACGGTTCAGATCAGATTATGTAAGTATTTGTTCAGGACATGACCTAAGGTCATGCAGACTGCTGAAAGGTTGAAAAATCAGTTGAAAATCTTTATTGCATGATTTAAAAAAAACTTTGCAAGTTGCAGAATTTTAAGAACGATATACATATAAAAATAAGTATAGAATCATATGCGTTATGAAGATTATAAAAATGTATAAAACATACTTAAAAAAAAGAGAGCTAAGGATCATGTCCATTATACAGTAAGGTGGCAGTTGGAACTAGGCTAGTAATTGTGCTGGTGAGAAATCGCGTACTTGGGACACCTCACCAAGTTTTTTTTCTGCTTGTTCCAAAAACCTTACTAGGGCAAAGTTTAATTTAGTGTTCCGAGGGTCAAAGCAAGCCAAAACTGCTGCTCTACACGTTCTAATCATGTTTGTGTTCCAGAGTTTCCTCAGGAGGGACCGTCTTTCGTTCAGCAGGTTTGGGCAAAGACAAAGGATGTGTACTATGTCTTCTTTTTGATTCCTGCAGAGTCTTCATTGTTCCTGTCCGTGGGCTCTTTTCCATTTTGGCAAATGGACCAACAGGTTGATTACTCCCATTCTCAACTTTAGGAACCTTGATTTTATTCGAGCAGTGAATGGTTGAGTTAGGTACTCCTGTGGGGTCAACAGGACATAGGATTGAAGGACATCCATTCGTGACTTCTTTTTGCCAGCCGAGCCTTGTCTTCCACGAAGAGAGCTTTTTTGTGCTGAAAGGGCTTTCCCCTCAGTTTCTCTAGAAAATGGAGGAATTGCGAGGAGAGATCTGATTCAAGCATTGCTGCACTTGGCTTCTACATTTCTTAGGTCTCTACAGTGGCAGCTTTGACTTGATTTCTCAGGATGTCAAGGTAGGTTGCTGGGCTCGCTGCTTAATGATGAGTAGAAAGCAGCATTGTTTGAGCCCCATGGGGAGGGAGGAGAAGGGTGGAAGGACACCAGGCGTACTTGCATGATACATAGTGGTATTTTGAAAAAATACCTGGGGTGTATCTATGTTTGGGCAAATGATTACATAATTTGCAGCATGTATGACATTATGGCAAAGAGGACTAAGACTTTGAGTTCTTCAGAGGTTGCATGCCACTACAGACTTCATTCTGAGGACCTCAGAATTCCTGAATCAGCTGCCAATGGTAGGTACCAGTCAGATAGCAAGTAACTGCAAATTTCCAAGTCGCATAGTAATATGCAAGTGAAATTAAAACCTCCACTAGAATTTACCAGGGACTTTTTTGCCAGGTCGAAATTGTCCACAGAAACGATCTGATTATAAGAAATTACCTGAGGAAAAAAAAACATGTGATAAAGTAGAGTTCACTGTAATTCCACATTCAATAAGGGAAACTGGGAATTCCAAGGTAATTCCAAAATTCCAAAATTCAAATACGCATGATGTGGTAATTTCTGGTGGAAATTACTACATCAGAAGTCTTCATTTTATTAGAATGAAAGTATCAGTATTTGTTAACTGTTTGTATGGGTAAAAACATGAGGGAGTGTGGCAAGATATCAGTGAATAGGTTGTGTTTTGGTGGGGGCTATGAGTGCACAAATTGTTAGACAATGCAGTCAAGCAGTACTGGGAACAGCAACCAGCCCGGGCAGATTGCTCCTCAGCCGGCCCGGGAGCAGTGGGTTCAGGGGATGGTTGCTAATGAGAAGCACAGCTCCCACTTTGTTACAATTGGCCGATATTGCAGCACTGCTTCAAAACCGGCCCCCATTGGTACAAAACCGGCCCCACCCCTCGGGCCCACCGGGAAAATGCCCAGTGCCCGCTTCGGCCAGTCCAGCCCTGAATACAGTGCGATGTAAAGCAATTTATCGATCTCAGATAACTCTTCTTGAAACACTGCACTTCTGTATCACAAGGAATGTGTGACACAATAACGTTAATGTGTTATAAAATAACATGGATGTCTTCAGCATACTCTGTACCAAAAACATCAGAATTCCGCCCTGTTTCCATGCTAAATGTTGACTTCAAAATATTGAGTAAAGTACTGGTCTCACAACTCCTACCTCCTCCTTGATACATGGAGATCAGAATGGATTTATACCAACCAGCTCCACTTCCAGGAATCTGTTGTGGTTATGCCGCGTTATGCATCATCCAGAATGAAACCAGTACCCAGCAGCTTTAATTCTGTCAATAGACCTAGAAAAGGCATTTGACTCAGTCAAATGGGACATTCTATGCACCACAATGGAACATGTGGGGCTAGGGGTGAAACTATTATACACTCACCCAACAGCTCACATTCTAACCAATGGAGTGATATCAGAAGCATACAATATTTATAGAGGAACTCGACAGAGTTGCCCTCTGTCCCCCCACTCTTTGCTTTAGCTATTGAGCCACTAGCGGCAGTATTCAGACAACAGGGGCAACTTTTCGGCCTACAGCTGGGAGGGGAGAAAAATGTGATTTCCTTGTATGCTGATGATTTGCTATTCTATTTGAAGGATGAAGGTTGAGGCGCAGAACCGGCATTGACCTTGTTAAATAACTGCACTATGCTAGGCGGGGTTTGGCTTAACAAAACTAAAACGTATAACATATGCCTTTCCATTAGTGGAAGATAGCCTACACCCTGAGGATCTTCCAGAGAGACTACTATGGTCCCCCGCTCATTCAAGTATTTTGGAATACAAATATTTCATAGTCTAGAGGACCTGGGAGATGGCTACCTAAATCCGGTCATAACGTCATTAAAACAAGCGTTGGGTGCTTGTGTTCACTATTACTACCTCTAATGCCCCACGTTGCTTTATCAAAAATGATAATGCTTTCCAGATTCCTATATTTTTTTGTAAACTTACCAGTGGTAATCCCGCCCTCATGATTTGCAGACCTAAACCTGATACTGCGGGAACTAATATGGGATGGAGGGAGGAATAGGACAGCCTTAGAGGTGGTACAGAGGGCACCTGAAGAGGGAGGGCTGGGCGCCCTTGACTTCGAACTTTACTATCTAGCAGTCCAGTTCCAATGGATAGCATTGTGGCTGAACAGCATGAACCTTGAAATGTTGTGAATCGCAAACGCCTGGAGCACTTCAAAAGTTGACAACTTTAGGAGAGGCTAGACACTTAATCAAGTGACTATAAAGAGCACTACTTGACATGGTAAAAAACCATTAGAAAGCACACAGATGAAATGGGGAGTCATGATGGGGAGAGAGATGTCAGATAAAGAATGGAGCCGAGTCATAGGGGGTCTGAAAAGATTAGCTAGACACTCCAATTTTAAGGTGATACAATTTAATGTACACATTGTATATCTGACACCACATAGGCTGAATGTTATGTACAGAGGCGAGACTCAAGGCTGTCCAAGATGTTGTTTGGGAGATGTAGGGTTTGCCCATATGACCTTGGAGTACGTGCACCTGCAGGAGTTTTGGGAGAAAGTCCTACACGTGATCAAGAGCATGCTAGCAATCACCCTACCTAACATGATAGAGGTCTGCCTACTAGGCTTGTTCCCTAGACCGAAGGTCAAGAAAGTAAGTAACAGGCTTATAGACCTAGCACTGTTCCTAGCGAGGAGACAGGTAACTTTGCAATGGAAGTCACAGAACGGTCCTGCTATCGCACCGTGGGAAAGTAACGTAGATACCTGGGCCAGGGCAGAAGAGAGAGTACTCCAAAAAGACAATGCATGAGGTATACACCAACGACCCATAGTGGACCTTTGGGCAGAAATATTGAGAACATGGGAGGCCAGATATGAAATAGAAACCGAAAGGGAGGATGAAGCACGGGAAGACCAGATAGGTGATAGTCCCGGGCCCAGAGAATTAGACGGGGAACCTAGATGAGAAACATTGAAGAGAGGATTTACACAGCACACCTGCATGCAGACACCCCTCTGCAACACAACAGACGATGTCCACAGATCCTTTATGCTGAACTAAAGCAACATGTTCCTTATTGAGAAAGCTAGTATACACCAAGTTGACAGTTAGAATATATCCTTACCGAAGGTTTTGGGTAATTCCCTTGAGTACACACAGATCAAGAGTGCAAGTAACATACTAGAGATCAATAATGCTTAAGGAATAGACTACTATCCACAGATGTAAAGCCAAACAAACTGCGAATAATCTTGGCTATGCTACACAAACCAACTGTTCTGGGGATGGTATATGAATGTCTGTAGAAGAAGCTTTGAAAGATTGTAATAATGAAAAAACAATGATATATTTTTAAAAACAATCTTGAGCATCCTAAGTAATTGGTTGTTCAAAACAATTTCAACCCATCATTTTGCACTATATTTACTGACTGTTCTCTGTATATCTCACTTCCATCAAGATATGCGTCTGTCTTAAGTTGTGCTGTTTTTCAAATACAGGGCCATGCATTGGCATATTTTATCCTGTTGATCAGTGCTTCATTTTGGATCACTTCCAAATTTGGAATAAACTGTTCAAAAGAGCTACTAAATTTACTGTATGCTGGGTGAGTCTATATCAATTTTCTTTGCCAACAGTTGGTATGTCATGAATGTAATTTCTGCCACAGAGTTCTTGTTTTCCAATTTCTGCTGATTTCTTTTCCAAACTTCTCGAATGCCATTTACATTAGCCTGCGCAAGGATAAATAGCATTAATTTGTAATTTTTTTAACCTGTTGGAATTTCATTTTTTCAATGTGTCTTCCTTTCATTAAGTGACTATGTTTTGGGCAGATCAAGAACTATCCTCTTTATTATGGAAGTAGCAAAAAAAAATTCCATCTGATTATTTCAATATGTGCAAACACCTTTTCAATAGGAATGGATTGTAAATGTAAATGTACAGGAATTTATATAGCGCAAATCACCGACCGGTTTCTAAGCGCTTGCTTAGGGAACCCGTCCTGGTATTCCCCTGTGAGATAAACCCCGGCAGGGTATCCGCAAGGTGAAAGCCAGGCATCCCGCCGCGAGGGGCCGTTGTGGAGATTAAGCAAGCTATTGCCCAGAGTCGCAGAGTGTGAACCCGTGAATCGAGTAGGCACCGGAGCAAGAATTGTCGAGTCATTGGACATTTTAGGACTCAAGACCCCGCCGAGCCGGGAATTGAACCCTGGTGCCGGGCTGACCTCTGCTTCCAGGTCTGCCTCCTCTAACCAGTGAGCCACACTTCTCCACAATTGCAATTTGGTTTGCTAAAAAATGTAGTCTGCAGACATACATCTTTAGATTGGAATTCATGGACACTGCTATTTTGGTGTGATGTTCACAATTATTAAGGGTTAAAGCTTGAAGGGAAAAGGTACATGATGGGTGAACAGTCATGCAAAACCTTCCACGTTGTAAAGTTATGGGACTTCACAAACATAACGCAGGTTACTTTGATCCCTGGAAATATACATGCAATTATTGCTGTCAAAAGCAAAATTAAATGTACTTGGACTTTGGTCATTGGAAATGAGCACTTGTCAGCAAAAGAGGGAAGGTTTCTTCGAAGGGAAACATATTTTCGTTCTGAAAATAATTTGTGTGAATTGGTACAAATCTACCTCATTAGCTTATGTGTATTTTCCGTCCAGGGAACAATATAAAGCAGCTTGTTTCATGGAGAAAAAGTATGTCTGTAACCTGATTAATTGAATAGATTTTAAAGCTTCTATGAAAAAATAATTTTGGATCTCAACAACTTGTTTATAACTGTGTGTACATATAGTACCCTAATCGTCTCTTTTCTTGCCTGTTGCTTAACTATTACAATTAAGTGCTCCATTCCCTTTATATTTCATAAGATGCCAATTGATGGATTTCTTTTGGGAGCAAGTATTTCCAATTTTTCTCTTCTTGTTCACAGTGTATTTTATCATTTTGTCTTCAGAGACTATTTTCTCTCATAGATCCTTGTTTGTCAGATATTTACTTACTGCCAACTACATTGACTCCCTGCTTATTCACGAACATGTTATTCTCATTTGCTACTTTCTAACCTAGCTATTCAGTACTTATATCATAAATCAACTTGACTGTGTCTCTTGTTGGTGCCTCTGTTGGCTTGGGTATTTTCTGACAATTTTTTCATTTCTAAGCATGCCACATCTGCTTCTAGTGCTGCTGTGGGTATAGCTTTTTAGAGGCATAATAGTTTCTAACTTCATTTTAGTCCGATGATGCTCATGAATTTTGCATTACCTTTGAGACCCAAGTTCTACTCAACAAGACATAGTACTTCAATTTCCGCAATATCACCTGATTTAGTGCACGTGTAATTCTATTGATGAGCTTACTGCCTCACTTATCTTTTTGCACCACCTGTTTAAGTTTAAGTTTGATAAAGCTATAAAAAGTAAATTTCCCATTCGATTAAATACAAGTGATGTGTACTACTTGAACTTCTAATTTGCTGACTGGATAAAACATAAAATATCAATACATTGCTGTTGATTTAATGCTATGTCAACATTATGAATCTTAAATGGTCTCAAGCTGGTAGTTATGTTGTCAACAATGTCGTTTTTGACTGTAGCATTGTGTAATTAAAAGGTTTTTAATTAAGATTTTCAGCAGCTTGGTGTGCTTGGTTTATCTGTTTTTTTAGATAGTGCTTCAGCAGGGACATTCAAAATGTCATGATAAAATTGTAATTTTTCTTCCGGAAACGTACGTTTATTATAACTGCCCATTTGGATTTTCATGTCACTCACAAGTCACATTTGGTGAATTCAAGGAAGCAAACATTTAAATCCTGTGTGTGCCATTATCTTTTTAATAGTGACAAGTGTTCATTTACCTAAATTAACTTGTTAAAATCTGTGCATGAATTATTGAAGAGAGCGTAGTTCTTGAATTAAGCAGCAATTTAGAACCTTCTGTTTTTAACAAATGTTAAATCTAGGAACTGCAGGTCCTCCATTAATGCAGTATTTCTTGGAAAGACTCTTTCAAAGATTAGGTTCCTAAATTTACCCCGACATTCCAGCTGGACATGTACAGATCTTCTCGAACAATGGTGAAAGCTCAGTCATCATACTTTTTTGTGGTTGTCATTCAGTATGAACTAACAGTGAATGAAATGTAGCTCAGTTTATTGTTTTTGAGCACCATTTATTTTCTAAGTTATTTTTGTCTTGGACCCCAAACTGCGATGAAGGATTAATATAGTGTATTGCATAATGTGCTTTGTCAGGTCAATATACATTTATTACACTTGTTTGAACGTCTACAAGATAAGACCAGGGTTGTCTTTACCTGTTCATGTTGATTTCTGCATTAAGAAACAGTGGATCTTTTGAAAATGCCTTGGTAGCTTGATATATCAATAAACTGAACATGCTGTGAAATAAACAATTTAACCTTTTAAACACAACTCGTCAGAAATTTGTAATCAACCCCCAAGGCAATATTGTTGATACCTATACACAAACACACCCAATCAGTAGCTCTAAATTGACAATTGCAATGGTCCTTTTCCTTGAATTCATAGTGTCTTAAATATTTCATTCCTTTTGTGTGTTTCTGCTCTCCAACATTTTATTTGGTACTTTTGAATTATAAACTGCATAAAAGACCCTGACTGTAGAATTTGCAAGCCTCTATATAAATCCTGATCCACATAGACTGCATAAAAGACACTGACTGTAGAATTTGCAAGCCTCTGAATAAATCCTGATCCACCCAGTAAAAATGTATTCCTCACTCTATTCCATATAATATTGTTCCAAGTGCCTTGCCTTTCATCCTTCCTACTCCTCAGACTACCTCTCTGAAGTGCTAGTACTCGATACCAAAAAGTGTAAAGGCCTATCCATATCTGTGGGGGTTGAACATGCATTACCATTACATATGAGCCTAGCCTTTGAGAAAAGGCCTACAATTCAATTGGCCATTGTTGTTTTCTCTGTGTTTGTGAACAATGTTTAGGAGTTTAGGAAAAATGTGCAACTTTATTGCTGCCTATATTTTGTAGTTGTGATGTATTTATAATGGTCTTATATCTGTGAGGTATCCAGTCAATTTTAAATTTATGTAAACTTTTCTTGACGTAAACTTATCGTCAGCGAGTGATCATTTTGGCAGCAAACACTTTTGATTCTTCACAAAAAATGTTGGCAGCTGTCAGGGGTTTGCTATAAATGGTTGTTGCTCTGTTTTACCAAACTATGGGGTTACTCAAAGCATTTAGAGGTGTGGAAATAAAAGGGTTTCTATTGGTGAAAGTTTAGCAGACTCTACTCGTGGAAACCCTTGAGCCAGCCAACCATCTGGTGACATTTGTGGTTGCCCAGCCCAACTTCCGGAGTGTGCAAACAATTTTCTGCCAACACCATGAGAGACATTGAATTCTACCACTTTTCACAAGCATTATTTAAAATGCAAAACATTTGTGCTGAGCAGGCAAAAAGGCAAGATGTCTGCTCAACATTCAACTCTGCCTTCATTGCGTCTGCTGCACTGCCACATGAATTTAACGGCGAGAAATACTGCTAAGTAGGTGAATATCTCTCAGTAGGGCAGGCAGTCCTCTGCTGATGCATTCAAGACTAGAAACCCACCCCCAAGACCTGGCAGCTTGACTGACTACCTAGCCAGGCCTTTTTGACATTGTTGTTATTTTAAGGGCTGGTCCTTACTTAATGAAGAATTGGAATGAACCTTTACCTGGAAATGTCAAACTTCCCATTGTTTTCCTCATGTTGCTTATTATATTTTGTGATGAATAAAATGTATTGATGAATTTAACCTACATATGCTATAAGAATGTTTCTTTATTTGAGGTTGCTTCTTAGTAGGATTGTATGGATGGGACAAAATAGTCTGAACCTGATCCATGGGACATCTTTAATCCAGAAGTTTCTTCAGTAGAAAGTATGTAGAAGAGATAATGGCTGCCCACTACAGCACTGGCTTTGATACTTTGCATCTTTTCTAGAAAAGATTGTTTTGTTGGTTCTGTACATGGGGTTTTACTGTAGGTGATTTTTGAACTTTGAGTGCCCTTTTTAAAGGGTCTTTTTATTTTTCTTACATAAAGGTACCAGTTACTTGAGGGTTTCTTTGGGGATGTCGTAAACTTGAACTCAAGTTGAGGATTACATTATTTAAGAAAGTAAAATTGTATTGTAAAATGAATTAAAATCATTAAAAATAAAAAAAGTTCATAAGAACATACAGCAGCAAACAAAACATAGTTTAAAAAAATCCCCCAAAAAGTGTACAACAGAATATCAAAATAAAGAAGTAGTGACATACCATAGCGGTCAAATATTAATAAAATCTACTGAATTTACGAAAGACTTGTATTAAAGGTAAATGCAATTCCTAAAAACATATGGAATAATTAAACATGTGTAACAAAAGAAGACAGTCTACCAACGCTATTAAAGTCTTAGTTTGAATTTTGTTTTTGAACTATCTCCACTGTTACTGGGGAATTGAGCTCAGATGTCTAGAGTATGAGGTATGCACAGTACAAGTGGGAAAACTAGGGAGAGAAGTTACCGCTAGGAGAATGGAGTGGAAAATGAGGCAGTGAAAAGTAGACTACCTAAATAGAAAGGAAGATGGTAGGCAAGGCTAAGGTGGCAGAGGTAAGAAGATGGAAAAGAGGAGTCTGAGGGAGCAGTAAACTGAGATCAATTATTGGAGTAATGGGGGTGTTTGATAGAGGGGTGTTAGGGAAATTAAACAGGAAGTGAACACATTCATTCCATAGAAGTGAGAAAGAAAAGAGTTTGTTTATGCACTCTTTCAGAATACCTTTATTAACTTAGTCAATGCAATCTAAATTTAAACAATTGTGGAATCATTTTCTGAATATTTTTTATGCGGTTTTGATTCCGCATATCAATTTTTCATCAGGAGCATATTCACCAGTTTTCTATGATTGTATAATGTGGCTATTAGGTTCTGTATTTTTTTCAGGTTGGGGTATAATAGTTTTCCTCTTATGATCTTCTGGTTTTGTGTAGGGTGATAGACCTTCCATCTGTTCTCATCTGTCCTCATGGGTTCCAGTTACAATTTGTGTTTGGAAATGTTACTTTTTGCCAAATCTGCATATGACCACCGTGAATGCACAGGCATCCATGGGTTTGTTTTGTAAAATTTTAAGACACCCCATCACAGATTGCTGCAATGCATACACCCACAGCAGCCATCAAGGGTAGGAAAAAGTACTGGAAAAGTCAATAGGTATATCGGTTGAGACCCATTGACTTTAAAATTGGTTGTGTTTTGACACCAGATTTACCCGAGCAAACAGAAAAATGTACCAGTGGAAAACAAGTTTCCCAAATCAGAAAACTTGATTTTAAACGCATAAATCAGTTAATTAATACTAAGTTTCTGTGTGAGTAAATGCACATTTATGAGAAGTTAGTGGGTATTCCAGAGTTGGAATACCCTGTAGGTCCATGCACACTCCCAATCTGTCAAGTTGTTTGGCCATTTTCCAACCTTTTTCCTAACTGCAAATCGTTGTTGGCTTACTCCTGTCAAGGAAAGGTGTAAATCACATTCCGGGGAACAAATGGCAATGAAAAAAAAAAGTTTGTTGAGGGTGCAAGGCAGGGAAAATATTTTCCCATGTCGAAAAAAGTTAGCAAGTTCAGTTGCACTTTGTGTATCAGAAATTAAAGTGTTATATTCACAAATTTGAAAATGAATTCACAAACTTTTACAGGATGATGCCCGGGAAGCTGCGACTTGTGCACCTTTCCAAGCGTGATCCGGGAGGATTCAGTGAATTCCTAAATGAGTAAACATATTTGTGTGTGCAGATTTAGCAATCTGTTTTAGAATCAAGTCACATGTGTTTTGTTTTTAATTGTGTTGTTTCATCTTCAGAAACCAAATCAGAGCGAAGTTTAAGAATATGAACCTCTCCTAACACTCTGGGAATTGTTTAGCATTTGTTTTATTTCCAGTGTGCCAGGGGTTCTTAATGTATTTAGATGTTATCAACAAATTCCTACAGCTTAACATTTTAGGAACTGTCTTATTTATCTTTTGTGATTGGAGTAGATGTGTATGTTAAGCATATAGTTGCTGTTCAGTGATAGAAAAGACAATTGTCAAGGAAGATTTGGATGTTTCTTCAAGGTGAAGCATTTCTCATCTAGCTAGAACAAGGATTTGATTTGTGCAATTTCTGAGTGAAGTGCAGCAATGTATGTGTATTAAGTGTTTTGCATAGAAGGTCTTATGCCACCAAGGAGAATAGTGCTTGTGATTGAACCAATGACTGATTTGCTGGATGTAATCTATGGCGTTGCCTGCTAGAGAATAAACTGAATTCTAAACATGTTTGTAAGAATATATTTTTCTATTCACAAATATCTTTCAACACTTTTCCACAAAAGCACTTTTTCTCTGGTCCAGCTTTGTAACTGGTCATAATTGGAGGGCGATGTTTCTGATTCTGCATTCCTAGCTCATTGCATATGTTGCTTTATACTCATTTGAAGGCTGTTCTCATCTCATAGTTATTCATAAACTACTTTCATCCAGATGTCTTACTTTCAGTGTAATGTGCTGTTTTATGGCACGAACTTCTATTCTCTGCCTCTAGTATTTTGGCAATAAATCATGCGGGGATGCATTAGTGCACTAGGAAATAAATTGGTTAAATTCACTTCAACAGCCTGTTAATGACTACAAAATCGCCACATAATGCAGAGACATAAAATCACAGGCTGTTCCTTGAAGGAATTTGTTTTTGTTTTCATATGCTTCTTGTACACTTTGATGGAGAATGGAATGTACTGTAGCCATGGTCTTCAGGAACATCAAACGAGCTTCTGTGTGAAGCACTCCAGTTCAAGAACAAAAAAACAACTATTCAAGCAGGAGCAGGGTAGTTTCTGGAGGAAGGGAGATGCAGCAGGTATTGTGTGGTAATTGTGGTCAAGATGAGAGATGGGAACCTTAGTTACTTCAAAACAGTGATCTGTAAAAAGCTTTTGAGCTTAACCTGTTTGTGTCTCCAATTTACTGGTCTGCATAAACTATTGCAAATGTTGGATTTATTGCTTCCGTCTATTTTGTTTCTGTTGCTGCTACACCACCCATTGGAAGTCGAGAAAGATGGCCTCTAGCATTCTCTGTAGAATCAGGCATGATGTTTTCTGTGAAAGTGGTCCTGATAGTATCCTCCTCCCACTGAAGTTTGGGTGCGCTTGGCTTTTTAAATCCTGATTGTAATAGTGTCTTTCCTAGAGGCATCTAGACCTTGCCTAGCAAAGAGGGGACAAAGCGATTCTCCCACCAAGTCGCTTCTGTCCACTGGACGGCTTCAGGGATGAGGCCATTCTGCTGGAATGCTCACATCTGCAGTCTATTGCCTTAAAGAACGGTGCAGCCCATGCCACGACTCTACCTCTACCCAGGAAGCTTCACCTTCACATGGGGCAGGAATGAATAGAGCCCTAGGGGTTGAGGCCTAGTGAGTGATTGTGATCTTTTTTAAGGTGTGTAGCAAATTGGAGTTGGTTGTAAACCATCCAGCGCCTAGTTTAGTTAAAAATGATGCCCCTTTCAATTACATTGATGGTGTGACCAACATCACTGTATATGTGAAAGTCTACTAATTTATATATGAACTTAGTGGGGGGCCGCCACTAACGCCTCATCGGTTGCAGGTTAAAAAAACATTGTCCTAAAGAATAACTTGCTCATCTCAAAGATTTCTCCATTCAATAGCTAGGTTCATTCTTCAAGAAGGAAATCTTATATGTCCAAAATACTTAAATATCTACATTCATTTCCGATTGAGACATGAATCGAGTTTAAAAATAGCTGTTTATTATTTTTCCAAACCAATTAACATACAACACTAATTTGCCAGATATCTCTAGTGGACCCTGAAGGCTCAGGAGAAGTTTCTTCACTTGGAAAAAAACATTATTTAAAATTTTTTGGACCAGAAATCAAAAGGAGAAGTATTACACTTATTGGATTCTATATGTTTTAAACTGAAGTCTTCCAGATGTAGCTTAGAAAAAAAATAGAGAGCAAGCAATATTTGTCACAACAGCAAAGTAAAGGGTAATTTAGAAACTTGGAAAATTAGGACTTCATTTGCAATGCCTGCTTATATTTAAGTTCACATGTTTCAATCTAATAGGTGACATAGGCCATGGTGTAGGATCAGGATGTAATAGGAAATGTTGAAGGTGCAAATGGATGCCATTCTTAATTTAACAACTGTTTTAATGCCATTGTAAGTGCTGTAAAAACAGGTGTTATTGTGAATAAATATTAGAACTATGAATCTCTTTTGGCTGTGCTGGGACAAGAACCAGTGGCCTATTAATTACATGAGTTGTCGGTATATGCTTAACCCACTGAGCAATCTTGCCTTATCTGTCTGATATGACAGAAGGTTTCCCTGCACTAACAGTTGAAGGTATGACAACAGGCACCTCCAGAGATGAATAGCAATACTGAAAAGGGGGTGGGAAATTCGTGATGGGATGAAATCAGTTCTTAGCCAGGTACAGTGTGAAGACAAGCAATAGGTAAAACAGGATCTGCAAATGTTTAATCCACAGTATATCTTTATTTATAAAAGCAGAGCCTCTGATCTCTTTATCTGTCATGAAGATGTACTTGATTAATTTTCTCTAAGTGTTATGCCAGTAGTTTGGTACTATTTGTCTCCAGTAATATAGCTGTGGAATATGAATGTATGATGTTACTATACGATCATGTTGATCGCGGTATGTTACAACGCAGGTTTTACAATTCAAGTCATTTCAGCGACTTACGCTGGAGGGCGCTGGACTTAGGGATAGTACGATTTACTATTCCAGCACCAGTCTACATACCGTAGGGAAGGTGTTGGAATAGTATACCATACTATTCCTTAGCTTACAGCACCATCCAGCGCTAGTCGTTGAAACGACTTTCGTTGTAAAGCCCGCGTTGTAAACCTACCGCGGTGAAACGCCTGCGTTGTAAAGGTCATCTCCCATAGAATATGAGTATGCAAATTAAATTTCCGAAAATGTGTGCATCCATTTTTAATTATTGTGTTAACTTCAAGCAAATATGTCATCTCCGCCTGAAGGTGTTCTTTTGAACAGTCATTCTACAGTTACAAAACCATGCCTGCCCTGATGTGTTGCCTTTTTACACTAAATTTTTTCCTGTTGATGAAATGAACAGGGAGCCATATTTAATTTTGTCATTTATAGGGTACTTCATTTTGTAATCAGGATAGCTTCACGATGGTTAATTTGTCATATCACTTGCTTGGTCTGCTTAACAAAAATGATGTACTCGATCGAGACCACCAGTAAACCACTTCATCACAAATACCCTCAATTGTTTTGAGTTGGAGTTTGCTGTGCAGGCTACTTCTTGGTTGGCTTATGTGTCCCAGGTGTTCACCAAGTACAAAAAGTAATTGTGTCCTGTCAAAGTTGACCTATCTTTTAATCGGTAGATGGCTCACTCATCAATTCATTAATCTTTATTTGGTTTCAAAGCCATCCAAGATGCTCATTATACAATGCAACTAGGCTGTCCTGTTTTCAGTTTCTATTTTTGGTAAATTCTGATGGGGTTTTTCAGTGTTTTCAAGTGATTTCAAGACCTTAAAAAAACAGTTATCAGTGGTTACACATTTTCGCACCACTAAAAACAGAAAAGGTGTTTTTCCGGTGTTTATGAAATGTTTTGCTTTTATTATTGCTTGCTTTCTGCACTGATAGAACATGGTATATAGACAGTGTACGTATCGTGTATATGAGGTCCAAATAGATTTTTGCAAATTAAACTTATTCTAGTACACCATACAAGACTTCTTCAGTGAGTCTTTAGTTATATGCGCTCGTTCTATACCTATAGGTTGTATGGATCTCTTAATTTTCTTCACCTCGGTGCTGTTCCAGGCTCTTTTTCTTTGTTCCTCCTCTTCCTCTCCCTTGCTCGTACTCCTATTACTGAGTCTTCGTGCCTAGACACCTTCGGGTATCAGAGCACTCTAAAAATTTAAATTTCATTTCACTTCAAACATTACATAGGATATAAGACAGCACATCATAGTCCAAATGTAAATGTTTTTCAAAATGTTATCCTCCTGCACAAAATAAATGTGCTCATCTAGTCCCCTTGACTTGAAGGAGTAAAATCCAAGAATACAACCATGGAATCCTCTATAAACCTTGTACCCGCTGCTGTTCTTTTATGTATTATAACATTATTGCATTCATAACAGGCTAGATATGAAACATATTTTCGTAGTATCATAGTCTAGTTCAGGGCTGGAGTGGTCCAGGTGGCCAATTCAATTGTTTTTTTATTCAAGAAATTAAATTCTTCTGGGGATGCTGCAGAGTTCTATGCTTTCCTGGTCTATGTGTTAGTCTATGGTCCAGTTAAAAAATGTTCTTTAAACTCATTTAGTCTTGGTCTTATAATGGGGTAAATAGATCTACAGGGGTTGTGTACTGAAAAAAACTGGAGTTCATCATGTAGTTATGTATGAACCTGGGAAATCTTCCAGTTCTGAACATGGTTTCTAGAATCAAGAGCAATAAATAATTTATGAAAGACAGCATTAGGTTGTCCTACACCCATAAATAGCAGTAACACAAAGAATCCATTATAAATGACAAAACACTGGTCTTAAAGGGAAGACATGTTGTCCATAAACTGCTTGGCGTTAGATGCTGAACAGCCTGGTACTAATAGTGATTTTGTCTCTACTAAAGGAAATCTTGATGCTGGTTACTTTCCCTCAAGGTGCTAAAATTGTACACACAAACAGTTGAAAAATAGTGTGTTGTTCTGTACTGCCCATATTGCTGGTTTGTATCATTTGGTCTTTGAACCTCAAACATCCTACTTTGCGTGAACTATTACTTATATTCGAGGAGCACATGTTTTAGTAAAATATTAGGGAGAAGTCACAAAGGCACCTGTGAGTGTTAGTCCACATAATCATAAACTTATTTGAGAATGGCCCTGTGGTGTCCAACTTCCCATTAGCAAAAGTGCAAAGTGGGCACAGTCCTTTCTATTTGTAATACTTGTATATGAATATTCTCTGAACATTAAATTCTATTACCATTTAGATGTTTTGGGGCCAATTCACAAAGGCATATGAGTAGGTTAAGTGCTAGAGGAGTACTGCTTTACAGATAGAGGGGCAGATTATCAGAGACATTTTTATGTAAGTAAAGTGCCACATTTCATCTTGCAGCTAGATCTCCAGCTTATGAAATACCCAGAACATAAACCGGAAATATATTGGCTCATTAAGGTTCTGAAATAAGTTGACAGAGCTGTAAGCAATGTACTTTTTCTTTCACCTGTATGTTCTTCTCAGCTCCTTTTTTCAAAACATAATTGCCGCCTGTCATAGTCACTTCTCACAAATTGTGATTTCTTTATCAGCCTTAATTGAATTAGAGCAAAGGAACAGAAATACATGTTTTGAACTGGTCACTAATGTCGCACTCCATTTGCAGTAACAAAGCCCCGATTTCCTAGGAGGAAAACTGTCTGTCAAATCCACCTGAAAAATAATTGAAGTTTGTGATGAATGCATTGTGTATCTTTTGGCAAATGCAGGCTTTTATTTTCTAAATCTTCACAATTTGGTATAGAGACAAAATGTACTGTGCATAAAAGCATAAATTATGATGTGATTAAATGCTAAACATTTTAACCTTTTTTAAAGGTTTGTTTTTAATTAGGACAGTCTGCTCATGATTTTACATTTGCTCTTAACACCATGCGCGCTAGCGGAATTCCGCTCGCACGCTGGGTTTTGCGAAAACGCACTTTACGTGACGAGCTGGGCTCGTCATCAGCGTGCGAGGAGGCTACGCCATGACGAGCCCAGCTCGTCATCAGCGTCAAAGGGGTTAAAGGAAACCACTGTGCAAACAGGACAACTGCTAAACTCAAGCCAATCCTGAGATCAGTTTGAGATGTCAGATTGTAGATGCTGTTGAAAGAAGGGAGAAGGGCCTAGCTATGACTAGTGTAGACGGTAGAATGGCCCTCACTGCAAGACATGTACGCTGCCCCCCAATTATGCGGTGCATCAGCCACTCTGTTTGGTTGCATTATGCAACTGGGTGGCATCTCCCTTTGCTCTCCTGTAATGTTAGTCCATTAGGTTGATGTTTCTGTGGTTTTGCTGAGCATGGTTTTTGCTGCAATACAGGTATGTAGGGCGTAATCACATGTAGTGAATATTTTGTGAGTTAAAATGATCAGTTGTCTCTCTGTAAATAAGACAAGACTTGTTGAGCTGATTTAAAACTTACGTTTTGAGATGCTACAAGCACCTAAACACACAAGAGGGTTGTTGAAGTCCACAAAAGGGATATCAATGTTTATTTTATTTAGTAGTTTGTAGAACGCACAGCTACCTCCGACGGTCTCTACAAATAGAAGAAGTGTGATCTTGCATTAACACTGACCATATGTCCAGTTGAGAGATAATCAGGTCTTAATCAGTGGGCACACTTTTGATAGCATATCAAATCATAGCCAGCAATTCCACCAAGCAGACAGCATCAAACCTGAAGTGCATCTGCGTGTCTGCCAAGACCAGTCTTCAGTGGTGGTCAGTAATTTTACCAGGGTGGGGGGACAGACACGCACACATAAACTCACTCATACCCATAAGCTCACTCATTCCCATTCATTCATACACATGCACCCATTCACAACACTCAATAACAAATACACATAAATTCATAAATGCACCCACCAAACAAAAAAAGAAAACACATAAACTTACCTCAACAGCAGCTCTCCAACAGGGAAGCATTGAAGGGCTTCTACCTTACTTCACTGGCTGACGTTAGGTCCTTAGGTCAGCCAAAGAAGGAAAGCAGCAGTCCCAATCGCGTCACAGAGTGGGATGGGGTCAGTGAGACTGATGACTCCACCTCATTCTGTGACCAGGTGTCACTGAATGACACTCAGCCCTGGGCACTTCAGGGCTTAAAACTGAAGCACCCAGGTCCGAGGCAATCCGTGATCGCTTTGAGGCATTTATGCGAGTCTGAGGAGGGCACGCCCTCAGTACGGTGAAATCGCCAGCCTGGCAAAGTTCAGCTCAGGAGGCCAGGAGCCAGAGCATTTAGCACATATCTACTCCTGCCTGCCAGACCCAGAAGAGTGTCAACCAGGCTGACCTCTGTTCGGCCTGATACACTCTTCTTGCCTGGAAAAAGGTGGGAGGCCTGGCCCCTCAGCCGTACGGATGGGCTGCTCCTGCCAGTCTTAAAAGATGCTTCTGATTATAGATCCTCAGAAAAGATGGATTGTGGTTGTTATATCTGCTGATAGTCCATCACATTGCCAGGTAGTAGATTCCAGTTAAAAATTGATAACACATTACTATTCCAAGATTGAAAATTCTGCTTCATTAGCCAATCCATTTTAATCGTTGCTCGGTCCCCCGTAATCGTTTATCGAAAGACGAATGTGCAATTGTGGCTTAGTTACTTATTAAAGTTTCAAATTAGCTTTCCGGCAAGAGCTTATTCTTTGTAATATGCTATCCTACCCATGTCAATCTTAGCAAACGTCTACAGCCATAGAAAATAGTAAATTTTTTCTCAAAGTTAAAATGATTTGTACAGTACACAGGTAGCCTGAAAGACAATGGACTGCAAAACACTTGCCTCCCTCCTAACAATGGAATCCAGATAACTAATGCGGACAATCAGGTTATCCCTAAAACATTGTCAAGAGCAAAATGGCAAGCCTGGAAAAATAAGAAAAGAAAAAAAATCAAATGTATATTTTAAAAGGTAAAATACTTACGTTATTCTGCTGAAGAACATAAGGCAAATTCGTTTTACATACAAGCATTGTGAGACATATGAATATTATTGTAATTGTAACTGTATTTATATAGCACTTACTACCCATGATTAGACATTTAAGTGCTTTCTGTGAGTAGCACGCTACTCCAGAAACCAAAGGTGGATTAGCAGGGAGAAATATAAATTGTTACTGGGAGCGGTGGACATCTGGCACTGTAAATTGGATGAATAGAATAGAGGATGGACAGAGGAGGAAGGGTTTGGAAAGAATTGTTTGGGAGTTCATTTTAGTAAAAGAGGTGAGAGTGAAGTTGGGAAATATCTTGGAAGAGGAATAGGATGAAATGTAGAATGGTGATTTGATGAGGTTTAGGGAGATTAGTTAATTTTTTTTCTCTGCAGTTGGAGGAAAATATGTATATATGAACACACATAAGAGGTTTACAAACATAGAGATTTTAACAAGATACACATATGGAAAAAATCAGAATATTTCCTGGATAAAGTCCCATAAGTTTATGCATGGATACATATTTGCAAACACAGGCTTCCCAATTTTGCTGTAAATTAAAGTTTGTTTTACCTTTTAATAATATATTTTTCGATCTATATGTATATGCACTAGTGAAGCGCTTATAGATACAATTGCTATAATAGTATTAACACATTGTGACAAATGTTTTATTATAGGGAAGTAAATCCATACGCATACACACATCTTATGTTATTGATGCATTGATCTTTATATATAAGGATATGATGATAAAGCTATACATATATCTGCAAATAGAATATTTGTATTAATTGTTCTATTATATTTATTTATTTTAATTTCTGTGGCAAGTGTGTGTGTGTCTGTGTGTATATATGTATGCATATGTGTATATATATGTATATATGTGTATGTATATATATATATATATATATATATATATATATATAATATAGTTTTGTTTCCCCCATTAATTAGTGTTATTTATTTTTATTATTTAATTATTTTGATTTATGTATTAATGATTTTTTAGTATCTATGTATATATATATTTTATTAATAAGCAATATGTACATTTGTACAAAGTTATGCACATTTCTGAATATATGCATATAAAAGTTTACAAAGACATATAGATGCACCATTGTTGTCTTGTGCATACTATTGCTATACATTTGTATTTTTAATATGCTGATCATGTATTGAAGAGCCAGCTCTAGTCATCTTTGGAAGATAAGATGGTTATCTGTGGATCTTATGTTTAGCAGTGAAGAATTCTTAGTTTCTCTCCTTGAACCGAGAAATATGTTACACCCTTGTTTTTTGCTTTTGTGGTGGGATCTCAAAACAGGGCACCAATCTGGAGTGGAGGTTTCTTTGAATGTGTTTTGTTATTTTCTTTCTGATGATATTTGATCTTGTTCCATTTATTGCTTTGTGAGTGATACAAAGCAGCTTGAAAGTGGATCTTCTAACAATCTGTAACTAATGTAGGGACCTTAAGCCAGGGGCGATATGGACTTGTGACTTTATATGTAGGAGTAGCCTGGCATCAAAGTTTTAAATTTTTTGTATTCTTTTCATAGTTGATAGGGGTGGTAGAGGCCATTGGCATAATCAAGTTTTGACAGTACATGAGATATAGTAGGTTAGACCTTGTGTGGAAATTCTAAGTGGGAGAAGATGTGTTGCAGAGTTTTCATAGTAATGAAGCTTTATCTTACTAAGTTATTCTCTTGGGCATTTATTGCTATCCTGGAGTCCATAGTAATTCCAAGGTTGCTTACTTCCTGGGATACTTTAGGAGGTGGCCCCAGATTGTCAGTGAGTGCTGCAGGTTTGCCGTAGTCTGGAGGTGGAAGACGACTGCCTGTGGCAAGTCTGCCTTCAACATCCAATCGTTGAGGTAGGAGAAGACTGGAACCCCTGAACTCCACAGATGATCTTCAACCAACGCCATCACCTTGGTGAACACCGGCACTGGTAAGGCCGAAGTGGAGCAGGGCAAACTGAAAGTGCTCTTAACCCACTGTGAACTGCAGGTTCAATCTCTGGATAGGCAGAACGGGGTTGTGGAAATATGCATCCTACAGGTCAAATGCTACCATCCAGGTGCTCAGATCCAGGGCAGACAGAACTTTGTGCGAGCGTAAACATTTTGAATTTCTCCTTTATCAAGAAGAGATTTTGAAGGCACAGGTCTAGGAGTGGACGAAGCCCTTCTTACTTCTTGGGCACCAGAAAGTAGCAGGAATACTGACCACGACCTACTCCTGATGTAGGCACCCAATCTATGGCTCCCTTGGCCAAGAGTGCCAGAATTCGTAAGGGAGCAAGGAGAGATGGCACTCCGTCAGTCAGTTTTAAGTGGGTGGCATGGTGGAGTAGAGGTCACAAAGGGGAGGGAATGTTGTGCAAAACCCAACAGACTGATGTTACTTACTGCCAGTGGTGCAGGTGATGGCATATCCTGCCCCCCCCCCCCCGGATGCTCCTGATGGTCGGAGGGCTACCTAAAGGGGTTTGGAAGCTGTGGCTGCCATGGAGGTGGTTGACAGGCCTGACCTATGGCTTCCTGTCCCATATGGCCTATGAGACCCTAATCCTCACCCACAAAAAGACTAGATAACCTGCCCCCTTCCATGGCAACGAAAGTGGCGGAAAGCGGACAGGGGTTGACAAAGTGCCATAGACCAGCCCAAGGACCTGACTGTAGCTCTGCTGTCCTTAAAGCACTCCAGCAATGAGTCAACCTTCTCTCCTAAAAGATGAGAGCCATCAAAAGTAATGTCCATAAGCAAAGCTTGGACATCCTCTGAAAAGCCAGTGGTTCTCAGTCAGGTGTGGCACTGCAAGGTCACTTATGATGAAATGTCTCTACCTAGTGAGTAGGTCATGTTCAGTCTGCTTAGTATGGTGAACTGTGCTGCACCTCTCCCATCCGCAATAGTTTGGGAGAGTATGGCTCGGCCTTCTCCGAGACCATAGGCAGCACTTGTGCAACCAAATCCCAGATCATATGGGAATATCATCCGAAAAGGCATTCTGTATTCAGCGACTGCAGTGCAAGGCTGGGGAAAGAGTTGTTTTTCTTACCAAAGGTATCCAGCCTCTTGGAGTCCCTATCCGGTGGAGTTATAAGGAACGCATGTGCGTTGAGTCTAGAAGTGGATGTTTAGCCGATCATGCTCTCTGGGGTGGAGTGCTGAGTAGGAAAACTGGGGTCCCCAACACCGTGGCGATGGTGGTGGGTGATTGTTGTATGCTCATGAACTCCTGTGCAGGGCTTGAACTAGGCCAGAGTAGGAAGTTGTTAAGGACTACATTAAAGAGAAGTAAAGGTTCGGAAGGGGTGACTCCCAGCTGAAGCACCTCTGTCAAGACTTTTGTCTTAACTGCCACTGAGGGTAAGGTCAAGGACCTCAAATGTCCTATGTTCCACCATAGCAAAAGAGGCTCCCTCCTTTGAGGCAAGGTAGGAGGAGAGAGCAAGCCAGTGCCGGGTGAGGTGTCTAACCCACTAGCCTTGTCCAGTTCCTCATACCAGTTGTCCTCAGTGTCATCTAGTGGATGCTGATATCCATAAGGGTCCTTGGACCCTCCCATTCATCTTCCTTTACAGACCTTTTGAAGGCAAAAGGCTCCTATCTGTAGAGCATAGTCCTGGTCCTCACTTGAGCTGGCAGCGGACGACGCCCGTCCTGCTCCGCGTTGGAGTCTGGAATGATGATGGAGATGGCGCCATTGTGAATAAGTGCTGAGGAAGAAGCACTCTCACACTACTGTTTTCCTCTTACATTTCACAAATATTTTCGTGAGCTGAAATAAACTGTAACATTACCAACCACAACAGTATACTGCTGTCCTTTGAACATAAGACTAGCTCATGGAATGGCTAATAATTTAAAAGAAGGCAAGAACTGCCCCCTTGGTTTTTAAAGCAATGTTTTCATACTGAACCCATATAAAGAATATTGTAACCATTTAGGATGGGTATCCGAGTGAGACAATCAAAGATCCGGGAATGAGGGGTGATGGAGGGCCCTATGGGTACAAATAGAAGTGTTACTTTATTTTCAATTATGAGGAAAGTGGTAGCTAAAATGGGAATCAACTCTTCAACTGGGAAAACAACTGTGCTCCTGGGCACTGCTGTCCATTAGTTATGTTAGGGCTTATGAATTTTACATTGAGACCCTAAGCAGAAGAACAGATGCAGAGATATTTTGGGAACACGTTGAAATTTCTATGCCAGCGGTCAATTTTGCAGAGTTTATAAAATGGTGCCAACTGGGAAATATATGACTCAGTGCTTTAGAAAATGTGCTGCATAAACAAACAAGAATCTGCACAACCTGATCCAAAATTCCCTGCTGAAGCCAGAGCTGTGAATCACCTTTTAATGTAATGTTTTCTTTCCTTCAGGATATTTTTTCCTGTAGAAACGACATACCAGTGTGACATTGTGCTCGCCCTGTTCTCTAATTGTACCCGCCAATCGGTGTGATTCAGCGTATTCAATTCTCTAGTTTGCTATTATCAACTTATGGATAGCTTTGTTCACATTCCTGTTTTATCCTTCCAAAATCAAATCATTGTGACTCACGTACTGGTCTTTTCCTTTGTTCACGAGATGGCTCTGGCAGTCCTCACTATTATTTAGCACCACATTTACCTGCTTCGTTTCTGCTGGTGCTTGGCACTAGAACTCCAGTTTGGGATCCGGGACTTCTTTTTCATCATAGGACTTTATCCTAGAGCTCGAAAGACAGAGACGACAGACAGAAGAAAGAAGACAAAGATAGGTAAATGCGACAAATGGAGGAAGCAGGGATGAAAAGGAACTTGCAAGAGTGAGATAGAGGGAATATAGGGTGGTGGATGAAAGAGGAAGGAGGTGGAATCAAGCGTAAGCAACCTTGGTGTTCAGCAACCTGAGCACATTGGAGCGCTGGCAGCTGGCTTCTAAGGAACTTGCAAGAGTGAGATAGAGAAAATGTAGGGCAGTGGGGAAGAGTGAAATGAGGTGAAATCAACGGTAAGCAACCTTGGTATTCAGCAACGGGAGCATCTTGGAGCACTGGTGGTGGGCTCCCAAGGAAGATGTTGGGCCCCTACACTTTTTTTTTGTATTCTAAGAACTGAACGTTTAACCCAATATTATACATGTACAGCAACAAATTGAATTGAACAATAGGCACACTTCTCTGTACAGGTGATAGATTTTTATTGATCTTCAATTTTTTAATGCCACTTTATACCGTACTTTTAAGAAATGCAACTTTTCAAAAGATTTGTGAAGTTAAAATATCCTGCTAATAAGTAATTATGTTAAATGTACTGCTTTGTGATCTAAAGCCAGCAGTAGAACAAACAACATTGTTACAGATTTTACCACTGGATGTGATCTCATAGAAGCCGTTCGGGGACATTACGATTATCATGCCTATATTTTGGGACAGGAGTGGACTCAGGCTGATGATACATGTATGCTGTGGTCAGACCACCAGTCACTGCTCCAGAGCAACATTTCTATTAGTGGTCCCCTCCCTTTGATGTCTGTAGTGTTGCTCTAAGCACCTCTTTTTTAGGGAAGGAATTTGTGAACTAGAGTTGAGGATTTGTTTGCGAGGAGGGCCCTTAATGATAGTTGAGACTAGTACATGAGCATGGATTCACTTTTTTAGGACATGTGTGGATTAGTTTAGGAGGTCTGTTGGTGTTGGTTGGATTTTGAATTTTACTGTAGCTGTGTGGCTTACATATTTGGATTAGGGTTTTGCTGTAGAGCTGTAAATGGTTAATGTGATGATGTTTGAATTGTTAATGTCAACATCTTTCATGTTCTAAACGGATGTTTGGCTTTGTCGGTTGGGTTATGGACATCTAAGTAGCCTCAGTGTTTTGTCAGGATAAACCTGTTGCAAACTTTATGCAATTTTAAATTGGTATCCATCAAAACGGCATGCTCGTAAACCATGCTGTTTATTTATAACAGTGATGCAGTTAATTAATGGTGCCACCAATGCCCGCACGAATTGTTTTGCACCGTAAAATAACTATTAGAGCCTTCGGCAACTGGACTCACCTTGGAAGCATCTCTTGCACAGTTAAAGGACTTGGCAACATTCTTTCAAAGCAAAAATCGGAAAATGTATGACACATTTCAGCTGATCCCCCGCAGTGATACTGAGAGGCTAATGTAAAATGTGTCCGTTATTAACTTACTCATGCTAAGTGCATTTCCAGCTTTAAAAATGTAGAGCCTCTCAGATATTCTGAGCAAAATTAAATTGGCCTCCTCTAAAGATTTGGTCCCTCTCGGCATCTTGGCCAAAGTAGCAGAGGGGATTCTTCCTACCCTGCTCGAAATGGCAAATCTTTCTTTAACATCGGGCACGGCCCCAGTGGCGTGTAAACATGCCATGGTGAAAAAAGCACTTATGAGAATAACAAACTTGGATCCATTTGATATACCAAATTACCAACCAATATCTCTCTTGCTAGGGATAAGTAAAGTATTGGAAAGATACTAATCAGTCACTCTCCGAATTCTTAGAGAACTGATATTTTGCACCGTAGGCAAACAGGATTTTGTCCATGTCATGGCACTGAGATTCCTCTATTGACGGTGGTTAAAGAGGTCAAAAGGCTACTGGATTGGGGAGGTTCAGCAGCAATTATCCTCCTAGACATCAGTGCAGCTTTATAATATTCTCGTACAGAGATTAAAAAGTGCTGGAATTGTGGGATCTGCCTTAGCCTAGCTTAATGGAAAAAGTCCTTCCTGGAAGATAGTACTTTCCACATTTTTGAGGGAGACTGTACTTCAGAGAGCCTTCCCCTCAAATGTGGAGTACCCCAGAACTCTTGGTTAAGCCCTACTCTCTTTCATTTATACATGAGACCTCTTGCTGAAGTTGTCCTCCAATTAGGGATTTCTATGATCTCATATGCAGACAATAGGCAGCTGGTCTTTTCGCTAACCCAGACAGATGGTTCCGCTTTCCCCTCTCTACATCCGTGTCTAAAGAACATTGCTATTTGGATGAAGAGTTTGTGTCTTAAATTATAAGGGGACAAAACAGATCTTATGCTTCTGGGCAAAAACCCTGGCCAAGCTTTACATCTGGATTGGCAAAGCTGCTCGGGTCCTCCTCCAGCTCCAAATCCAGCCATAAGGGGCTTTGGGATGTGGCTGAATGAGTCTCTCAAATTTGACACGCAAGCAATAAAACTAGCTGATATTTGCTATAGTACGTTGAGGATGTTGCACACAGTCCTTCTCCTTCTCCCTTTCACCTAAAAAAGAAAGGTAGTTCTAGGCTCTCATCCTCTCTTGTCTGTACTACAGCAATTCACTCTACCTGGGAGCACCCTAAGCCACTGTAAAGAAGCTGCAGGTGGTACAGAACTCTGCCACATGGATCCTGGATAAATTACCAAGAAATCCATCTGTACAACAAGCATCTCCGCTGGCTTCTGGTGGCAGAGAGGATTACTTTCAAATTTCTCTGCATCACCCACAGGGCACCTCTGGACAACGGGCCATTGATCACGGTCATTGCTTTCTCCCTAATGACTTGAAGGATTGCTGCGATCCTCTAATAGCCCATCTGGCCAGGATCCCGACTTAACCCCTTCGATGCTCATGACGGAACGGATCCGTCATGACCACACCCATTATCATTGACCCTCAGCACAGGAGGGAATATGTCAAGCAGCGATGAGGTTAAAGGAGAGAAATATTTGGAGGTAGAGCTTTTGCTTATAATGTAGCAAAACTGTGGAATAGCCTCTCCTTCTCTCTTCATTCAATTGATAAGGAACTTTCCAGAATCTGTCTTCGTAAATTCCTTTCTGTGCCACACTAACAGCGATGGGATGCCTACGGCTAGCCATGGGCTATGCAAGTGTGCATAGAATAGAAAAGAATCCATCAAGCTGCCAGTTATTGCACGATGCGGACACTCAGTCCTGCATCTTAGGAATAAAATTGAGAGGGCTCGCATGGAGGGATTTTGAGTATTCTCTGACTCAGAGGCCTCTATGGGATGTCCAAAAGGGATCACACAATCCCTTGAATAGCTAATGAATACAAATATTGATTTTGCTGTATCCTTCGTAGATCCCTGGAGTGGGTCCTCAGCATGTGAAATCTGAGAATCCTGGCTAGGGGGCACTAAACACAGTGCCAGGTTTCTGTGTGACATCCCAAACCTCTGTCAAATCTGATGGGCCTATAGTGGTCTTTTGTTGGGTTCTGAAAATCATAGGGCTTTAATGCTTGTCATGGGTTCATGGTTCATGACCATGAAGCTTTACACAGGTTTGCATACCCCACTATATGGTCTGCAAACTCAAAACCTTTTTAAGCAAAAATAGGCAGGCCCTGGCAAAGGGCGTTTTCTGCTCATATTGGGTTGACTACATGGCCTGGTCGAAGGTCAATGCTTGTAGCCAACCCGCTCTGCACACTGCCGAAGGCAGGTTGCAAAACTATTAGATGTGGTAGTTCATTGAAAAACACTGAAAAAAACAATTGAAGCCATAGTTAGCTTTGGTTATGTTATCACATCTAAATGTAGGCTTTAACAAACAAAATCACAGATATTCCAGATATCCACTGAGAAAGACGCATTTAAAGTGCAGTTATGGTTACAAATTCATGCTGAAAAACTGAATTTCACAGATTCTGCTTAGGACCACATTTCGTCACTTGCGCAACATCCGTGCAAACCATAACTCGCAAAGCAAATACAAGGCTTACATTTTATGCATTTTTGTTAGCCAAAACGTATGCACCTTGCATTGCATGCCCTTACACATCATTGTTGTAGCTGTAATATAGATGATTCTTCTTGCATCAAGTAAATCTGGTACACAACAAGCATCCTGCAGCACCTGTGTGGCTCCATATTCTCTGGTGCTGTTCTGGCTTGATTAGAGAAGGGGCAAGGATTGTTGATGCTCATGCTTGGATCCTTTTAAGTAGCCTTTAAGATTAATTGATGTCAAGCTACACTCGCTTGTAGGGCGCCTTCTAGTAAGTCACTTACTGCTGCCTTTCTAGAATCAGTCCTTGGAAAGAGCTTTGTATAAGAGATACATTCTCTGCACATTCTCACAATCCTAATCTGAGAAGTGCATGATGTCCTCCTGTACCGGATTACAGTATCTTCCATCAAAAATGTAATTGTGTATTTTCAGATCAGGCACACTGGCCTGGAAAGTGGTGTCTAATGATGTTGCTTTTCTGTGTTATCTTTGAACAGAATACCCAGCAGCCCTGCTTCAAAGTATCACACTTCTACATTTTTTTATAACAAAAAGCCGGGTATTTTGCTTTTTGCTGCATGTTTCTTTATAGCAGCAATGCTTTCCTTTATCTCCAAGACAAATGGGCTTTTCCTTGCTCAAACATTAGTCATGCTGTGATCCTATCTTGCATTTTAAATTCCTTTTCCTGAAAATATAGCAATCCCTTTGGCAACTGATGGTAACTTGTATTTCATATTGGACTGCTGCAAGACCATTGTGCTTATTTTCTTTTGCTGCTTTAAAATATATTGCAAACTAGAACAAGCAGAGGTATTTTGCTCATGCTACAGTAACTATGTCAAATTCATGGAATGAGGTATCCAGTTTACACCAATGTGTTTTAAGTTTACTAATGCTTGGAAGTAGGCAATTTGGGTATAATAAATTGTCTAATTTTCTTATTACCTTCTAGTTGTGACATCCGTTGTGCCTATAATAATGAAATGAGGTTGATGCTCAACTGTGTTAACACTTTACAGTTGAGTTATAACATAACAATGTCTGCTGCCTAGGCCTGGGTGGAGTTTGCAAAAGTGACAAAAAACTCCTGCAAGCTACGTGGAGTTCCGCAAGCGGCGGAGCGCATTAAGTCTCGCCGTTCACACTGATTTTTAGCGCCAGGTGTTCCGTGCTGTAAAATTAGCGTGAAGTGCATCACGCTCAGCACAAGTGGGAGCTGCTTCTTTTTGCCACTGGAGTAGAAGTTGTACTCGAGCAACAGCTTTCTCAATGCAAACGTAAGGTTTCTCAACGATAGCGGAGGACAGTTCACCAACCAGGCCTAATGCTTCCTGAGCCAGCACCCTGTCAAGAGCTGGTCAAGGAGCAGATTCACACCCACTAGTCATACAATGAAAATGAGAACCAACTCTTCTGAACTTCTTCCCTGTAATGAACAAAGAATAGCAGAAAGGAGGCATATATGGTCATTTTTTACACAGCTACAGTTCATTGTCATAGGAAAGCAGGATTGTTTTCTGCATAAACTTTAGCTATTTTAGAAATGTATTTACTTTAAAACCCATATAGTATGTTTTTGCTTCTAATAGCTGTATATTGGTGTTTAATTTTACACTGTATATTCTACATCCATTCAACATGTTTTCGACCATATCTGCTCATATTAAGCTTTTCGGTAAAAGGTAGTTTTTTAACCATATGCTGTATGGAATAAAACATCCTCTGCAGTATTTTGAAAGGATCTTTCAAGTCACCTTAACATTCTTTGTTATAAAGAAGCTCCTTGGAGACCTGAAACATCTATAAAATGTATGACAGAGGGTACTTAAAACCATATACAGTTATGATGCAGAGCAGGCCGCATACCTTTTCATTATTTGCATAACATTATGCATAATGTATCTTTTTGTGCAACATAATTATTTCTTGCTGCATAATTTACCCAACCTGGCACATAACTTGGGCATGTAATGCAGCTTGATTCAACAGATCCTGAAGTTGGACTATCTAGTGGACTCTTTTTGTATTTTTTTTTTTACATAGTTGTGAAATGCAAAATATAGCAATATTATGTTAAGACTAAGACATTGAAGTAGGTATATGTTCATGCCATGTCAACAAGGTACAACTTCTCCCTTTTGGAGCTGAGATCACTTCTGGGCTAATTTATAGAGTTGCTGTTAGTCATTCTCCAGTGCCATATAAATAGATTTATGAGAGCTCTTATGATGTGGAGGTACCTATGCCATTGCTTATCTCTCGGTAAGAAGACATTGTGCTCCTTCCATGAGTAAAGTATGAGTCAGAATGTTAGCAGTGACTCCCAAGAGTTTCTTAAGAGGATTTCTTGACATCTCATGCTTCGGAGCTGTGTGGGTGGAGTAAAACCCAGGTGCCACCAGAGCAACTGGTAAGTTCCCAGTGTATATGGGAGGCTTTTGGCATTTCTAAAAACTTTTCAAGATGTCAAGCGTTCTACGAGAGATAGAAAATCTAACAGTTTGTGTTAGCAGACTACTTTCAACCTTTTTTTTATTTTTAAAGACTAGTCCTTTTATTTGGGTCTTGAAGTCCCTACCTCCTAGAACTGTTTGTTTTATCATGTCCCCGTCATCGCAGAGAATGAACGGCCATATACCAATCTATCTCTTCCTTAAATAATGGAACGAGTTGGTAGTATTCCACAGTACATTTTAAGCATCCAGATGCTAAAGTACAAATAAATATGTTAATAAATTAATCCCAGATAATCTGCATTTGGTCGAACCAAAAGGATACAGAATTGTTGCTTTAAATCTAAAAGCAGTGTTTTTATTGACATTTCGTTTTTATACAAAGGGATGGCCATACTAGCTGCCGCTCTTCAGTTGGGGTCATAGATGTGGCAAGATTTCAACAACGGCATCCTAACTCACATAAAGGACATAATCCTGAATTCCATTACAGATCCTCTGATTGGGATTTTCCGTCTACTATCAAAGCACATCCTAAGATATACCTTAACACCATCGCTGCTTGAGATATTCTTCTTCTGTGCTGGGGATCAATATAAATGGGTGTGGTCATGACGAGCTCAGCTCGTCATGAGCCCGGTAGGGGTTAATTTACATGGCTAGCATTAGGAAGCCAACTAGACAGCCTTGTGCCTTGCTATATTGGGCAAGAGTTAGTATTGGTTGAATCTTACATTTTGAAAAGTGTATTTACAAATCCAGATATTCCACCAAATATAATGTAATGGCCAAGTTTGTAGGATTAACATTGTGTACTCTTCTATGGGAGGCAACATCTATGAAGAAGTGAACACCAACAAACTTGTAGGATTGGGGGTTTCACATACCACTTGCAGGGGACTTGTACCTATCTTGAAAATAGGGCTGCACTGGGGAACCAAAAACAGCCCTGGTAAAAATGTTCAAACCCAGTCCTTCATTCCTGCAATCTAGCATTTTCCAACTTTCCATGTTCTCTTTCTCTCCTTCTCTGTCTGATAACTTTCTCTCTACCTTCCCCCTCTTTTCCGCTCTCTCTCTTTCACCCCCCCTTTTGAAAGCTCCCCATATCTGCTGGGGAACGTGAAAGTGTCAGAGGCATTAGGACCTAGGCTTTCAAAAACGGCCTCCAAGGGCTTCAGTGAACCAGGGAAATGCCCTGTGGAACAAAAGGCCCATCTGGCCCTACTTGGAAACACATTTAGGGCCAGATGTAGGTGTCCAAATACCGGTCGGAAACGGCTGAAAATACCGATTTTCGTCCGTTTCCGACCGGTAATTGGACATTGGTATGTAGGGCTTTGAAAAACATACAGATTCGGTAATTTTACCGAATCAGTAATTTTACCGATTCGGTAACTTTTACAGATTCAGTAAAATTACCGATAGGTAAAATTACAGAATCTGTATTTTCCTATGTAGGTAGCACTTTAAACAGTGCTACAGGGCCTTTAGAATTAGTTATTTACCATGTAATACTATTGCATGGTAAATAAGGAATTCCTGTGTACATGCACATCTGTGCATGTACACCTGTGCCATGTGACACACATACATCTCCTTAGGGCATGTATGTGTGCACACATGGCACACAAGCCAGAAACAGGGGTGTAACAGGGTGTCAAAGTGACACCCTGTCCCCCAAGCAAATTCTGTATTTTTACCGATTTGGTAATTACCGAATCGGTATTTGCTATTGATTCCTATGGGCTTCAAGGCCCATAGGAATCAATGGCAAATACCGATTCGGTATTTCCCGAATCGGTAAATACTGAATCTTACCGATTCGGTAAAAAAATACCGAATTTTTACCAACATCAGATGTACCGATTCAAAAATACTGAATCGGTAAAATTCGGTATTTTAGAATCGGTAAAAATGATTTACCTACATCTAGCCCTTAATAAGGAGCATGTGTTTGCCCAAAGTAGGTATTAGGAAGGAACTCTTCCATATTTAACTTTGTTTGATTTTTTTTTTTTAAGTGCATTTGCTAATGTACATTTCTGCATCATTTCAGAGACAAAATGGTCCTGGTCCACTAGGTGGAAAATCGACACGGTCACCTTTTCATCATGTAGTATTGCTGGAATTCTTTGTGAAGCCCATAAAAGTCAGAATTCTACTCTAAACGCAGAAGTAAACATACAGGCGTTTTTTTCTGATTTGTCTGTCCCTTTTTGTGGCTACCTTTACTCACTGGGTATTTCTAATACTTTAGACAATATTAAACCGATTTTTAGCAGCTGCTGCTTTTTTTTAAACTAGGAAAGTCTTCCTTTTAAACTGGAACCTCTCATGTGATTGTGTCTTTGTGTAATATACAGGGAGGTTTTAAGGAATGCATAATGGTTGCATCAAGACTGGAAAAAATATAAACAGTCATAAAGTTGCTGAATGTAGATGAAAATGGAGTGCACTTAAAAAAAGAGATTTATGGGGTTTCCACTTGGAATGTTATGGTGGTTGCCACATCTCTAGTCTTATATGGGCCCAAAAACTGTTGGCATCCAAATTGTTTGCTGGGGCTTTTATAATGGAGTGTTCAGACACTGCATACTTACAGATAAACCAAACTGCACTCTTTTATTTATGTTACATATTTGTGATATGCAAGTCCTATAAATGTATTATTTAGCCAGCTTGTATTTATCTTGAGAAAGTTTACTTTTGACATGTCTAAATTATTTTCTGTTTATGGACCTTGAATGGAGGTCATACAAAGTTTGCTGAGTTATGACATGCTTTATTATGCCTTAGTTCTTAAACTTTTGTAGCAGTTTCACATACAGCAAGCCCTGTGAGCTCCATGTTCACGCTCAGTATCTGCCACATTTTCGGGCTGACTGGTGTAGTTGAAGCAAAAAGAACAGATGATGGTTGGAATACTGAGCAAACCAAACACTCAACCCCAGTCACAGATCTGGGTTTAATCCATAGTTTTGTTGCTCACCACGCCACCCCAGTTTGCACCCAGCCATATGCAAATCAGTCTTGACCCTGCTCCCCATGGGAACAGTCCAGCCTGAACTGCCAGGCCCGGTCCTCCTTGGACCAGAAACGAGCATCCTGGGACCAGGTTCAAGGTATCTCCCCAAATCAGCCAGTCTAGCTTGAATCTAGTGGCACAGCGAGCATGGGACCCTCGTCTGGACTTACTCTTCCCTCTTCGGGCGACTAAAGCAACAAGAACAGATGATGGATGGAATGCTGAACCAATCAAACATTCACCCCGGGTCACAGATCTGGGTTTAATCCATCGTTATTTGGACTGAAATGGCATGGGGAGCAAAAATATGATGGACTTGGCTCAGATCTCTGAACTGAGGTGAACGTTTGACATTGTTCAGCATTCGACCCGTCAATTGTTTTTTTTGTTTAACACTATTGGTGCTGCGCATTTTTCCGCTTTGCGCTGAACTTTTAACAATCCTGCGGTTCATGACGAGCTGAGCTCGTCATGAGCGTACGAGAGGTGTACTTCATGACGAGCTGAGCTCGTCATCAGCATCGAAGGGGTTATGTAGTTGAAGCTGCGCTATTTTACCACCTTAGACAGTGGTAAATGAGTGCTTATGAAGAGGACTTTAAAGGAATGTGCTGTTTTTGGCTGGAAACGTAGCTGCCTTTGTTAAAATATGTACAGTAATCAACTGAGATAATGCAGTAACCGGCACAGAGAAACGTAACAGTTCAATTAAGATATAACAGGGCACACTACAACAAAACATTTAAAACAGAATACAACACAAGTACTTTACAACATAGCAAAATCGCACTGCAATAACAGCGCACTAAAACATTGATTCACAGAACAGAATACCACCACCATAAAATGCCACACCACAAATGTTCATAAACATTCTCAACACACGCTATCACCACCCGAATCCTCTTTACTCAGTACGGTAGTAAAAGTTGTCTGGAGTGAGCACTATGTTATTTTACCTCCCAGGTCGTAAAATACTAGTCAAAAGTGTTTTGTGACATGGCCCTGAATGTTTTACCATATTTTGGACTGCAAAAGAAATGACATACATGTGTGAATCTCTTTTTTAACTTTGCACTGTCTCCTAAAACCAAAACTAGAAGATATTGGATAGTTTGTGTGGACCCATCTCTGTTGCCCCTTTGAAGGTGGGTGCAGGGGTACACTAGTGTATAAGGATCCACACACTAGCACCAGCAATACTGCAAATTATCTTGAAGACCTGACTCCTGGGTCTGCACTCATCTAAGCCAGAATTAAGATATCTGGATTTCAGATTCCATCAAAATGGGGATGTTTATATTGTATTGAGATATGTACGGTCTGATCCACAGAAGTTGTATATCTCTAATATTTACCTATGCAAAACGTTGATATACAACTTTCCTCGTTTGCATCATAGCCTGAGGAATACACCCATGAAATTTACAATTCTCATATAATTGGTAGTTTACTCTTTTGCATCTTGCAACCACTAAACATTCTCAATGTGGGAAATCTGCAAGGCTGGAATAAATAGCGTATATAATATTTATTATTTTTCCTTATAAAAAATGGATTTTCATGTGCCAGCTTCTTTTTGCCTCCTATGATATAACAAGCATTAGCAGAGTCATTAGGTCTGGGTTGGCAGGCATGCAATTATTATTTAATTTCCTGTTTTTTTCAAAATGTGCAGTTTGCATGACAAATTTGGAACAGTATAAAAGTAATGAAGTGTCCCAGTAGCCCACACACAGCACACTCCTAGAACTGAAGTGTCCTCCTTTTCAGGCAAGATTACACACGTGATCAGGCAAAATGCTACCAATCACAGTGCAAGAAAGCCAGCGGAGGAAGTGGGCTCACATATTGCTTAATGTTGAGGGGAAGGAGGAGGAAAGATGTGCATGACATTTGAATAGGTCAGTGGATAAGGAAAACTGTCTGTTTGTTTATTTTTGGGAAAATATGAGACTGATGATACAGCTAAAGCTGTCTCTAAGGCAGACTTAATAGTGAGCATTTGGTGAGAAGTATCCTGCACTTACAGCACAATTTACCCTGGGTGATCCAGTTGTGTAAATGTAGAAGTTCAAGGAAATATAGGAATGCCAATTACATGGATATCCCCTTTGGAAGCACCTATTTCGCCTCCAATCTTATTCCTGGCATATCAAACACTTATTTCATGAAACTGGATCAGGAATTTCTCTGTGTGATACTCCCTTTTTTATATGTATAAGTTGGGTTTACTTGTCTAAAATGTGTTAAGAAGTGAGCCCTAAGAATGTGCATTCCTAAAGATGTAGGTTTAATGAGACAGGGCCTCACCTTCTTTTGTAACTGACCCAACACTAGCAATGACAACTTCAAAAATGTCAGACATCATTAAATATAGGACAAGGATTTCACAATCTAAATAAAGACTTAATTGCACAATGTAGCCACAGAAGACCAGGTGAGACTTAAACCTTTTGCTAGATATTCATAACATGAATTCCAGTGGGTCTACATAGTTGGTAGACTATCAAACTTTTGTCTGGTGAGACTAAACAAGTAATTCTAAGATTATATTTATGCATAGTGAAATAAGTCCTTGTTGTGTTGTTGGCTTGGATGGTTTCTTGGGTTCTACTAACACAATACTTTGTTCCTGTTCAAATGGATATTTGCACTTTGAATTTCATTCCATGACTGTCCCAAATTCACTTCCAAGATGTTAAACATATTTTCCCTGTACGCTTTGTAATGACACAAGAGTGTCAGTCAATTGGTAGACTAGGAGAAGTAGCTAAAGTAGCAGTAATCAAGCGCCCAGTGGTTGTAGGTGCTGTATGAACTGTGGGTATTAAAAATATAGATCATATATGTTAAATAAATAACCATAAGTGGGAACCAAAAGCACTCCAAGAACAAAAAAGGACAAGCCCAAATTGCTGAAAATATTTAGCACTATGAAGGACTAGCCTAAAAAGGAGTTCAATGATCATTGATCTGAAAATGCTCATCAAAACTATTGGCATTTCAGGGCTTTATGAAGATGTAAGAAAGCGGGGAACGGTGTAATGCGGGAGCGAAGATTTTTATATGCGAACGAGATGGAAGAGAAATCCTGTCATTTTGTGATCTGGGGATGTCCAGGTGCAGTACTGCCCTGCTCCAGCTCATTGTGGTCAAGTCACAGATTGCTTGTCTTATTGAACGTTTCCAAAGAAAAATGCCTTGTAAGTCAGACCGAAGAGTTGAACACCAATCCTCTAACGCAGAGGCGGCTGTTGAAATTAGATTGGTTGCAGAATGAAGCACATTTAGTTATGATGCAGCAAGTGCTGAGATGATAGCCGTGCCTCTGTCTACTGTTGGCAAGCGCCTAGACAGAAGAGCAGAAGTCAGTATCCGCTGCTTAATTCTTCAACGTAGTGAAAGGGAACAGAAGTTTGACAAAATCAGTCAACTGATGTGCAGTCTTCGGTTCAGGAACGATCTACAGTGAAACTCAAAGATGTAACTAAGGAGGGGATTTGAGGCGATATTAGGAGTCTGAAGATGGAGATCCACCAGGATTTGGAAGGTGCACAGGTGCGAAGAGAGATAAGCAGCTGCTCCATTTTAATGCAGTTTATTTTGAAAAAGCTGGACAACATCAAGTTCTAAGAAGTTCATTGAGGCATACCTCCATCTCAGGAGCTGATCACCCAGTGGTGACATATTGGTCTTAAAGGGCAAGGGGTCTTGTCAGCCTACTTTAAAAAAGAAAGAACAGGCAAAGGTTTGAGCTGTGTGGTATCCTAAGGGCCAAAGAGCTTCATTTAGAAAGAACTAAATCATCCTCCCAAGACAAGCATATAAAAGAATTGTTGGAGATTCTAAGTATCAAATGTATTTATTCAGGAATGGTCTTATCCTTAAAGCCTGAGACCATCAAGTCTGAAATTTAGGGTGGTGCCCAAATGTTCCCCAGATAATCATTCTATGTGCAATAAAATAAAGAACTGCAATAAAAAGTGGTAAAAGATGTATAATCTTATCTTCGCCCTCAACAGTATATTTCTGCGTGGTGTAAAGTGTGGTAATTAAAGCGTGCATGAAACCATAGAATACTCTTGCACACATTGTTCTTAATGTATATCTATCATGTGGTATTTATATAATGCAAACTGATCCAAAAGGCAGCAGAGAAATCTAGCCGAAAAGCAAACACATGGAAAATTGCCAATTAATTTTCTGCCAACTTTAATTGTCATAGACAAAATAAAATACCCTCTTTCTTGATATCCTTCCTTTTGTGGCACTTTCTTCGATGTCCTCTGATCCCCATTTGTTTGAGGTGTGCCCCTATGACACTCATTTGACTCCACGTGATTTCCTCCCACGAGAAGAGCTCTTGCCCTGCCCTTATTCTGTAATGTTAATCAGAGGCAAATTGTCAATCTTTGACAGCCAATCAGATTATTGCAGTTCTCAGTCAATTCTCATAACATTCAAGACAGCAAGGCTGCTGGGGAAATCAACTATCTCATCTAATCAGATTAGTTTCTGCATTCTAAATAGGTTCTCTGACACTTGTTTTTGAACTTTTCCTGAACCCTCAATTTATACATGAAATGAACCACTTAAAGTAAAAGCAGTTTCTTTTTTTTAAATGTAACTGTCTCAAAAACTACTGAATTGAATGCCATTAAACCACAGAGAGGGCAGATCATGAGAAGTTTTAACTTCATGATGCATGTAATTTAATTCTGCAGTATCCCAGTAGCAAATAGCAGAAATCCCCATGGGACTTCAATGGAAAAAGATACATTTAATTTCCCTCAAATAATTGTGCCACATTTACCTAAACTGCACACAGTTTGATGTGATTGAAAGAAACTGGATGTGTACTCTGTTCTGTGGTCATTAACAATATCCCTGCCCTCAGTGCAACCTGTCTCCAGTTTGTGTCCTTTGACCATGCCCTGTGCCAAGTACAGCAATGCTTTGGGATACAATGACCAGTCTTCCGCTGTGCATGGAGCACACTATAACAATGTTGTTGTGAGGTTACATAGGCCCCAGCCACAAACACCTCCATTTCACATGTTCACGTTTAAAGTTGACATCTTTTTAAATGGTGACAATTTGTCATTAAACAGTTCAGCTGGGAGAATAGTTACAGACACTAAGTCTGAGGGCTGTCTCGTTTTACATCCGGTTCGAGGTCTATTTATATACAATATTAGAACAAGCAATAAAAGTTTCCAGTCTACCATATATGGTGAGCAGTGTTGAAGTCCTAAATTAATGGCCAACTGTTACAACAGGTGGGTCTTGACCTGCGTGGACACAGTGTGGCTAGTGGTGAATGGGTCCAGATGTCCGCCATGGGGAGCGTGTGATCACTACATGTGCTAGGCTCTGATTGGCTGTGTGTTCCTTACTAATGTAGCATCTGAGCCTTGGTGTTTTTAGGAGCACGTTCCTTCTCCGGTCACGTGTTCTTTATTGGTGCAATCCCCCTTGACCATTGTAATGTTGCTGCACCTATCTATGGAATTGATCAAGTGTTTCCTGGCCTAGTTTTTTCCTGCCAGCTATGCTCCCTTCCACCAGTGACCCATTAATCAGGCCTACGTCTCCGGGACTGCCTGACTACATACTTGCGTGTAGAGGTAGATGTGGTGTTCAGAACGGGTGAATCTATTAAGGACGGCAGTTCATTTTTGTCAACAAAAGCATAGATATCCATATTAACACTCGTATGTTAGGTTATGATATGTTATAAGGGAATTTATGAAAGTGCACGTACACCAAAGGTCTCTTGGCGCTAAGTTAAGAACCACCACAGAAGTTGTATCTAGCAATAGGCCCGAGTGAAGAGCCATGGGATAAAGCTCTCATAGAAAAGTATGCTTACATGTACACTTCGTAGGCACATTATCAGGCCATGGTACATCCTGTACAAAGTTCAATGGGCAAAGTGTTGTTTGTTGTCTGTTTGGCGACTGCTCTGGGTAGGTAGAATCAACAGTGACCGCCAGACCAGAACTTCGGCATAGAGAGAATGGGTCAAGTTTATTATATAAACTGCACCAAGCCTTTTTTGATGGGATTGTTGAGGTCACCCCATGCCAGAATTCTAGCCCAGTTGAATCCTGTTACCATCTTAGGAAGGACAGCAGCCTGTTCCACATGAAGGCTGGCTGTGAGATGACACACAGCCATAGGTAAATGGCGAGTTAGAACACTGTAAGGCAATGGTATTCTGGCAGACTCGCACACCCAATGTTTACTAGAAAAGGAAGCGATAAGTAGGAGCTCCATTGTATGCATGAATATAACCAGTGCAATTAGACAGTGTTTGAATTATTTATTCTATTTATCATTCTTTGAACACTGGTAAAATTGTTTTGCTCCATTCTATTAATCATTGCAGTGCATCTATTTTATGCACAAATCCAATTGCTTTAATAAATGTTTGAAATGCCAATTTGAGTATTTCTGGTGTCTTTCTTTGGCCATGCCTGAGATAACAAGGAAAGGGTAGATCTGTTTACACAATTTATTTGGGGAGTCAGGGTTGTCATGTTCTGATGTTGCATATACATCCGGTACAATGTCATAATAGAGGTCCACATGGTCACTGAGATAGTCAACATATACTGATGGTATGCCATGACTCAGTACCACTTGGATTTGACGTTTATGTTGCCCAAACGCACTGTCTTACTGGAATAGTAGGAACTGTAAGAGAATGCCTGCTTACCTGCCATGCTCATTTGGTATAGCTCCGTGGCATAACACAAAATGATTGGGCCCTCCTGCAGAATATGATGAGGGGCCCCTGTGTCATGTACATCTCACATATTTTCATAGGCCTCCATCTGAATGAGTGCCCCCCTAAATGATTTGAGGCCCTTTAAGGGTTAGGGGACCACTGCACGTGCTGCAGGAGCCTTGATTATGCCCCGGGTAGAGGTTACTGACCCGCTCATCAAGCACTAAGCACAAAGAACAGCCAAGTGCCGCAGCCCTTGCTGTTTACTAGTTCCCACTACTCAGCATCAAGTAACCTTCTCTAATACAGGGTTGGCCAATGGAAAAGAGCTATACAGCTAGTGTGTCTTCTCTTGCAATCATCAAGGAGTAGAGAGGGAGATCACTACTAACCCCTAAAACAACGTTATCCTCTTTGGGACTAACATTTATTACAAGATCACAGGAAGGTAAGGAGGCTTGCACAATTCCAACATGCAGCACATATGCAATGTGTGTCTGCTCCTTAAAGTCATATGCCTCCTACATAAATTTCGAGGAATAATCAAACAGACTGGTTGCCTGATGTTGTAGCTTTTTGCTTAGCTTTCCAATACTTCCTGACATAAACCTTGTCTGAAAATACAGCATTTCCACCAATCCTGCTCTGTACAAACCAGTGCGGAGAGGGCCACCATTAACCTCCAATTAATCATGCTATGAGGAAATTGATGTGATCCATTCAAACAAGAAACTGGGTCCATTTGTAACTGGATCCAGCACAAACAAATTGTGAATTTATCCATGATTCGATTTTATCTCTAGATGAAAATGATTCCCCTATGTAGGAATGATTCTTTTATCCTGTGATCCCTGCTCCTCAGATCCACCCAAGTTATTTTACTTTGAGTTTTTTTTCGGGCATTTTTATCTACAGTTATTGTTAATGTGATTATTGATGGGGCTTATGCTGGCATTACACTTGTGTTTTCAAGAACATCTGAGAACAGCTTATTTTTTTATTGATTTGCTTAGTGCCTATGTATATGTGACCAACACCTCAGGGTCGCTGGAGAGCTGCCCATGCTGGATGAGTGAATACATCACAATATGTGCAGGAACTTGAATATGGTAAAAAAGGGGGTGGTAATGCACTGGATTCAAGCAAGCCGGGCTGAAGACGGCTGAAATGCCAGAAACCAGTCCTCGGAAGCTTGTTTCCGGTCCAGGGAAGGCATGGCTTTGCAGTTCGGGCTGGACTGTTCCCATGAGGCACAGGGTCAGACTGATTTGCATATAGCCATGTCTGAACTGGGGTGGCAGAGTGGGCTAAAGAACGATGATGGATCAAACCCAGATCTTTTGACTGGGTGTGAGTGTTTGATTGGTTCAGATGCTCCGTCCATCACCACCCCCTTTTGTACCGCTTTTGGCCGCCATAAGTGTGGCAGGGTATGCTCAGACGTGAGTCCCTTGCTCACTTTGCCACTGGATTCAAGCAAGCCGGGCTGAAGACGGCTGGAATGCCAGAAACCGGTCCTTGGAAGCTTGTTTCCGGTCCAGGGAAGGCATGGCTTGGCAGTTCGGGCTGGACTGTTCCCATGAGGCACAGGGTCAGACTGATTTGCATATAGCCATGTCTGAACTGGGGTGGCAGAGTGGGCTAAAGAACGGTGATGGATTAAACCCAGATCTTTTGAGTGGGTGTGAGTGTTTGATTGGTACAGATGCTCCGTCCATCACCAGCCCCTTTTGTACCGGAACTTGAATATGGAGACAATACAGATGGAAGCCAACAGCATATCAGCTCACTGTATAAAATTAATCATAAGGGCTGCACTGCACTGTTTTAAATGAGTTTGTACAACCATAGGAACCGTTTGAGAAGATCTGACTGATCCTATGGGCTTGACAGTTCTCTATAGATATACAACCTTGCCATCATGAACAGTGATGCAAGGTCCAGTCTTTCAAGGGATGCAGCATATAGTCCCTCCTCCCACCCAACATGGGTGTTGATTTTTTATTTTTATTTTTTTCTAAATTTATTTTTACATTTTGTTATTGTTCAGCCTGTATGGGCGACTGACACCCTAAAGCAGTTATTATATTCTCAAAAATATGTAAGCCCCTTTTAGAAGAAGATGCACTGCACCAGGCACATCTTGAAAGCATGTGGTGTCTGTAGATGAGGCATCAGTTCACAAGTTACTGATCTAGTGCATGTGCTGAACACATTACAATTTCTACTAAAATTGCTGCAGGGACCCATTATGCACCTATGCACAAACACAATGCGGGATCATAGAAGGTCCCTTATGTTAAGACAGCAGTAATACTGAGTGCTAATCTTTTTTCGCAAGACCATCACATTTTCATGGGTGCGGGAGGGGGGCAGATCATTGTGCTAAAGTTGTGCAGTGCAAGTTTTACAGCAACTATTTTCATATTGAAAAAAAATAACCTTTGTGCCATGTTGTGCAAAGATTTTAAAAGCTACTTTTTGCATTGGTCATCAATACAAATAACTTGTTTTAAACTTGCAAGTTAATGCAAAAGTGTATGAAAATCACAGTGCACAAGCATTGCACTAAATGCAGCCTGGCCTCAGGTCCTGCAAATGTCTGTGCCCTTGTAGTACACAATCTGTATGGTACACCTTTTCAAATAGATCCCATTACGTTTCCCTGAAATTGAATGGGGAAAGGCCAAACACTATATATAGTAATACCAAGTCCTTTCAAGAGTTCAAGAGCACAGAAAATCAATTGAGCTCAAGCTTAAATGACAGGGTGCAGGGGGGGTGGGTAAGCCATCAGTAATGCATTGCTAGGACTGTGGTTGGCATCTTCAACTCCTCTAAAATGTTGTTTATAAGCTCTGTTAAAAGTTGTCTGGTTTCGCCTTTTCATAGGAAAGTTCTCAATTTACCAGTTCAGGAATAAGTGATGTGTTTCTTGATGTTGGTTGCCAAAGTGATTCTTTGCGTAGCTCATGTTATTTTTAGCTGACGCAGGAAAGGATCCCTGCTGTACCTCAAATCTTGTACCTGACAAAATGGCATGCGTTACATATACCAAAGAAGAGCACGGGATGCATGTTGGGTGTGTGGAGGTTTTTTGGGCTACAATTAAACTGACTTTTTCAGTTTCAAAAATTATGCAGATGTTTTGTGGAGGAGTGGACAGTAGGACCCTATGTACCTATATAGACACTGGACAACCAATTCTATCTGATTTATTCAGCTTTGATAAGATTTACCTTGTTGTGCACAGTACATAAAGAAACTTTACATTATTGTATTCAGAAACTAAATAATTAAAATCCATGTCCACTGTTCTACCTTGCAATACAATTTGCAGTGTTTTGACCTTTTAATGGAAAGAAAGGGCACCTATGGACCAGGGTCTATGACTGGTGCATTCTGTATTAAAAAGGAATGCCTAATGTGCTGCTTCAGAAATGGAAAGGAATGGACCCTGCTAAATACCAAATAAATATTTTTCTTTTTATCATTTATTTATTTTCAGGTACTACCTAGCATTCAGACAAAACATTATCCATTACTTTAAATAAATGCATGCTAAACATTCCCTCAAGATAAAAAAAGACAAGTACTCAAAGCCTGGAAATGAATGTGCCTATGCACATCCAATTTCTCAAACTGAATGACAAGACCTGCCCTCTTTGAAGTAGACCAAGTTACATCATCATTCCAACATCACACACATTATCCATGTCACTATTCAATATTTTAAAGGTTGAAATTAAATTAAGGAATCTTAAGAAATTGATTACACACATTTGTGTTTTAGTACATCATCAGTACGTTTGCAGCAGTGAAGAAGTTCCCTTATCTCACTCCTCGTAATTTCAATGAATTGAGGAGCCGCTGCAGTCGGAAGGGCAAGTAATCTGGGTACGGATAAGGAAAAGGTACTTCTTACTTAATCATAGTGCTATCACAGAGAGCTCTATCTACTCGAATTTGGTAAAAAGGATCCTAGTGACATGATAATCATGAATTTGAATATGAAGAGATCCAAAAAAGGCGGCAAGTTGAGTTCATATAGTCCTTCTTTCCATTAGCTGTCTTTTGACATATCTATTGAATACCAAGTTTAATTTTCACAAGTTTTTTTCAACTGTCTGACCCTCAACAAAATCCCAGTATTTACATGTAATGACAGTATTTGAATTATCTGCTCAGGGTCAGACCAGGGACGTTTTTTTGGGTTATCGAACACGATCCTAGAGAGCTTGGATCCATGCCAGATTTTCAGTATAGCAATGTAATTAAGTTAAATTAAGATAAGATCATGGAAAATTGCTATTGTGTTTTTAGACTAAAATCTAGAATGGACCCAGCCATCCCTTTGTTGAACACCCATGTACTATTTAAATAGACCAAGGCATGAAAGGGAATTGTGAATATGCTTACCCTAAGGTGTATATAAGAATATTACTATAGTTCAACAATCCTTTATTGTGTCAGGGAGCTTTAATGCCAGCAGGGCTGGACAAAATTCTAAACCTTATAGATTATGCACTAATTCCACCTTATAATCAATCACTCTTAGCTCAAGGTGTGGAGGAAGTAAGTGACAGATTTTGCTATGCGCCCTAAATATTGATATAACTCTCTCATATAGAAGGCTGGAGATCTAGGTCGGTCACACCCCAAATTTCAGCACCAAACCAAGATAAAACTTTGATCTCAGTTTGGACAGAGACAGGACCGACTCCCAATGTGGAATTATATGCAGGCAGAGTTCTGGGATATGCTCATCAAAAGAAACTTTTTTTTATTTTGGGGGAATGATCTACATTTCTGTCATATGTCTACTGAAGATGACCGATGGACTAAATGAAGTGAGGGTTCACGCAGCTGAGTTGAAATAGTAATTTTCAAACATTCAATTTTCCCACCTATAATATTGTCCCTTTGTGTCCTGATGTGTGGATTTAACCCCTTTGCTGCTAGGACTTTTCCCCTCCTGTGCTAAGCCTTTTTTTTGCGATTTGGGGTAGTGCGCGCGTAGGCCCCTGTAACTTTTTGACCACATAAGGTATCCACGCCAAATTTGCGTCCTTTTCTTCCAACATCATGTGGATTCTAAAGGTTCCCAGGGTTTGTGGATTCCCTTGAAGGGGTCCCAGAAATTAAGCAAAATACAGTAAATATTTAGTTTTTTTCAGAAAAATGGGAAAAACGGGTTGCAAATGAAAGCCTCTGGGTTTTTCCCTGCAAATGCTATCAAAAAAGGGTTTGTGGGGCTGAAATCAAAATTTTTCCAGCTTTTAGGGAATGACAGTCTTTTGTCAGAGAACCAACATTTTTCACAAAGTTTTGCCATTTTTCTGGGACATAACCTAGTTTTGCTTTTTTTAGTGCTTTCAACCTCCTTCAAGTTAATGGTAGAAAGGAGTTTAAAAGCAATAATGGAGCTTGGAAAACTATACATTTTCAGAAAGTAGACAAAATTCTGAATTCAGAAAGCGGTCATTTGTCTAAATCCATGAAGGTTTCTTTATAGAAACTAACAGTTAAATATTGGAAAAATGGAAAATTATTTGAAAAAAACAGACTTTTGTCTCAACGTTTTCACCTGTAACTTCTTGTAATTTTGACAGCTCTGTGAAAGCAATATACCGTTACATCTGTTAGACCTTCTTGACTGTGGGGATAGACAGTACTTGTAGTTTCGGCAAGAACCCGATGAACCCCGAGCCAAAAACTGAGCAGCAAATTGCAATGGTATTTTGTTATGAACCGGGTATAGAGCAAATATTCTGGGAAAATGTATGCATTGAAAAATCGGTATGAAAGACACCTATGTATTTTTGGATTGGTTACAAAGTATAGAGTTTAGAAACCGTATATATTTCCACATTTTTAACATTGGAAATACTCATACTAGCATGAGAATTATTGGTCATTTTTCAAAATGATTTACCTACATTTCTACAATAAAATCCCTGGTGCTAGTGGGAATTTCTGCCACCCCTGGGGGCAAAATGGCCGGAAAAACGGGCCGATTTGCCCGAGAGTTACTAATGTATTACTTACACCAAATATTGGGAAGAGATCTAACCAACTAAACTCCTGTCCAAAGGAGGTTACAGACTGGATTTCTGCCAGTAGCCTAAAACCGAACGTCAATATGACGGAAGTACTAGTCGTAGGAAACAGCCCCTCAAGTAGGAAGGAACATTCGCGGCCAGACCACATTGGTGATCTTCCCCAACCTGCCCTAACAGTCAAAAGCCTAGGTTTACGGGTTGATAATAAACTCTCCATGGAAAAACAGACCAGGAAACTTGCTGGAGGCTATTTTGGAATTCTGAGAACTCTAAAACTGCTACAATGGATGCCACCCTCCTCGAGGGGAGTGATGGTGTGGGGACTGATTAACTCCAGGCTAGATTATGGAATCTTCCTTTACATGGGTAGCACCAAGTGTGTGATAAAAAGACTACAAGTTGTTCAGAATGTGGCAGCTCAGATTCTTCCCAAAAATCCCCAAACATATGTCAGCTGTATTGGCTTTAGCAGCTCTGCACTGGCTTCCAGTGCTGAAAATAATCAATTTTAAGGCACTGTGCCTCGCTCATTGGGCCATTCACAGGAGAGACTCACTGCTTATACAGCAACATCTCAGCAGTACCAGGCATGCTGTGTGCAAGAAGCGTGCTTACGAACAGTGCAATAGCACAACCTGAAACAGTTTCCGAAACAGTATGTTATCAGCAATGCAACCGGCATAGGGGGTACAGAAATAATGAAAAAGAAGCAGTAATTCCTCCATCAGGCATGCATTTGTTAAGATTTTAGCAGTGCCACCTTAAGGGGGTTACATAAACTGAGCAAAGTGGCACTGTCTGCACCAACATTACCATGTAACAACAGAAGCTCTTGGAACAAACACCAACCTAAATTGTAAGAGTGTGTATGCTTCTATTTATATATGTAATGTCCCAGATTAATGGATTTACTCTGATGTGATTTAGCTGCTCTCTATATACTCATCCATGTTGTGAACATGTACTGTTGTAAAGTGCTCTGACTCGGATGCTCTGCATAGACTTGATATCTTTGATGTGAACATTTACTGTTGTAAAGTGCTCTGATATATTTAGGTCTAGCTAGCACTATATAAAACTCTCATATAAATAAATACATACATCACCAGGAGGTCTCTATGGTCCAGGAATCTAAGGTTAACAAGACAAAGTGTGGGGGTCGCCTTTTCGCCCACCTTGCCCCCAAGCTTTTGAAAAGTCCCCACGTTCCTCAGAATGAACCAATCCGGATCCAGTTTTAGGAAACTACTGAAAACTCATCTATTTAAGTTTCTCTTTAGTTATTTTTAAGTACCTCAAGTGAGCTGACAGATGTGTGGTCTTTAGGGCTGGAAGGCCCCGTTGGATAGCTATGCGCTATATAAAAACTCCAGAATAGAATCATATGTGACCTGTGATGCATTTTGGAGTTTGCTGCTAACAATTGGCGCTTCAAGCCAAGAAGATTGGATCGATAAAATGGTAGGCGAAGTGACACCTAAAGTAAATACATGTTACTATTTTTAGGCCATGCTTGGACTCCATCTTGCATTCTTTGCCACTTAACTATCTGATTGAGGATTCTCGATGCCTTGTTACCTATGGTGAGTGTAAATCTTGCCCTTTCCCAACACTTCCTTGCAGGAAAAACAAAGTTACTTTAAAGTGATTTGAACATCATTGTTTGCGAAAAGGTGTTGTGGTCGCATAGTCCAAGCATGGCCTAACCACTCTGCTCTTCCATCTCTGGTTTGCAGTGACATCCTCACAGAGACAGCATAAACCCTATAAAGACTACTCCTATGTTCTAAATCTCGGCTGCTTCCCCTAAAGATGGAAAATTAGGAGCTTTGCTATATTTCTTTCTCAATCTTTCCCTTTTCCACTCTCTATTTTCTCTCTTCTCTCAATCAGATCTCCTACTTCTTCAGTACCACTGGTTTTGCTTCTTCCTATTCTTGCTTTACCATCTTTATTTTACCCACATTCCCCCAAGGGATCCCTGTCTTTCTCATTAACAGTATTCCTCTTTTATGAGATGTGTTCGTCCATCCATCACTGCACATCCTTCCCTCTCACTATATGGATCTATTAATTTTATGTTCACCTCACTCTGTGTTGCAACTCCTTCTCTTTTTATCTTTCTTTGCTTTCATTCTCAAACTACATTCCTTTTAGAGAGTCTCAATTTCTCCTCGTTTGGCATTTCACCCCTGTGATATGGAAAGAGGGGCATTTAGGGTGGATTAGAAGGTGGTGTTCAAGTTCTTTTAAATACAATTTGTACTTATACAAAAGGCTAAGAAGATAACTAAAAAGATTAACCAAATTTGAGTCTATGCAGGGACAACTCATCTTTCACCCTTCCAAATTGAATAATTTAAATATTCATAAAATGAACGCTAGATACACGTTTTATTTACAGTGCTCAGAAATGCTAAGAACTGTGGTATGAAGAGATTTATAATGTGTGTGAAATTGCAAACCCTCTATTAAGGCCCCTCTTTTGTTTCTTTATTATGGAGGGAATGACCTAGCTGCTCAACTGCAATAACTTATTAGAGCTTTGATGATGGAATGCCTGCAGCCAGACAAAGCAGCCAATTAACGCTGCAGATTAATCAGCAAAAACAAAACCTGACTTTTCCTTCTTTTGTTCTGGTTTTCTAGATGTGCAGAAAGGTGATACAATTTTTATATTTTGTACTTTAGGTAATTAAATGAAATATAGAAACTCTCTCAATGTTTCTACACACTTTGAGCGGCAGCTTATTTTTAAAGTCTGACTTGTATTAAACTGATTATAATATGTTTTTGCAACAAATATGTATCTGCTTTTTGGTGTGTTTGTTTCTGCACTATAAATTATTTAATTATTCATGTTTGCGAACATCCTATCTCTTTCATATGAAAAAGCAACACACAAAGGTTCTAAGTAGATTGTGGAAAGGGATCTGACTATACATTATAAGGAATAAAGTACCCTCTGCTGATCATCATAGTAGAGCTTGCAGAGATATATATATATATATATATATATATCTTTACATTTTTGTCTAGATTTATCCATATTTATTTATTTTAGTAGGGAAATTAAGTAGTGGCTTGTATTTTTTTAACATTTATTTAACCAGTAAATGTGCGGTCATTCTTTGATGTTATCTTGGTTTTTACAACTTTAAGTATGAAAAATAATACACACACATGCAAATAGTAGAATTATAGGAAATATATATATAGAAATATGCAATTATTTAGGGAAATCTCTTCCAGTTTTTTAACTTTCCAGGTTGTCAAACATCTCCGCTTTCATATGGAATTCATGAATGACAGTATGGAGAGCCATCCAAAAAAAAGGCTCTGGAAAATTAATGCAAGAAATAAGTTATTTTCTGTCCGCATTTCTTTGCAAAAAAATGAAAACTGGGAGCGTTAATTATAAGGATATTGCAAGTTCGCTCAGAGTTCCATGACCACTAAAGGAACTAGGCCTTCGTCATGAAGTTCCTTTGTAACCTCCAATATCCTGGCATAGACGGCAGGTGTAATGTTATCGCCTATATAAATAAACAAGGTATTAGTAATAAAAAACACCTAGTTCACTACATCACCTAGTTGCAGACCATAGAGTCGTAACTGTGGATATTATCAGTAAGCTGGAAAATGGCGTAAGCCTGTCATATATGTTGCCATTATATGTGGGCTCTATCATGCCGGCTATTAATGCTTGTCACCAAAATTAAAAGCAATGTTGTCTTTTGGCTGGAGGTCTTGCCAATAGTAATTTCAACCATATGACTGGGCAGCTATCACTGCTTATTCAATTTATTTTAGTTTGCTTCCAAAAGAATGCCATTACACGTGGAAACAGGACTGACTTTTACCTTGGCCGCAACTTGACTTAAGTAATTTTATCTGCAATTTGCTGAGGAAACAGTATGGTAACGCTGTTATGATTTGATTAGAGATTCCCTTGAATGACCTAGTTTTGTTAAATTTCAGCATTGCAATGTAAGAAGAACAAACATGTGGAAGTCATTAGGCAATGTATAATGCACCTGCCAACCCTATGAATAGACAACCTGCTTAGTGTTTTCTTCTATTCATACACATGAATAAGAATCATTATGTACGTACTTCTTCAAGACTGTTAAGCTTAGTCCCAAGTGCGCTGTAGCCATAATTTCAGTTTTTTCAGGATTTGTGGGGTAGCGTTTATTAGGTTTTTTTTCTCATTGTGATGGGAAAAAATGTGATTCATAATTAGTGGTCTCAATTTTTGTAGGCTTTGTATTTTCATTTCCTACTGTTGTGCATATTTTTTATTTATTTTATTGCTGTATATCCATATTTATTTTTGGGGTCAGTGTAAAAAAATGAAGTCTCAGCCTTATATAGTCTCAGATATATTGAAGTAGCAAATGTAGACTCACTCTTCGATGTATGTATGTATGTTTAAATGTGCTCTGTAGTCCATCATGGGTCAATAGTAACAACATGGATGCGCTCAAAATATCTGTATTTCCCCATTTTTAAAAATAGATAAAGACAATTTCTATCCAGGCAAATGAATGGCATGTGGAGGACTCCAAATATGCCAGATGTTATCAGAAAGATTTTTTGCATACATTACTACTACAACTTTTGAACTTGGGAAAAATGCTATCCCCTTGGACGATAATGGCTCACCATTCACTTTACCACATCTGACACGAAGGATACTGTTGTATATTTCTGCTTCTTTCAATATGGCTATTTGGTGTCAGAAGCCCTTTCTTTGTGTTCCCAACTTCCCAACCTCCCATAGTACCTATGAGTGTTCTATCTGGTATGTGGAAGTTTCAACCTTGGCAGTTGATGGTCTGGTCAGCTGTGAGGTACTGCTCTGCTATACTATCTTAATAAATCTATATTAATAACTTGAAGACGTGTCCTGCTGCCTACATAAACTACGTACCACGGATACCTCCATATTTAAATTGAGATTTTCAGTTGCTGAATTGACAAAAGACATGTCAACTGCATGTTAAAAAATTAAGAAATATTCTAACCTGATTCCCATTGGATTACACTTCAGTCCAATACTCTTTATATCGGTAAAATACCATAAAAGAGGCACACACAAAAATCTGTAATATTTACAATTAAAAGAATCTTTGTAATTGTAGGCACATTATAGCCAGCATCTGAGAATGTAGTAGTATTCATTAGTCAGCTTGAATGTGCTTCCTACTATTCTGGAATGTAATATTACAAAAGTCGCAATAGCAACTCTGTTAAGTCACACTGTCCATTGAAAACTTTTTTTGTTTCCCTAATAGTTTTGGCTCTGTTCGCCGATTGGGCATGAAACTTTCCAAAAATAAAAGGAAATTCACTTTGGGCTCTGCAGAGCAAGTTTCATACAGATCTGTCAAGAAGGAGCTTAAAAATGTTGGGCGGGTAGTTCCTAAAGGGGATATTGCTCAATTCATCTCGTTAGATTCTGTGCTCCTCAATATGGAGAAAAAAGCTTAACAGAAATGCAGCAAACTTAAGATGGTAATAGATCTTCTGTCATGGAAATACCTTTGTTGAATTAATATATTCAAAGCCAGATCTAAAAATCTCATGATTCTTTGCATGACGACTCCTCCGATTTTTGTCCTTGGCCCATCGTCATCCTTTCAGCAACCACTTGCCTGTGCAAGCATTTTTTAGATCTTAAGTAACCCTCTGAGAGATTGTTTACAACTTCCTCTGTGCTAATGTATTTCAAAATATTGTATTTTACAAACCATTTAGATTTCTTGATGTCAACCTATGTGTGTGCTCCCTAGTTCAGTGACTTATTAACAGAGTTATTTTACCGCTTTACATCATATCCCGTTTTGATGGCTAGTTGTGAACAGTTTTGCTGTATTGTTATTGTGTAATTCAGTGGTGTATAATTCTTATCATTCACCAACACTTCACAACAGTAGACACTCTGATGGCATGATGAGTAGGAGTGCGACTTTGTTGAACCTGCCTACCTCAACCATCAATTGGACTTCCACCAATGCAACAGACACCTGCGCTCCTCTTCGCTCGCCCTTGCACACACTCCCCACATTGGTTGCTGCCGCAGCGAATCCCGCTTCTTCTCCTACATCGCTGCGAAGACCTCAAACAACCTTCCCCTCCAGCTCTGAGCCCCCTTGCTGGCAGACATCGGAAGGAGACTCAAGACCTGGCTCTTTGACAGAGACCGACCCAGCAACCAGATACCCCTAGGGGTGACAGTGTTGCACTTTACAAATGCTGTTTGATTTAACTGTGAACTCCACAACTAGTGTTCAGTTAGAACAGATTAGGGGCCAAATGGGTAACACAATTGCTAGCAGTATCTGCAGCCCGACTCTCTGAAGTGTGCTGCTGTTCAGCGATTCCTTTCTGGTCTCAGGTCCCCATAACTATCAATAGTTCAGAACGACACTGGATTAAAAATCATATTTTTCCCATTACTCTTGAGAATGGCACATACATGTTGAATCACTATTGAGCATGACAGGAATCTCATTGATGAAAGAACACAATGAAGGAGTAGTACTCCTTCATTGTGTTCTTTCATACCTTGACCCAGGGAATCAGGAGTATTCCCCGTCCGACGACTACGGACGCAATTCCTTACTCTCCTACTTGTTTTCCAAGGAATCTCATTGAGCCTGTCCCAATATGTTACTGGTCCCAATCATTTTGTGTTCTGTCCCTGTCATTTTCTGTTCTGCCAGGAGTAGGAAATCTCAGTCATCTGCCCTGAAGTTTATTTTGCTAAAGCATCTGCAGTGGTTTGGCCAAGTCGTTTTCTTGGACCTATGTGTACTGGCTAATACTATGTCTGATCCATCAGAAGGTTTATTTCTGTAGTTTCCCTTCTTTGTTCCAGAGTCAACTCATGCATGCAGGCCAAAGAAAATAGTTGGGTGTGGTTGGATGTGTTATGAAAAATAATGTAGAAAATTGCACACAAATACATAAAATATGTAGAAAAACTGAGTGTATTGGGCTCTTTCTCAAAGTTCCTTGGGACACTGCATCAAATAAACTGTTGCATCAACAAAAACACCCTATTGTTTAAGAAATTTGCCCAAAGGGTTGGAAAGCGCCTAGGAGCATTAAAATTCAGATCATGATGTGCTATAAGTAATGTGATCTGCTGCAGGGATCTCTTGAGCTTATGGCAGTTTAGCTAGAATAATGTTACCACCTGCAATTTTCATATAAATCATAGTGGGAGCCAAGAGGCCTGTCCCTCTTTGATGACAGCCTCTCAGACTAGCCAGACCTCCAATGTTGTGGAGATGTTTGTGGTTACAGATCAAAAGTGACCGCACACATCGTCATTGGTCTTGCTCAGGTATCGTATCCTCCTGGAGTCACCTCTGCCACTCTTATGGATGTGATAGAGCTGGAAGGGAAATGACACAAGCCCCAATACCTTGCTCAACAGATTATCAGCACTGGACTAGTGGACATGAGATATCAATAATGCCACTCTAGTATGTATAATCTGCAAATAGTGTGCAAAATGACACTATATTTGCCCAATTTTGACCCTGATGATCATAGTAGGGGCACAAATTGACCTGCACTCTGAGCTGTGGCCAGGCTTTCCATGCTCCACAGTCTGATGCAATTAAGGCTGTGAGCTGCCAAGATGTAAAAGAACTCTTACTCAGTCTTTCTCAAGGTGTAAGCTTAGTGTTAAGCTCTACCCCCATCCTATCAGAACAAATCCATTGTTGGGACAGGAATGTCGCCTGCTTGGTAGACTGGCGTGTAACCCTTCCCTCATTGCCTGGATGCCTATGAAACTGGTTTATTTATATATTTTGGTCATAGCATGACACTCACCTGGTGTTCAAGCAGAGGTCCAGAGCAATCCATGATGGTGTGAAGTCCAGGAAATGTCCTGTGGCATGGAAGACACACCGAGCATGATCTCATATGGGGCTATAACCTAGTGTCCTTGTTCTACGTATCACACATAAAAAGATGGGGACAGCAAGGCATGTGTTTGAATTTATATAGTGACCAGATCGTAAACTGTGTCAGTGCGTGCGTGCTCTACTGACCGCTCTTGTGTGAAAGGTCTTCTGTTGTGTGAAACCTAGAACCTTGTGCTGATTTCTTGTGTGGTGTGTAGTTCATGTATGGAAGTAGAACTGTCTGTGTTGTGTGAGTCTGAGTTGCTACATTTTAACCCCTTCACTGCAGCGGCTATTCCACCGCAGTGCTAAGGGGGCGTGGCAGAAGAGCGGCGGGCGCATGCTGGTGACGGAACCGCTCCGTCACCAGCGTTGGTTGCGCTGTGCTTATGACGGAGCGGTTCCGTCATGGCCCCGCCCGCTCAATAGAACGCTCAGCGCAGGCGCGGAATTCGTGCCCCGCATGAGTGGCGGGCGGGCCATAACGGAACCGCTCCGTCATCAGCACAGCGCCACCGCAGCTGATGATGGAGCGGTTCCGTCATCAGCGCTCAAGGGGTTAAAAAAGCACTTTCACACTACTATTTTTTCATTTACCAATCCATCTTGTATTGCTAAATAAAAAAGTGCCCCTTTGAAAGTGCGTGAGCATGCATGCTGAAAGCTTTCCCGCTCCTACAAATAGCGGCGTCAACCCCATCACCACATCTTTTTCTTTTTTTTGGGTTTCGTAGCAAAACTGCTGTGCAATGCATGCTGAACATTATGGATAGAAAATTGTAGCTAAGCCAATAGATCTTATAAACAAGACATATTGGCTTTGGCAATACTTGTTATTTTTCTATACATAGGTTTATAAGCATCTTCCAGTCACTATCCATGTTGCTGTCCGCCAAACCCATGCTGCTGCCACGCCTGCCCTTCCCCCATTCCTGTTGAGTCCACTACATCCATACCCATTGCTGTTACCTCCCTTCATTTCTTTCTTTTGCAATTGGTAACCAAAAAGAAAACAAAAAAAGCATCGGAGTCATTTTATTGCCACAAGTGTGTGTGGTGCAACCGCCCACAAAATGGTGCAGGCAGCCGTGTCAAAGTCTTTTGTCTTTTTTTTTAAATTTATTTTTGCCATGCGGCACAGCATCGCTGGTGCGGTGCAGCATGGCTAAAAAAACATTGAGAAAGTCTAAAGGTTTCAAAGGCGGGACCTGTTGGCTTTGCCAGTCCCTGTTCTTTCTGTAATTGGCTAATTACTGTTTCTGCCTCTGGATTGCCACACTGTACTGCTCAAAGCTTCATATTCACCTTCCTGTTTGTAGAGCAATATATTTTTGAACACTTAGTCATAAGACTTATTGAATCATTGAGCGACAAAGTGCAATGCATCTTGCGACAGGGCTTCCGCTGGGTGCTCGTGAGACTGAGCTACCGCTGTGCCGTTAGCATCCCCTCCCACGGCAGTACTTAGCTGGATGGAAACATCAGTCAAAAGCCATGAAAAGGAAGCCATTATCTTTTTGAGTGCACTGGTTCAATGGAATATGCTTCTTTCACACCATTGAGGACCTTAAGTGTACATCAGGATCCACAACATCTTTTCTTGATGTTTTATCTGCTTGTGTGGTAATGTGTTGTGCAGGCATGAGCAGCACAGTGGTGGAGCCCACGAAAAATTGATTGTAGACTGTATGATGTCTGCTCTTTCTGATGTATTTCTTAAAATAAGTAAGACAACAGCTGCACTTGAAAATCTCCTACTATCTCCTCAAAATAATTTCCCTTTTTCAACTTAGCAAGTACAAAATTCAAAGTTAGATTGCAAAAACTTTCACCAATTGCAGGTAATTTTTCAGTAAAGATTGGGAAATTTGTCCTGGTGCCTCCTTCTTTAACCCCTTCGATGCTGATGACTAGCTGAGCTCGTCATGTAACGCGGGGTTTTGAAAAATCCAGCACACAGCGGGAAAACCGCCAGAGCGCAAGAGGTTAAGGGAGACTGGCAATGAGGATTTTCTGAAAAAAAAATTGTTTTTGCCCTGGTCTGTCCTAAAATATGGTTTTGGCCTGGAACGTATAAGCATACATGCCAACCCTCTCGATTCAGCCGGAAGTCTACGGCTTTCAAGGCTAGGCTTCCGTCTCCCGATTCGTCCATGCAAAAACCTGATTCCTCTGCGGGCTTCAGATATCAAAGGTTGGTTTTGTGGGAGTCGGTTTGTACACTACCAGTTTCCTGCTCCTGCAAGCAAGTGCACAACATTTTTGGCACTTTGTCTCTGCCAGCCATAGCAATTTCTCTGTGCTCCTGACAGATAAGGAAAAAACGTTCTGATATCCGATTCTGCAGCAGCACACTTCCAAGTCCCATACACACCTATAGACCTGAATCAGCCGCTATAGAAGTCAATGGGAGAAGTACATTCTCCTGATTATTTTTTTTAAATCTCCCACTTTCCTCTTTCAAAATGTTGGCATGTACGCACGCCGGTCGGGCACTGCTCGCTCTAGAGCACAAGGAGGCTCGACCCCTCATAAGGAGGGTAAATCCAGGGCTCTGCCTTGCTGGTAATACCCTTAAACGAAGATCTGACCTGTGTAGAGCGGTCATACCGCATTGCGCGCTAAAGAGACGAATTATGATTGATTAATAAGCGTTTTTAAAACTCCTCGTTTTCTATTTTCTTTGTGCTTTTAATTTGTTATTCCCTCCCCCATACTTGCACAATAATTGGTAAGACACCGCGTTTTGCGGGTCCCGGATCCTTTTGTTCCTGCCCCTCGGCAGAGGAATTGTTTGGCGGCCATCTTAGGTGAGGAAGCACGCCGGTCGGGCACTGCTCGCTCTAGCGCACAAGGAGGCTCGACCCCTCATAAGGAGATCATGCTGACGCGCAGCGGTCACGCGCAGCAGGAACGCCGGATCACTGCCGGAGTCACGCCAGAGTCTAGCCCGTCCGCGCCCGTCCGCGCTGTGGACGGGCTGCAGGACGGGCCGCTCATCGACATCTCGCACTCCAGCTCAGGTTGATTAACTCACGACCTGTCTTCCAATCGTCTGACGTATTCTGCTCATGCTTTAACTTCTATGCGATCCTGCATACCCGTCTCCTGTACCTCCTGCACTTTGCCTACTCATTATTTTACCTGTGCAGGTTGTGGCTTTTCTACCGGTAAAATGATGCTCTCTAAGACACAAACCACCAAGGAACATTACCGGGGTAAAAGAAAGGCCACTAAGAAACTTCAGACTTCCCCTCCTCTCCAATTTTGGAGTATTAATTGTAGATCGCTTCCCAAAAATAAATTCAATTTGTTTGATTTTATAAATGAAGAGTCGCCAGACGCATTGTTTCTGACTGAGACCTGGCTTCACGAAAGCTCTGGACCTGACATTGCCATAGCCGTTCCTAACAACTACGTGATGGTACGTCAGGACAGGGCCTCCTGGAAGGGTGGGGGAATCGCTATCATTTTTAAAACTATCTACCAATGCAAGTGGGAGTCTTTTTCCCTTCCTGGAAGTGAGGCCGCTCTATTTAAACTAATGATAGGCCCTCAACTAACGCTTTCCGGTCTTTTGATATACCGCCCTCCGGGCAATGCTGGCCCTTGGATATCGTCATTGGCCGATATTATATCCCCTGTACTACTAAAAACGGCTAATTTCACCATTCTTGGTGATCTTAACATCCATCTTGAAGATGCCGAAGGTACTCTCAGTCGTTATTGTCTGACCTTGAAGTCTTCAATCTTTTACTTCACAACTCTGGGGCTACTCATTCGGCCGGTCACTTGTTAGATCCAATCATTTCTAATCTACCTTATGACTGTTCCCAAAGGGCCCGCCCACTAGAATGGTCTGACCATTTTGCGGTACACTTTGTTACCTCTCTGCTTAACCAATGCTAAGCCCTGTGTTGGTAAGAGCAAGCCTTCCTATCGGTGGGACAAGCTTAATATGGTGGCATTCAATCAACATCTTACTGAATCTATTCCGATTCTGGAAAAATCTGGACCAGAATCTAATGCTGTAGTCTCCCAGTGGTTAACGGATGCTGTAACTGCATTCCTTCCTCCTATATCCAACAACCACAGATCTCTTCATCCTCCTGCACCTTGGTTCTCTGAAGAGTTAAAATTACAACGAGCAAAGTGCAAGGCCTTGGAAAGAAAATGGAGGCTCTCCTATTCAACCCCTAGTAAGGCAGCTTATAAAGAAGCACTAAAGAGCTATCACGTTAACTGTAAATTGGCCAAGGCCACCTTCACGGCATCTACGATTACTCAGGCACAGAACTGTCCGCGGACTCTTTTTGCAGTGGTGAAGAGGCTAACGGGAGCAGATACGGTACCTTCTCCTCCAGCTCTAGATAAACCACAGTGTGATGCTATTGCAGATTTCTTTATTTCTAAGGTGGAGCGTATTCATGAATCCTTGACTACCCCCCCGCCATCTGCTGATCCCTTACCAGCGGCTACCTCTAGCAGTCCTCTTCCCCTCCCCTCAACTCTCATCAACGACTGGCTTTTGTTTGATGACATCACCTTTTTATCGTGCCTGAACAGTATTAGATCAGGCTCCCCTCGGGACCCGGTGCCTATAAAAATTATAAAACTGTTGGACCTCGATCCACGGAGAGTCCTAATGAGACTTCTGAATACATCTCTTACAGAGTCTACTGTGGCACAGGAGTGGAAGCACGCCATGGTCGTTCCCTTGTTGAAAAAGACCGGCGCGGGCATCACTAACTTAGCCAATTTTAGGCCCATATCCCTGCTGCCTGCATGTTCTAAAATTTTGGAACGACATGTGAACACCCAGCTTAACTCATTTGTCGAGAACGTGGGATATCTTCATCCGTCCCAATCCGGGTTTCGTGCTCATTATTCTACTGAATCCGCACTCCTCGGGGTAACGGAGAGGCTTAGTCACGGTATCGATCGCGGGGAGACCTTTGCACTCATCCTTTTGTATTTGACTGCAGCGTTTGATACCGTGTCTCATTCCATTCTTCTTGACTCTCTCCGCTCCCTTGGTGTTGCTGGATCTGCTCTGGCCTGGATTACCTCCTTTTTAGGTGGGCGCACCTTTCAGGTGTTTTCGACAGAAGCTGAATCTGCTGTCTATTCATCGGCACACGGCGTCCCCCAGGGGTCGATTCTCAGCCCTTTGCTGTTTAACATCTATATCAGACCCCTTGCTACTGCGGGGAATGAGATTTTGATATCTTTTCTGATCACCTAGATACCCATCTCATTCATCCAATTTTGGATCGATTATTGACTGTCATTGAGTAAAAGGCAAACCCACATAAGGTTAAATCAACCCCATAGACTGACGCAACTCTGAAGAACCACTTACGACTGGTAAAGGTTTAAAATTTAATATAAAATCAAAGTCAATTGCATATACAATCCTCTCAAGATAAGATTCAACAAGTATACAGGAACTAAAAGAAACATAAATTCTCTAAAGAATTCGTAATCTACAAAAGAATACAATCAAAACTAATTCCAATACTAACAAATTGAATAGCATAGATACAAAGTGAATCTGATGCGTCATTTACAAAAAGAGAATAAACAAGTTAAATCTGTCCCTACTCTATGCTAGATGACATCCCTACTAGCAAGTCCTTTTATCTAAAAAGGTGTCAGCAGTTTGACTTCCAGAGAAGTTCAAACTCTCTTAGCCTCTGATGGAAACCTATGTCGAGAAGCAGTACCCTTTCTGCCTACCCATCCGTTCTCTAAGGGTCCTCGGCCTACTGCTCTCTTCTGCTCTCTGCTCTTGCTCTTCTCTTCTCCCCGGGGTGCTGTCCCTAAATACAATATCACAGTATGGTTGGAACGCCCCTTTGAGACGCCCACCATGTGCTCATTCACGTAATCCCGCTTCTGGTTCTTTCCATAGCTTCATCTCTTCGTGTCGTCTGTTAAGTTGACCTTGCTTCTTAGGCGCCATCTTCGTCATCGTGCTGGTAACCTCATGACATTTCAGTTGACACTTTCAGTCCAAAGTCTATCACCTCAACAGAACTCTATTCATTACAATTGTGATTGTAACCTCTTTGGTCCTGAGAACAGTCACTTCTAAACAAGACCCCAAATTCCAAGCGTCTCTTATCTCATTAGGCCATAAACCTCGTCCAACATTGTCACTCTAAATTTAACAAGACCTTTGACTCTTGGCTCGCACGTTCAGATCAAAGCTATCCCCCTATTCCTGTGAGCCCACTAAATTACTTGCAGCGGACTACACTCTTGCGAACCCTTGGTCCGTTAGGTTAAAATCACACATGAACACACTATTCTAGAATTCCTACAACTCTTCTACACGGTATGACTTTTAACACACATATATATATAATCGAATTAGCAAATCATTTGATTATAAGCAAATTCATGTTACATAAAATACAACGTTATTCTCTCGTTTTTACATAGTGCTATACGTTCTGCACATTCCTTCACTTTACATTTCACCTTCTTTCTCCGTTTAATGATTACATACATACATTCTCTGTCTAGCACGTTTTACTGTTCTTAAGCATTTACACACATTTCTATATTAACCCACTATATACGGGTCTTTCTATTCTAATGCACATTCTAGAGTAAATACAAATACATTTTCTTATGACTTATGTTTACATATGCTAACTTTACGTTATAAGCTTGTAAATATGGTACGGATATACTTTTCATTCAAATTGCGCTCTCTCACTACCATCGTGGAGGACGCCAGTTTGACAATCTATTCGTATGCCGACGACACGCAGATTGTGTTCTCTATCTCCAGCAGTGAGGGCCATGAGGTCTCTGCCTTGACATCTGGCCTGTCACGCGTTGCTGCTTGGATGCACGACCATCTGCTCAAGCTCAACGGTGACAAGACCGAGGTTGTTATCTTGGGCAAGAATAAAGATCTGTGGGGCCCTCGGCATTGGCCCTGTGATATGGGTCCTCTGCCGAATCCAGCCCCCGTAGCCCGCAACCTCGGTTTCCTCATCGACGATAGGCTCTCTATGAGACAGCAGGTAACAAAGGTCGCTGCAATCTGTTTCTCCACCTTGAGATGGTTGCAGAAGATCCTATGGATGCTACCTTGCTCCACTCGGAGAACTGTCGTCCAGGCTCTTGTGATCTCCCGCATTGACTATGGGAATGTGCTTTATCTTGGGGCCGATAAGGCCACAATAAATAAGCTTCAGGTGGTGCAAAACTCGTCAGCTCGTTTACTGTGTAATGTACCCCGGAGATCTTCTGCAGCTCAGGCTCTGCGTGACCTTCATTGGCTTAAGGTCCCGAACCGCGTAAAATTTAAAACCTTATGCCTTCTTTTTAAAATCCGGCAGGGTTTTGCTCCCAAATACCTGCAGAACTTGGTTCAAGTCTATAAGCTAGGATTACTAGCGCGTGTGTGACCCCTGAGGCTTGAGCCGGGGGCTGTTACCGTATTTTTAACTGTGTGCTTTTTAAAATGATTTGCGCCTGATTGTATTATTATTTCATTTTTAAACCCACCTAACCTCACGATCTTCCAGCACTTGTCCCCACTCCCAGCGCAGCCGAGTCAGCGCTGACGCTGTGGGAAGCTGGGTCTAGGAGGCCATATTGGGGGGAATTAGGGTTGGCGTCCGAGTTGTTGCTCGCCTCCCGCCCGCCCACCTACATAAGCAGCAGTGTAACGCGAGCGCGCTGATTACTAGCGCGTGTGTGACCCCTGAGGCTTGAGCCGGGGGCTGTTACCGTATTTTTAACTGTGTGCTTTTTAAAATGATTTGCGCCTGATTGTATTATTATTTCATTTTTAAACCCACCTAACCTCACGATCTTCCAGCACTTGTCCCCACTCCCAGCGCAGCCGAGTCAGCGCTGACGCTGTGGGAAGCTGGGTCTAGGAGGCCATATTGGGGGGAATTAGGGTTGGCGTCCGAGTTGTTGCTCGCCTCCCGCCCGCCCACCTACATAAGCAGCAGTGTAACGCGAGCGCGCTGATTACTAGCGCGTGTGTGACCCCTGAGGCTTGAGCCGGGGGCTGTTACCGTATTTTTAACTGTGTGCTTTTTAAAATGATTTGCGCCTGATTGTATTATTATTTCATTTTTAAACCCACCTAACCTCACGATCTTCCAGCACTTGTCCCCACTCCCAGTGCAGCCGAGTCAGCGCTGACGCTGTGGGAAGCTGGGTCTAGGAGGCCATATTGGGGGGAATTAGGGTTGGCGTCCGAGTTGTTGCTCGCCTCCCACCCGCCTCACACTTGTATAAAAAGATGTCATCATCCCGTCCGCGCAGCGGGCGGGCGCAGCGGGCGCGCAGGCAGCGCGCCGAAGGCGCGCCAAAGGCGAGCCCGTCTGCGCCCGTCCAAGACCGGACGGGGCCAGGGGCCATGACCCTGGTCATTTGTTGGACCCCCATATAAAATACAACTCTAATGATCTGTTAGGACTGAGACCCCTCGTAAAAACAGAGTGTGCCCACTCATATCATCCGCTAAACTTGCCTATCCAGTGCCGACATTGTCATCTCCATACAAAAGGCTTTCTGCCCATGGAACATCTGAATTCCTTTAAAATGTTTCTTCTCAACTGCAGATCGATGCCCAAGCATCAGACTGAAATATCTATACTGCTTGAAGAGCATAACCCGGATGCGGTTTTTTTCACAGAGACTTGGCTAACCGATTCGTCGGTGCCCGATCTCGTCCAAGCACTACCTTATGGCTACCAAATAGCCAGAACAGACCGTATCTTAGGAAGGGGAGGAGGATTGGCAATAGTGTTTAAAGATACTTACACATGTCGATGTAATTCTACTTCCATTCTCGACTGTGAAAGCGCATCGTTTAATTTGGAATTCTCACCTAATCTAAATTTTTCTGGCATCCTAGCATATCGCCCCCCTGGTACGGCCAGACAGTTTCTAGACTCCGCGCCCTCAGTAATCGCAGACCTGGCTATTACATCTGCCAACTTCACGCTGTTGGGAGATCTAAACATGCACTTTGAAGATTCTGCTGATCATGCTGCCCAAGAACTGATTGCCGACTTGTCTGCTCTTCAGCTGGCCCAACTTGTCTCTTCACCTACTCATGTGAAAGGACATTTACTAGACCCAGTATTTAGTAACTGCCTAGGTTTAGTGACAGAATCCCCTATTGCTCTCCCATGGACAGATCATCAACTTATCCGGCTAAACTGGTGCATCCCTAAACCACCTGTTCTCTCGACAGGTTTACGGGAGGCTCGAGACTGGCCGAAATTGTCAACTGACGAGTGGGCTCGTGAACTCCAAGCCACTATCCCTCTAATTACTACAGATCCTATAGAAGCTAATGACACCTTTTAATAGCTGGATCACTCAGTCACTGGACACCATTCTCCCAATAGTAAAATCTCGCACCAAAAGGTCTAGGATGTCAGCACCTTGGTATACTACAGAGCTTAGGGAGATCAAACGCATGTGTAAAAAGCTGGAGAGGAAATGGCGTCTGGGATATACAGACCCTGACAAAATAGCATATAGAAACTCCATCAGGAACTATAAGCTTGAGATCAAAAAAGCTCAATCCCAGCACTACACACAAAAAATTAATGATGCTAGGTCCAATTCCAGGGAAACATATAGAATTGTACAAAATCTCACTACATTTCCTCAGCCTCCAATAAATAGTGAGATTTACTAACTCGCTGCAATGAGCTGGCGGACTATTTCTTTAACAAAATAGATCGTATTTACTCTGCCTTCCCAGCCATTCACTGACAAAATCAGGCAGACACTGTTGGCCTCTCCAACTATGGGGCAGCAGAAAATAAATCCCCAACTCTGGAAAACTTTCCATTACTACAGCAGGATATATTAGCTAGTCTAATGACCCAGATAAAATCAGGCTCCCCCAGCGATCCGGCCCCTCCCAGATTTCTAAGGACCATTAGTCAGACCATCTTACCGATCATGCTAAGGGTACTCCATGCTTCCATCTCCACCAATATAGTTCCCCCTAAGTGGAAAGAAGCCAGGGTTAAAGCACTTGCTAAGAAACCAAATAGGAGTGTCACCAATCTCAGTAATTATCGTCCAATCTCCTTGCTCCCCTGGGCCAGTAAGCTACTGGAAAAATACATCAACGGCCTTTTGACCAAATTCCTTGAGGAAAATAATCTCCTTGATCCCTCGCAGACCGGCTTCCGCCCCAAGCATGGGACGGAGTCGGCTCTTTTGGCGGTCTTGGAGGAAACTAGGGGCATCTTGGATCGGGGAGGATCGGTGGCAGTCGTCCTCCTCGATCTCAGTGCCGCTTTTGACACTGTAAATCACACCATCTTGTTGCAGCGCCTCGGGGAAATTGGGATTCAAGGAGGAGCATTGGAGTGGATCCGCTCATTCCTATCCAGCAGGCAATTTCAGGTCTTTGAGGGAGCAACCATCTCTACAAGCAAGCCTTTAGACTGTGGAGTTCCGCAGGGCTCCTCATTAAGCCCGACGTTGTTTAACGTCTATATGAGACCGCTGGCTGGGGTCGTCCGTCCGTATGGTATTAAGATCGTTACCTACGCGGACGATACCCAGCTGGTAGTCTCTCTCACGCGGGCCGGAGACCCTGTAGGTACAGTGGACCTGCTCGAATGTCTGAGCAAGATTGATCGTTGGATGACCATGTCTTGTCTCAAACTCAATGGAGACAAGACAGAGGTCATGATGCTGGGACATCTAGCACCATCCACGATCAATCACATCTGGCCGGCTTGCTTGGGTACCCCCCCAGTCCCCAGGGATGCCATCAAGAGCCTGGGAGTCTGGTTGGATAAGTCCCTGACGTTTAACCATCAGGCCGTTGTATTATCTGCCACCTGTTTTGGCCTGATTAGAGTGCTGAAGAAGATTCTTCCATTACTCCCGTTTGAGGCCAGACAAATTGTGGTTCAGGGACTGATATTGGCCAGGTTGGATTTTGGTAATGCGCTCTACCTTGGTACCCCTGACTCCACATTAAAAAAGTTGCAGGTAATTCAGAACTGTGCAGCCCGAACTTTGCTCCAGCTCCCCCGTAGGACCTCTGTGAAGGCAGGATTGAAAAAATTACACTGGCTTCCCGTGAAAGACAGGGTCAGCTTCAAATCTCTGTGTGGCCCATCAATCTTTTTGGGAAACTGGGCCACTAATTAGTCGCACCTTAATCACCCCCTATCTTCCCAATAGACAACTTCGATCCACTAATGCCTTACTGGCAGTAGTGCCAAAGGTTAAGAGATCTAGAGCAGGAGGTCACTCTTTCTCCTTGAACGCGGCCAAGTTGTGGAACAGCCTACCTTATCATCTTAGGTCCAACTCAGACCTTACTTCTTTTAGGAAAAATTTAAAAACTTTCCTGTTTAACAAATAAGTTGCTTCTCCTGTACTCGGCCCTATGGGCAACACCTGTTAGTTTTCAGCGCTGGGACGCCTCCGGGCAGCTATTCTGAGCTTTATAAAACCTATTTTCATTTCATTTCATTTCAAGCTTGGTCGCACTTTAAGATCTTCCACTAGTGGCAATTTCCTGGTCCCCAGAATTAAATTGGCCAAAATGGGTGGGCGTTCGTTTTCTTATCTTGCCCAAAGATGTGGAATGCTCTTCCGTCGGCTCTGAAAGCCGAGACTGATCTCATTCCTTTTCGAAAAAAACTGAAGACTCTTCTGTTTAACTGATCCTTCTGCACTGTTTGTTCTGGTTTGGGCCTTTTGCTGGTTTTCTTTCTTCTATCTATCCCTGGCACCGGGAAACCCATTGAGGGTAGCTGCGCGCAATATAAGTTTAAATAAATAAAAAAAAATGTATGGTAAAAGTAACTTCAAAATTGGCCAAAGGGCATGACATGTCAAATTGAACAGAATCAGTGCACATTGGGCACCTGGGCACTTCTGCAGTGGTTCGCACTAATTTTATATTTTGACCTTGTACCGGTGCCAATGGAAAAAGACATTTTTGTAGAAGCCAAAAGGTGCTTGGCAATTGTGTGGCTCAGCTACCACGAGTGGTCCAGAAAAATGGTGACAACTCATTGCTGCACATTTTTATAGAAGTGTGCAAGCAGCACTATGAAACTGTGCTTAATTTGTGCCGGTGGTTGCAGATAGTGGGCATCCTCACTTTTTTTTATTGACCAGGACAATTTTCTCATAATCCGAGTTTGACCCAGAGCCAATGAGAGATGGGCAAAAAAAAGGAGGAAAGGGAGATGAAAAAAGTAACAGGGGGAGAAAGTAGGGATGGAAAAGAACATGCAGAAAGGAGATGAAGAGACAGGAATTGAAGGGTGGTGGAAGAAAGAAGCATGCTGTTCAATTGGGACTAGGCAGCGCTGCCAGCCGGCTACTAAGAAATAGTTTGAACCCTTGTATTTATATACTTTTTAAAATTAAGAACCAGCCTTAATTGTCTGCACGAAATGCAATGCAAACGCTCACGGTAATTTCTTTTTGTCTTTGCAGGGTCGCCATGTTAAAACAGGACAGCTCGCTGCTATTAAGGTTATGGATGTCACAGGGGTAAAGTATTTTTTTTTTCCTTTCAACCTTAGCATGCCTTCATTAATAATGAAACACACGGGGGAGCAGCTCATAAAAAGAAATAACTGTGAATGACGCCTCCTTTGTCTCACGGCTGCAAAAATAATATTAATTCCACGAGAAGTGGTTACAATGTTTAGACCCTATGCATTAATTCTGACCACAGTGCATGCAGAGGGAATCTGTCGCGAATTTTTGATGTCCTGATAATTTATCGAATTGTGTTTTTTGCAGCTAAAATGAAATCCACACCATGTTCTTTAATATGTAGAGATGGGAGTCTGCAATTAAAGGGCCACTTAGATGAAATATGGATATATAAAATAATTTGGTACTTTATCATGAAATATTACCTCCAATACTAGCCAGAATGTTCATGCTTCATTTCTCATATGATGATCTTCTCTGGAGAACCGACTGCATTGTGAAAAAGGTCTTGCTTTTCTCTCTTGTTTGCAGCTATTGACAACAGATGCTGTCTGTATGTATTTAATATCAGGCTTCTCAAGGATTTGCTTGAAATCAACATTCTGCCTGTGAAATAGCAAAATGTGCACATATACGACAAACTAGATGAATTTATCAATACAATCGGTCAGCACCTTTGCTAATTTGCTTAGAAAAGAACTCTGTTTGCATACAATATTCCAATAGAACAAGTCAGGACATTGCGGAGTTCTAGTTCTAGTAATGGGGTATTAACCCCTTCGCTGCGGCGGAAATTCCGCCGCAGCGCTAAGGGGGCGGGGGGGCCGAGCGGCGCTCGCATGCTCGTGACGGAGCCGCTCCGTCATGAGCCGCGGTTGAGCTGTGCTCATGACGGAGCGGTTCCGTCATGGCCCCGCCTGCTCAATGGAACGTCCAGCGCAGGCGCGTAATTTGCGCCGCGCAAGCGCGCCGAGCGGGCCATGACGGAACCGCTCTGTCATGAGCACAGCTCAACCGAGGCTCATGACGGAGCGGCTCAGTCATGAGCATAGAAGGGGTTAAGTGACCAACTTTGGTTTACTCACACATCCAGTGGGTGGGCGTAAGTGAAATGCGAACAAGTTCAAGGGTCAGTGCAATCCATCCGTGAATGGTTCCCTAACTATGGGTCTCACCATTATACCTCTGCCTTAAAGGAGTTCTTCGAAGGGTCCAGCTTCATGTTAAACCCTATACTCTACAATAACCCTGTGAGCTGACATGCGCACTGAGGCAGTCATTGCTTGGTGCAGTTAGGAGAGAGTAAGGGCACAGCCAGCTGCACATCAGCACCAACCACTGGACAAAAGTCTGAAAAGAACGAAGATATCCTGGCTTGGATCATCATAGATTGACGATGCTCTGCAAGAGGCGACTCCAAGCAAAAGAAATATCGAACCAAATTCAATAGTGGCCAGCTCAAGAAATCAGGATGAAGACCTGAGGATACAAGTTTCTTCTAAGAGTTCATGAAAGTTCATGACAGTAAAAAGGTGGATTCAATTGTTTAGAAGGGCATGGTGGGGGGGCTAAGCTTCTGGCGAGGGGGAAGCTGACATGTGGAAGAGGTTAGGCACTGCATTTTTCATAGTAAAGTTATCTAAAGAATAATTGGGGGGGCAGAAGGTGTCCTAAGGAGCCTGAGTACCTTCTAAGATGATCCTGTAAGAGTGCTTTCATGTCTTTAGACAATTCTGTAGGTGCCAGCTGGTGCAGATGGAGTCTGAAGAGGTTTTTACACCTACAAAAGGTCTAGAGATCAGATACTTGTGTGGATTCCATCCAAAAAATCCAGCACCTATGCTTTATGCAGTAAGATGCTGTAATAGTTTTTATGATTTTGCTGATGAGATCCCAGGGCTCAAGTACCTCCTTCCTCACCACCATCTTCAGCCAACTACCCATCCACAAATGTGTCTGAGCAGCATTCCTGTTCAGCCATTTGATGGATTCTAGCACTTGCCGCCAGCACAGAATTGGTATCCTCATAACCTGCATGCACATGGGGGGAGGGGGAGGGGCGCCATGCAGCAAGGCCCTAGTCCCTCAAGGGTAGCCAAAACTGCTGCATTGCAAAATCATGCTGGTCATCAAATAACCAGTCTCCAATTGGGACTAACCGGGTCGCCCAGTAGTATGGCCTAAGGTCTGGTACCCCCAATCCACCGTCATACACAGACTGAGTGCATTTACGAAAGTCTATCCTGGCAAGCTTCCCCACCCACTGGTACTTAGTTGCCATCTACTGCAGCTCAACGAAGAAAGTAGGCAGAAGGATAGTTTTGCAGCACATATAAATATGGGGGGTGGGGGGGGGGGGGGTGGGGGTAACATCTTAAAAAACCCTGCTCTGCCCATCATTGAGAGGGGCAGCCGAGACCAAGCCGCCAGTTTCTTTCAAGAGTGGTGCAGCAAATATGAAATATCAGAGTCCCAGGCCTCACGCTGATTGTGAGAGATGGTCATTCCCGAATATTGAAAATGAACCGTAGCCACCAGTAGGTGAGACATAAGGATCTTCTGCAGAGCTGGGCCCACTATGTGGATTTTTCCCACTTCACCTGCAGCCCTGTGAGTTCTTAAATCGCTCTCAAGAGCAAATCTTATTGCTCTGATTTTTGCCCTCCTGGTGTGCATTACTGATGATGCCACCAAGACCTTTCTGAATTCTTAGCTGTCTTGGCAACGTGGTATGCTCATTACAACATCAGCGGACAGGGTCCGTTCTATGACGTTTTAGGATGGCCACTCTCCGCGTGCACCCGCTTCTCTTAGTTGGCCGTGTGCTATTACTACCCTATGGGATAAGGACTCTTTCCGAGACTGTCGCAGATTTTATATTGTTTTGCTTTGAAGGACCTGTGATGCTGCTGTGTAATGGAACTTCAGGTCCCAGAAAATCTAGTGGCACACTGTCGGATACACCAGCCTTAACATCCGGGGGCATGGCCCGTACTGTGAAATTAAAGACTAGCTGTCTTCCAAGGAAACACTATTGAGGTACTTTGAGCATTTTTTTCGTATGATCAAGGGTAAATATGGCAATCTAACTATTTAATAAACTTTTCCATGTGCTCAGACCCTAAGCTACAAACCATTTCCAACACAATAGTGGATGTCTCAGAAATTATCAATTTGATCAATGAGGTTTTTGGTTCTTTAAGGCCCAGAAGATTCAAAAGTCTTCAAGCCCTCCTGAAGTGGTTGAAAAAGACCTCAAATTCTTGAACATGAATGTGTCCACATCAAACTTGAGTCCATCAAAATCCAAGAGAGTTAATATGGTGGATTAAATAAATACATTGTTTTGCCCTGAAGTCCTAAAGGCTGGTGTGGTTTCGGTATCATGGAGATCTCAGCGAATGATAGAAAAAACTAAATTGGAGATAAAATATGCCTGAAGAATTACAGACCAATATCTCTATTGGATGATATTAGGGAAGTATTCTGTGCTTAATTTGTTAAAGAATGAGTGCTGATGGCCAGAGGTCTGCTCAGAAGGTCACAGCTGACCCTATTGAATGTTTACAAAGTCTTCAATCCACTTAATGCCTTTTAAATCCAGCACTAGACACTCCGTCACTCTTTTATCACACTATTGCAGGTTCCTGCTTTCTCTCCTTGTTTTTTTGATTTCTGATGAAGAACAGTAAGTGCCGGTCCCCAAACATGAGTGCATGTGCCTCTCCGCCACCCCCCCTTTCTTCCCCCCAACAACCACTAGTTCAAATTAAGCACTGGAAGATTATACTTTGTGTTAAAAGAGCTTTTGGTGATTACAAATGCTCTTAAAGATACTCAAGCTAGGTTCAGTAGGTGTTGAAAAGGCATCAGCACTGTAGAACTAGGACTTTGACTGAATCTTTTATTTATAAAGCATTACTTGTTAAAAAGGGTAGTATATTTGGATCAAAAAAGTAAACTTTGACAAGTCTTTACTGAGGTCAACAGTGGCAAGTCTGCTTATACAGGCCATATTAGGTGTTATACAGTTAAGATACTGCTAAAATCAAATATGCCCAAGTGGTTAGTGTACTGAGGGTTTTAGTATAAATGAGGCGTTAGACGGGATGCATGTTTGACTCAACATAGTTCAATATTTTTTAATAATGTCCTGTATCCTGATCTGTCAGCAGTAACTTTGGCGGTCCCAAAATTAAATGGGTCATCTATAACAGGTTTGCCATATGCTGATGTTTCATTGTTTTCTATGTGCACCATCCTTTTTTAAAAAAAATATTTTTTATTTGGGTTAGGATGCATAAAGGACAGAGTATTTCATTACAAGTATACCTAAAATCAATATACAAAAGAGTAGCAATAACAATCAAGGAATACATATATGCACAGTTAAAATAGAGACTTACACTTATAAAAGGCTGATCTTATAAAACATTCTTTCATTAACATTACATTGTCATACAGCCAATCAGGCCTGATCTAGCTTCCCTACAGTTTGTTATGGGGGCCCATATGCGTCTTCCCATCTCTCGTTTTTTTGACCCCTTCAGTTCATATAAGCATTATTCTTCATTGTGTATAACTTATGATCTAGAGATCCACATCTGGAAAGAGGGAGCTGTAACATCTTTCCAACCTGCCGAAATTAAAATCCTTAGTACGGCGACTGACATAAAGACTAGGGCTTCCTCTTCCTTCCCGAGATTCAACTTAGAGTCCGTACCCAATAACATCAGAGTCGGGGATAGATCGATCTTATGACCTAGCAGCACCTCCCAAAATTTCATTATCTCGTCTCTTATTGACTCTAGCCGATTACAGTGGAAAAACATATGTAAGATATCTGCTTGGCTACCATTACATCGCGGGCATCTATCATTTTCTCTTACTCCCCAGGCGAATAGTTTTGCGGGTGTGTGATAAAGGTTAAAAACTGTTTTATAGTGCTGGGCCCGTAAATTAGAGGCCCGGAAAATCTTTTTATTCAAACATAGCGCAAGATCCACATCAACATCTGGATTTTCTGTGCACCATCCTTGTGTACAAGAATTGAAGAAAACTGTAGTTCCCAAATACCGAGAATGTAATGAAATAATAGATAACACTTCCCATAGTCTCTAGCTGTGTACAATTTTATGATAGGTGGCACAACTCTTTCATCTTTGCTGATCATTTACCAAGCAAAGGTAGTAATACATACTCTTTGTGGGGGTCACATAACTTTTCACATAAAGATTGGCTAAGGAAGATAATTAGCCAAAACCAGCCCTTTAAAACCTTCTCAGGAAAGGGATGGCATAATGAATATTGAAAGTACTGTGGTGGTGACGACCCTGCTCTGCTGGGTTATTCTGTGGAGATATCCCAGTGCACTCATTTTTCAGACAGGAATTTGAGATGTACTGGGTTGTGAAAATCTTTTGAAAATCTCATACTCCACCATAGTAAAATTATGATTTCCTTGGTTTTGGGCTGAGCTAGAACATTAACACCACATATCGATTTTGTTAAAAGTAGAGACATTTTCTGAGGGTTGTGAAATAGAGGTTTTTAATATAAATTTTAATAATAATCTTAATTCTTCCTTGGACATGAGTTTGTGTATGAATGTGTAGGTTATTCCTATAGTGCAAACCTACACACAGGGCAGCAGAGGAATGTGCATGGTCAAAGGCAAGCTTAAATTTGCTGAGCAATTGGAGAGAAAGTAAAGTTGTGGAAGGTTAATGCTTTGTGATGTAGTGTTCTTTAAAGAAGTGAGTCTTCAAATCTGTCCTAAATTGGAGCAGTGTTGAAGCAGTTCTCATCGATATGGGGATGTAGTTCCAGATCCTGGGTTCATAGTTGGAAAAGGCTTGTTGTCTTGGTCAATATTTATTACACTTCTTAGTCTGATGGTGTCCAAGCTAATGGTATACAGAGAATTACCAGAGATGGAGAGCTTTTCTGCAAGATAATAGTGTCCTGGCTGTGACGACTTTGTAAATGATACAGCTAATGTTGAAGATGGTGTAGGTTAGCAAGGGTGGAGCACTGGAGTTCCTTTAGGGTGTGGATGATATGATACCATTTCTTCAGGCTGTGGATAAGACATGCTGCAGCCTGTTAGGCGCCTTTAAAGGGTGCCAGTTTGGAGTCTGGGAGGCCATGGAGTAGATCATTACTACAATTCCGAGATGAGAGAATATAGCCTTGTAGCCCGCCGTAGCGGGCTATACCGGCCCGCTGAATCGTTAAAGCCCCGAGCCGAAGGCGAGGGACTTTAACGAGACAGCGGGACTTTAATTGCCGGTTTAGCCCTGCTACGAAGGGCTATAAGGCTATTATAACATTCTGCCACTATAGGGCAGAATGTTCTAACAAATTAAACAAAGGGTTCTCGAAGCTCAAGGGTATATAAATCCCCTCGAGCTTCGAGAAGCCTTTGTAGAACATTGGAATGTTGCTCTGCGGGCCTTTAACGCCCCCTAGAAGCAGGGAGCACTCCATTGTCTTCAATGGAGTGCTCTACATTCCAATGTTCTACTAAGGGCTTCAACAGCAGTTCTGGAATCTATTTCTGGAACAAACGTTTTTTCTTTAAAAGAGTACTGAAACCAGGCTGTCTTTTTGTTTCCGGCAATGTGTTCCTTAAGGTTGGTGTCCAGGGTTAATCCAAGTGATCTATTGTTTTGTGAGAGTTGGAGTTCGAAAATAAAATGGGCACAACTTGTGCATTCTACACATCTAAAGTTATCATCACTGAGAAGCCTAACGTTTTAATCGGAGTTTGATAGCTTCACTGAACTGCTCTCATCACAGAAAAAGCTAAGAGCCCCAGGTTGTTTCAATACCTGTTTTATCTAGATGTTGGGAAGAAATTGCTGAAGCCACTGCCAAGTGAGCCTGGTGTATTAACCGGGTTCAAGTTCTGTTACTATAAAGGTTTGAAGTAGGATCACCATTCAAAATGTTAAACCTAAGTATATAGGGAAGCTTGATTGATGAGGGAGCCAAGTGATGTAATGTTATGATGTGAAGGGTTGGTGTAGGTGTATCATGTAAATCAGGTTACATTTTAAGCATTACAGTGGTTGCTTTGGGATAATGTGTCTACAAGCTCACTACATAGCTTAAATACAGTTCAGAAACCCCATTTGTTATAATTTTTAGGACAAAATGGCATGTGCCGCCTGTAAAATTGGTCTTGCACTTTGGATAAGGCGATATAACTTCATCAGTTGTTTTCTAGATGTAAACCTGTTTTATGCAGTATATTTTATATTGAATAAATCAAGATGTTTGGGATAATGATTTTAACCCCTTACGGGCTCGCCCATTCTAAGCCCCCTCCTGCAAGTGCTAAACCCTTTTTTGGCTATTTGGGGTAGTTGGCACCTAGGACTTCATAGCCTTATTCCCACATAATGTATCCATGTCAAATTTGCGTCCTTTGTTCAACCATCCTGGGAATTTTAAAGGTATCCAGGGTTTGTGAATTCCTCGGGAGGGAGGAAATAGGCAAAATGTAGCTAAATTTTCAGTTTTGGTTCAAAAATAGCAAAAAAAGTGCTCCGGATAAGTGCCTGTTTTTTTCCTGAAAATGGCATCAGCAAACAGTTTGCTGTGCTAAAATCATCATCTTACCAGCTTTCAGGAACATACAGAAACACATTTAAAAAAACGAATTTTTACCACAGTATTCGCTTTTTTCAAAGAGGTTGCCCCTTTTTCCTATTTCTTTTTGTGCCCGCAACCTACTTCCAGTTTGTGGTGGAAACCAGTGTGAAACCCCTGAATGATTCAGGAACACTATAGATCTATGGAAAGTCAATAACATTTCAAAGCTTTCCTGTGCTCATATGTGTAGATTCCTCAAGGTTTTCCCACAGAAATGAATTGTTGAAATAAAGAAAGATTGAAAATGAGACGAAAAAATGGCCAATTCTGCCAGCATTTTCATCTCTAATTTTTTGCCACGATGGCTGATTTACAAAAGCAATATACCATTATGTCCCCTAGACACTTTGGGTTGCAGGGATGTCTAGGGTTTGTAGGTTCTCCAAGTACCCTAGGAACACAGAGCCAACAACTGAGTTGCAATGTGCAATGGTTTTTCATTGTGTACTGAGTATAGACCAATTTATGTGGTGAAATATTTAGAATGAAAAATGGGTGTCAAGGAAACCTATACATTTCTGAAATGAGCACAAGATATGGTGTTTAGGATCAGTGGCTGTTTGTACTACTCTGAATTTGTGGGTACAATTACTAGCAAATGATTTAGAGGGTATTATTAAAAACGTCTAATTTCTTACACACTGGCTTGGATTTAGAAGGCTCAAATGCAGTGAAATCCAAATGGTGATAACAAATGTTTAGCAATTTTATGCTGCCACATGTGGTCTGATAAAAATGGTACCTCACTTGTGTGGGTAGGCCTACTGCCCGCGACAGGAAACTGTCAAAAACACAACATGGACGTATCACATTTTCCCACTGAAAACAGACCCTTTTTTCCAATGAGGGTAACTGGATTTAGGGCCCTAGCTCAGCTGGCACATAAGGAAAGCTAGCAGACTTGAACATTTTGAAGACTAGACAACTGGGGGAATCCACGTTGGGTGCCTTGCGTGGCTCTTGCTGTTTTTTTTGCCATTATCCCTTGCAAGCCCCAAAGTTTGACTAAAAAACTAATTTTCCTCACATAACTATGATGAAAAATTGTGGCAACTGCTAGGAATCACGAATTCGCACCCACCCAGCATTCTTCCAAGTCTCCCAATAAAAATGGTACCTCCGTTTTGTGGGTAGGTCAAGTGCCTGCAACAGGAACAGCCCAAAACGCAACATGGACACATCACATTTTTCCACTTAAAACAGACCACTCTTGTTACAGGGGACAGATATTGTAGCACTGCGGCAAAACCACCCTCAAGTAACAAAGCCGGACCCTGTGTTCAAAACCGGGCCTCACCCCTCCGGCCCATGGGGGAAATGCCCGGTGCCCACTATGCCAGTCCGGCCCTGGTCCAGGAATTCATGATTTGTGTTGCTTTCTCGAGGCCATTTTACCCAGACGCCTTGAAAACTTAAAACTTTGGTAAAAATCTGACATTTTACTCACATTTTTGTGATTGAAAGTTCTTGAATCTGCAACAAGTCACAGGTTTACTTCCACTCTGAGTTCCCACATGTCCCCGATAAGAACAGTACCCAAGAAACCACAAAAAAATGCCCAAATGCACTACTTTGATAGATAGGCAATAGAGTTAGCTCTGGTATTTGGGGTTGTACTGTGGCACCACCTATGCATACCTATGCACCACAGCCATTTTTAAAAACCATACAAAGAGGGGATCCCAGGGTGGTGTGCTCTGCATGGATCCTATGTGTTTTTCTTGCCCAACAATGCTCTACAAACATCAAACCTTGCCTGAAATCATGCATTTTCATTTTTTTGTCTATGATTGAAACTTCAGGTATCCATAAACTTCCCTCCACCCACAGTAACCCCACATGGGCCGATAAACGTGATGGACCACTTGTGTGGCTATGAATAGTGCCTGAGAAAGGAATGGATCAAACCAAGGGCTATAAGTGTACTCCCATTGACCTCAGTTAGATGCGTTCCGGTTATAGTTATAGAACTAATTGTAATTCATGACTTACCATGATTTATGTATTAAAAATCATATCTGTCATCCCTCATTTTAGTCTTTTTCAGAAATATTTATACAAACATTTAAATAACACTTTAAATCAATGAAAAATTAGCCCATTAACAGTTATCTTACAAGTGTAAACTATGTATTAAAATTAATGGCAACATGCAAGAAAATATGCACATAAATTCTTATAGTTATAAATGATCAAAACAGTCTAATATGGTCTGCTCAAGGGCTGATTAATACTAATTTATGTATTTATCTAATTAGTACTTTTGTCGCTGCCGGACGCCATATTGCCCTCTGCGATAGGAGTGCTGTATTTCCTGTGAATAGTATTTCCCACTGAAGTGCTGCCTGCATCTACCCTCGCTGTTTCAGCGTAGAATGTTTGGATCCTGTTGTATGATGTTCCTACCCGTGCCTATCAGCCGCATGCCCTTATATAGCACTCTTCTATCCTGTCAGCATGCCCTGCTTTCTGGATGCAGGAGCTGGCAGAGCCATGATTAGTTGTGAACCCTTATCAGTGCAGAGGATGCTGGAAGATGGTCATGGACCTGTGGTGCTGTGGGAACAGCAGAGGGAGCCACAAGGCTGCCAGAGGATGTACCAGGCCTGCATTCCAATAAGTCTGCTGTCTCTAACAGCTGTGGTAGCCATATTCTTTTTTATGTCCGTCGCCTTCCTTCAGCAGAAGCTTTTGCTGTCTCCTGCATTTCGTAGAAAGCTTTTCTCTGCACCTAGCTGCCTCTGACAATACATCACAGGGAGAAGATGCTCTCTTCAATTGTTAAGGGATGATTAAAGCTGCACTCCCTAGCTATACAACGTTTCCAAAAGATTTCACAAAGTCGCTGTTGCCCACCTCCCTGGTCCACTGCCAACAGACCACATCACTATGATATACAACAAAAAGCAAAGAGAGGCAATAGAAGCGTTTTGAGATGTACAAATGCAAGACAAGAGAATCAATCCAGACTCTTCAGTGATGTTGTATCTGATCCTTTATTGGATACTTGGACCACACATGACATAAGGCGATGACATAATGCAGCCAAAGTGCAGCCAACGCTTTTCGCCCTGAATAGGGCTTCCTTAGGGCAGTAGTCAAAATACTCCAATCTAAAAGATTATCGGGAATGTACCCAGATCGTTATATCGTCCAATATTACTTCAAATTCATGTAGTTTTGTTCCACAAATGAAATTACTCCCAGTCACACGCTTTGGTTTGTCCCCATATTTTCATATAATCCGCAATTGCTCAAAAACGATGAAGTTGAATTCCAGGATACATGTTCAAATCCAGTTCATGGTCTTTATGTCCAAACAGACTGTCAAGTGCTCACTATGATAGGTGAGGCATCTATGGTTTTTCCTTTATGAAAGAAGTCACTCCATGGAAACTCCTCCGACAAAGCGGTATCTTTCAACCCGCCACCGAACTGAAAAAAACACGTTCCTCCCTGAATAGGGCTTCCTTAGGGCTGCAAGCATAACATAGGTACAATCATATACTCAATTGGTAACCAGATACATGCATGTCATAGACATCAACACAAACGATTTATTTTGAAACATGCCATAATTCTCATTGCTACAAAAATGTGAAATTCTTGTCTCAATGTGATACGTTTTTAACAGTGGTTTTTGAGTATGCCATTTAGTACTGTAACGTAATCCTCCCTAAATGCAATACTCAAATTTGTCTATACGTGACAAAAACTGGAAAGAAAAAAAGAGAAAGTTACAGACACTCAAGACTATATTAAAGGATATTTGGATAGTTAAAAGCAACTAGGTGGTGCAAGTTGACAAGTTTGAGAATCAAAGTATCCTCCAGTGCCAGAGGGTTCAGAAATGGCAGCAGGCATGGACCTTTCCGATGCGGCTATGATTAAATAGTTTGCCAAACTTATTTCGCTCATGTTTTGGGCCGCTAGTGAGACAGCGAGCAAACCTCTATAGATCTACTTTTGATTGCCCTTCACATAGGGTTCCAACAGGGCCGTATAAGGCAGGGAACATGCCACGTAGTATGATTGTGTATTTTCAGGACTTTAATGTCAATGAAAGAATACTTTCAATTGCCAAGGAACGCAGGAGATTCTTTGTAGCAGAGGGTTACATTTTCTCTATTATTCCGAATTTGGCTAAGGGTTGGTATTCCCAAAGTTAAGGCTTTGTCTGTCCCAGTCCTAGACTGGTAAGGATCCTTTGTTATATTTTCAGAATGAGTGCAAGCTAGGGGCCTTTTAGATGTTGAATGAAATGCACATTGATTACTCTGGGATTTATACATGACAATCAGGATCTTCACTAGGTTTGGGGGGTGAGGGTCACTTTAATGATTATGATTCTGAGGAATGAGGAATACTCCAGTATTGTCTGGATGTCAGGCTTGACATCTCAAGAACAGGGTGGGTGTCCATCCCCAGAACGTGCCAAGCTTGGGATCACTTGCGGACCTAGAGGGGCGTAGGGAGGTTGGGAGAGGGAAGAAGAGGGGAGGGAGGAGAAGAGGGGGGAAGGTGGTCGGGGAGATGGTGAGGGGAAGGGGGAGAGGGACGAGAAGAGAAGAGAGAGCTGGGGGTGAAGGAGGGTGAAAGATAAAGGGAAAAAGAGAGTAAACAAAGTGTACATGCTTCATGTTTGAGAAATTAGAAAGGAGTAACAGAAGGTTTAAAAGGGGAGATGGTTAACATTATATCATGAAACGTAAATGGGTTAAAAGGGAGAAAGAAGGCCGAGATTTTCAGAAGCTTGTCAAATGAAATGGATACTGTAGTTCTTGAAGAAACGCATTTCACTAAAAAATAGGCTGATATCCGTTGCATATCAAAATATTGTCAGTTATATCGCTCCTAGAAAATATGATCTAGTAAATGCCATGTACCTCTCAGGTCAACAGGAAGTCTACTATTATTTTTAATAAATCTCTGAGGGCCCTTCAACCTAAAGTATATCATGTGGGTAGGTTGGCTAGAGTCGAAATACTCTATAAATGAAGCAATAGCTATTTTGTTCTGGTGAATACATATGTACCGAACAATCAGGATTCCCATTTTTTCTATAATATGATGATTGAACTGAGCGATGTTAGTTTACCCATCATTATAATGGGCGATTTTAACTGAATTCTGAAGCCAGCGCTTGCCACAACCAATAACTTGCATACAGCTTGACTGGGTAAGACCCAAACTAGCATTTTAGATATGATGGCTTAGCTGAGTCTGCTTGATATATGGAGAGAGCAGAACTCTGACCTTTGGAATGATACTTTTTTTTCTAAGCCCCTTAGGCAATATTCTTGTATTGATTTTTGTTAGACTAGTGCTTCAATCTCCTAGAGCTGCAAGGTTGAGATTCTACTTCTGCTCCATTCAGATCATTCTGCCAGTAAATTAAAGTGGACAGGCAGTTGCTGTACTGATACTAAACCATGTTGATTTTTCTTACCCAAGTATATGTTAGATCATTCTGATTAAATCAAGCACTTAAGCTTATTTACGCAGGAATTCCATTCGGTTAATCAAGGCCCAGCTCATCCCTCTGTGATCTGAAAAACTTTGAAAGGTTATATTAGGGGAATCTCTCAATATTTCAATACTTCGATCTCTAGAGCAGATAGCAAAGAGGAGAGAGCTCTCGGGGGCCAATTGAACAACTTAATTCAACTACACGTGGTACAGGTCTCAGCTCGGTCAGCAACTGGTCATTTCACATATTTACAAATTATGGGCTTGTAAGGCCAAATTTCTGCCTTAATAATGGCTTGCATAAATAAAAAAGCCCTCTTAAGTGCAAGACATGAATGGGAGAGAAATCCGAGAAGCTGCTGGCCTGTTTGTGCCAGGCTGGCAGGCCAAAAACTGCAATTTAAGAAATTTAAGACATCGAAGGCAAAGCCTGCACTCTTTACTCCGAGATCTCCTTTACTTTTATGGCCTAATATACCAGGAGGATCTGGATTGTAGCACTGCCAATATCAAAGACTACCTGTCCCCTTTAGATTTACCTAAATTCGATATACTGGATAGTGAATTCTTAATGGATGATCTTATACAAGCTATTTGCTAGTCAACCATTAGGAGAAGTGCCAGTGCCCGACTGTATTCCATTGGAATTATATAAAATCTTTGCACTGATCATCATTCCACTTTTTCGGGAAGTACTTAAAAGGGATTCAAAGTATTGGTGAAGGTATGTCTTCCTGGAATGAAGCCATTATTGCAATATTTCTTAAAGAAAAAGACCCAACAGAGTGCGGCTCATATCGACCAATTTCACTTCTTAATGCTGATTCTAATATATTTACTAAACATTTAACTAATCAGTCGACAAGATTATCTCTCAGCTTGGATCCCCCGAACAACATGGCTCCATTCCAGGGAAGGATACAATTTCTCAAACCAACTTAATCAAAACACTAATAGAATGTGCTGAAATTCTCCGGAAACTACTCAACAATATTTTATTCGATGCCGAGAAAGCATTTAATTGTGTCTCCTGGAAGTTTCTTTGGGAACTACTTGCCCAATTTAATTTTAGCCCCTGACTTAATAATATGGTTAAGGCTATCACAAAGCCCAGAGAACTCAAATTAGCATAAATCGGGAATTAACACCATTTATTATTATCTCATGTGGTACTCGAAAGAGCTGTCAGCCTTTCCTGCTCTTTATGCTCTAAAGCCATATATTAGGCTTGTACATTTATGTCTCCCAAGTAACCCGTGCCTGCTGCTTTCCTCCCCTGTGGCAGTTTATGTGGATGACATATTAATATTTTCACATTGTTTGGAGCAAACAATTCAATGTGTAGAATATGTAGCACTAGATTTTGGCCAAGTTGCAGGATACAGATTGAATGCCAATAAAACACAGCTCATCTTAGCAGGTGAAGCAAGTAGCTCTGATCAGCGAGTGACACTTTGAGCCAGGTATCTGGGCATTATCTTAGCCGCCATGATCAAGCAGTACTATGAATATAGTTATACCCCGCAGTTACGGCAGACTAGGTGGTTTCTCGATAAATGGATCGATTAACCTATCTCTCTAATTGGGAAAATCAATCTAAATAAAATGAACATCCTTCCCAAAATTATGCATCCCTTTCACCCACTACCTCTTTATGTTCCCTATAGGTACTTCAAATGCTAAATTCTATAGTTTCAACATTTATATAGAATGGGAAGAAATAGCGGGGATCTTAAAAAAAAAAATGTAAAACTCCCAATCACCAAAGGTGGATGGGCACTTCTGATTGGCGTTTCTATTACTGGGCTACCATGACCAGTCGTATTCATATGATGTATAAATTGTATCCTGAGAATTGACTTCATACTGTTTCATTTGTAATGGATCAGAATACTAGTCTGATTAAAATTCCAAAGCGGAGAGATCTTCAAAAAAGTTAGTTAGGACCAAGCTAGCTCTTGAGGATTTGGAGTAATAAGAGGACGTTTTTGAAAACTCCATCTTTTAATGCCTCTACACCACTGTTAAATAATCTGGACCTACCTGACTGTTTCACCTCTTCTTACTTTGATTCCTGGGGAAACTCAGGAATTGAATGGTTAGGAGATCTGATGGATGAGTTCTCAGATCCACCATACCCGGTTGAATTTTAAATTTTTTAAAGTATCTACAGATCTGGGCCTTCCTATTGAGTAGGGATTCTAATGTTACTACTCCATTGGCCCAGCCTTGGAAAAGTATAGATGCATTATTCAATCTCTTTCTAATGATTTGGGAATCTGTGTTGATAAATGTACACATAGCCTAGGCGAGGAAGTCACGGAGCAAGAACTCACTTGCATTCTAGAGCAATTCTATAAAGTTATTACTTCTACTAGACTGAGAGGCCAGGTCTATCACACATCCGATATTTTTATCAGCCCCTCTAAACTGAGTAAATAGTACAATAGATCGTACAGCTGCCCACGTTGCTTAGCTGGAGCAGCAATTAATGCCCATATGTTTGTTTTCTGCCCCAAACTTATACCATTTTGGTCTGTGGTCAAGCTGCAAATATTTCTCACACAATCTTCTCAAGGGTTAAACACTTGGAAAATTTTGTTGGGTATAAGCACTACTGACTGGGTCTTTAATGTTCTTTTCCTTGCTTGGTTAAATATTGCGAGGAATTGGAAATCTGCTTTTCCACCCAAATATGGGGAGTGGTGGAAAGAGGTAATGGAATTGTAAGAATTGGAACGCAAAATAGTGAAGTGTAGAGGATCTATGGTGAAATAACATTGTATCTGGGGGCATTTGAAAGATTATCTTGCATCAGTCTAGAGATTGTTGTCTACTCTGCTTAAGCTGATAGTTTGTGGTGTAATGATTTACTTGAACATTGTCAATTGATGTAATTGATTGAAATATGATGTATATCATTAATTTATGTTATTCTGGTCTATTTAATATGTTATACTCCACTATATTTATAAGATCAATATTTCACATACTGTACATTTTTACTGTTTCCACTATCATAAAAAAGTTAGTAGTTTTTTTTAGTGTAGAAAGACCTTTAGTGTCAGACCATTTTCCATAGGAGAAATTTCATAAATCATGGTTGAGTCAATGTATTCATATAAGCAGAACATTAAAAATTAGTTGCTATATAAAAGAACATTCTGTGTATGGTAAGTTCTCTCCCAAAATGAAATAATATTTACATACAAAGCACAGAGAACAGAGTAAGAATCCTTAAAATATCCTAACATAGAATCTCCATTTGGTCTCGAAAAGAAGACCGACAAATATTTAAGACTGTGCAATAAATTAAGGGGTCTACTCACACTAATCTAGAAAAGGCAATTGTAATTGTGAAGAACAGGAGAGTTGCTGAAGTTAAACGATTCCAGAAACTTGTAACAGTTGGAGTGTAGAAATACCACAGGATTAGTAGGTTTCACAGTTCCCCTCTAGATGTTAAATTAGATGGAATTCTCCTGATCACAGGGAGAATGGAATTCCAGATACTGGAAGCCTTTCCTGAGAAGGATTGGTTCAGTGTTTTTGTCTTCTGTATGGCTGGAATTTTGAGAGAATGCATTTCACAGTTCCTCAATTGGTGCTTGTGTTCTCAAGTCGGATAATTCAAGGCGTACTCTCTAGTGCCTTAAGAGTAATTTAGGCAAGTTGCTTGCTTCAAATGGAGGCTGTTTCACATAAATCAGAATGCCCATGAGCAGTGTGGATGCTGAATGTAAAAACACTTTGTGGGAAGCGAAATGGATTTGGGGAATCTCTGCTAGTAAAGAGTTACCGTAAACCAGCCATAACAGAACTAAAGACTAAACTGCTTGATTTTATGTGTCCTGCATTTTTCACATCCGCCATTTCTAAGAACTACAAATAACGGGTGTCACTATTGCCCATTATAATGGCTTACAATGTATTGACCTCAGACCTTGCCTGGATTCAAACTCATGACCTGTAAATCATTGACCAAGGAGTTGTGTGTGTAACACATTCTGATGGTGATCTTGGTTCCTTAAAGTTACCAAGGTTCTCAGTTTTTGTTAACAAGCAGAGAACCTTGTCTAAGAAATAAAAAGGTCTTGGGTATACATAATTCAGTACAGTACTGGATGTAAAAATTATTATAAGGAAGTTGTCAAATTAATGATCTCCCAATATAAATAATGTGTTTATTATGCATAGCAAAAATGCATCACCACCTCGGTATTTAATACTTATGGTTTTTACGTGTTAACAAAAATGTGTTCTGGCAAAACTGTAACAAGGTGAATTTCATTAAAAGGGTACAAACAACCAAAATAAATTATCTGGACATCTTAAGAAAAGCCTGTATTTTTTTTCATTAGATTTGCTTTTAAATGTATTACCCAGATTTAACCAATAAAATTAATCTACAATAATTCATTAAAATTTAAAATCACATTCTATTTCGGTAATTACATTTAGGTCACTGCCCACATACATCTGGGCGATAGGAGTACCTTCATAAATCCACCATGCATACATTGTTGACAGCCAATCAAACAAAAACATGTGATTCTTCTACAGTAGCCAGCAAAGAGAGCAATTCATTTGAATTGCCTAAAAGGTTTAATAACTATATTAAACAAACCGTAAGACTGTGCCAAATAGAGTAACAGTCATTGTTTCAGATGAACTGTCTCCAGGCAATATTCTTGATATTCAATGTAACAGTAATAAATTGTGCTTACAGTAACCCATCGGAATTGTGGCTACTGCTAATTTTATGAAGCACATTGAGTTCTTCTTTGGAACACTAATACAAACTTGTCCAGGCATATCAAAAATAGAGGCAATCATACATTCACCTTCCATTGGATAACAACTTAATTGAAACATGAGAATGATACACAGCCTAGGTTTCCATATTCTATTCATAATCTCTCCATGAGAGTGCCAAAGCGGCTATCATAAAAAACTGTTAGCATAAAAGATTGTTAAATAAAAGGACCAATTTTCACATTTTTCATACCAACCCCATGGTATTGAATTAAATATTCCATTGCATGGACTTATTACATTTTCAAGTGAATGAATCCTGAGATACTTGTGTGAAATTGCAACCTGGCAGTATGTGCATGGTGATCCGTAAGAGTAGCTGTCTCAACAAATGAAATACCAAAGGCTATGAAACTTGACTGCCCTTGAAAGCAGGTCTTGAGGTCTTATCATATGTATCATACCTTTGTTTCGAAAGGATAAAATTATGTCGACTGTGAAAATGTCCACTACTTTAAAGTTAAGTTGAACTTGTAGAGGTAATCATTTTGGGAAAATTAGAATTTCAAAATGCCATTATTTCAGGCTTAAATCTATTTATCGGTACCATGAGGAGATACCCCTGCCCCACCATGCCTTCTCCCTTGATGCTCCTCTACACTTCTGCTTATGCTGCTACTCCACCCTTGCTACTACTCTGTATTTGTATGTCCCCTTCTCTGCCCATCCATTACTCTTCCTTTGCAAAGGGAAAGAACCCCCCCCACACTCATGCGCCACCTTCCTATTGGACTCCTCATTGTTCTTTTGAGGGGGGACACTCCATCCTTTACCCCTTCTCCTGTACTATCCCTCTCTAGTCCTTGCCATTGCCTCCACCCAAACTCATTCTCTTTGCCTTTTAGGGAGTGGCACCCCCAAATCTCCACCCTGCTGATGCTCCAATCCAACAATGAGCGACGCTCGCCCTGACCTTCCATAATAATGCCCTACAGTCCGGGTTACCAACAAACCTACCTTGTCCTGCTACTAGCCACACTTCCATGGAAAAGCACAGCATTACTGTAGCCAGGAAGTCCTGCAGGAAGCTGTTCTCCAAAGCCATCCCACCCTTTATTTTTGCAACTGCTGTCTTTACAGTGCATTGTTATTCATTGCATGGCATATTTTTTTAATATTCTTGTACCCACAATGTTTTATTTTTCAGTTTTTTTTCTTGTTTTTTTTGCAGTGACTTTCTTACATTTAACATTTTTATCACATTTGTTTCTACTGCAAACCTATGTTTCACCCAACCTTTAAGCAAATCTATAGATTCTACTAGTCTCGTAGGTATATTAGTAACTAAAGATTAACGTCTGACATTGATAAGTTACAGAGCCTACATTTAGTATCCACCCTGTGCCACCATATCCTGTTATGAAGGAGGCAGATGTAGACCAATGTTGTTGTGGGAGCTCTTAAATTCCCAGTCAATGTGTGATGTTGGAAAGCTAGCATCACTGTAATACATCTGGGTAAAATAAGAGGTTTAATGACATTGCTTATACTTGGCCACCAGTAGATGAAAAAAGTGCAATGACAGGAAGTGTATGCTACTAATGGAAGCATGTGCAATAAAGTGAAAGCTATCTTCACTACTGGAACTGTTAGGCAATTGTTAATGGTGCAAAAAGAATGTGAATAGACAAGACTGTTGTTCAGCTAGTTAATCTTCAGCATATTCAAAGTGCAAAGGTCCTTAATCAAATTGCTGAAGAGTTTGAATGATTTGCCTTCTAGATTGAGTATATGGTATGGGCCACCTAATTAATGTTTCCTGCATTTGGGCATAGACTGAGAAATGCATTGTTGGAGATTTGAGCATTGCCAGTAATCAATGGTAGGTTGGTTCCACCATAGACATGGTGCTTTCTTTCTGTGGGTACTAGCACATCAGCCCAAATGTGGCAGGGCTTGCATAGTTGGTAAAAAGTTGACCCTTCAAACTAGTGGCATTGCAGTATGACTGGATACCTCATTCAGTTTTGGCGAGTGAAAAGATGTGAACATATTGTAGAGCTTACATGTATAATAATTTCCTCAGAAAAGCATTCTCTAAAGGATGCACAACTCACTCTAAAAAAAGTAACCTGGAACAGCTAGAGAGGGGAGCCATTCTAGTATGGGTGAGCAGGTCTGCAGTTGGTTCACAAATAGGTTCTTATCTCAGACTGCAACATAACCTGTGAAAAATGCAACTCGAATGAGGAGATACATCTTTGGCTACAGTGGCTTAGCAGGAACACATTTAAACTAAATCAATTGAATTTCAAGCCATCTCTGAATATAAACTGTTGAATAGGCGGACAAGTACAAACCCTATAAAAGTAAGGAGCCGGAAGGCTCACACAAAAAGATGGACCAGGAACCTTATCCACATGTCGCCTCAAGAAATAGTACACACTGATAAAGAAAACATGAAGCACCTTTAAAAAAGGTTTGGTGGTAAAGATCACCTTTTCCACTTCTCGAAACCAAGCTAAGGCCCTCAAATTTCCCAGGCAGGAGCACTTTGGGACCATACATCGAATCAAAAATTATGAACAAACATAAGATCACATGGCTGTCAAAAAGGCACATGAAAACCCCACTACTTCCAAAGGTTTAATATAGGTGATGCCAAAGTTGATGCCAACAATGGCCCCTAAATCACTCTATAGTGTACTGGATTCCACAATCGATAGAAAACCGGTTCCATGGGTGCAGTCTGGTCCACTATTAATTACATAGCTGAGATCTCTTTTATTGAAGAAGGGATCTTAGTACTAGCCTTACCATTCCATCATTCATGAGGAAGCAAATACACTCATTCTATTCTAGTTGCCCTAGCTAGAAAATGTCTGCTACAGTGGCCTAAATTATGTGCGTTAGACCGGACACCCTTGGTGGTAGTCTCCCGAACGTCTTGCTTTCACAGCTCCTGTTTTGCTGAATATACTGTTGCTGGTTTTAGTACTCTATGCACTTTACCATGAAACCCACTGCGGGTAGCTGTGCGCTTTATAAGTTTAAATAAATAAATACATAAATAAATTTTGACTGGTAAAATACAGCTTTAGCCAGGAGTGAACATTCTTTTTTTTTAATACTAAATACTGGGGTTTCACCTTTTAGGGCCTACCTCTTCCGTAAACTAACACCTGGTTTCCTTATTACATTTAATAAATGCTATCTTTAGATTGGGAGCATATAGAATAATGTATTTTGGTCTCTTTTGAATTAAAATGTAAAATTATATAATGGTAAAGTCAGATTTTAAGTTACAATTATAAAACTGCCACTTATAGAAAGTTGGCATTTTTGTGCCCAAATCTACTGTCTTTCTGCCAGTTGCCTACGTCACATGGCTCTGCTGTTGTAGGTTGTGCATTGTGTAGGTTGTGCCAGATATTTAGACAGAGCGCGCCTAGCAAAGGCAGTCAGCCGGTATAAATTTTGGACCTTCAGAGCCACTCATTGGAACACTCCTGGACCTATGGAAATTTCAGAAGGACTGCCCTGCTGCCCAAGGGCTGCTCTGCTGCTTGAGGGACTGCCTTTCTGTCTGAGAAGTAAGACTGGACCTGCTTGTATTTATGCCAGGACTACCAGTAACTCCAAAGGGAAGCTGGCTAGCCTTCCGTGTGAGCTTCAGATATACAACAAGATTGCACAGGCCTCCTGCAAATGCTCAGCTGCTGAGCACCAACTGGACCTGCCTGTATCTGCCTGATCACTGCTACTGGCCTCTGCTAAAGAGAATTCTTGTGCCTAAAGGTCCCAAACCTTTGGCTGGCAACCCCTGAAAGCAAAGTTGAAAAATGCTGACATTTAAGTTCTTTGTGACCACAAACTGGCCCGTTCATGCCACGACTATGCCATCCATGGCGACCGTGAATCTCTGGTGAGACCTGCACTATGTGCCAACAATGCCCACCAATGAAGACCGGTAATGCGAGATCTGCACTTCACGCTACAGAAATTGCAGTCCACAGTGATCACAAACCAAAACTCCAGAAACTCCTCTTAGAGACTTTCAACCAGCTCTTCGTGTTTCAGCAACGATCACCCATGATGTCCGGCATACTCTTTGCTACAGCAGTGATTGTTCACTTTGCTCAACCTGTTCCTCCTAGCCCCCTCCAATGTAAAGGGACTTGAGAAGGTACCTCTGCTGTGGGACTACCCGGACTCTTTATCCGGCCTGCACTCCATTGCGGACGGCCGGATCTTGCCACTATAAGGGGTTCATAGAAAAAAACTGTGCATTAAAAAAACGGGTATAGCTGAAAGCAGATATTGGGAGAGCAAACTTGAATACAAAATCCATTGGGAGTGGAAAAGCTATAGATTAACCTGGCTTTCCGTAGCTAACTTCAAATTCAATGGAGTCATGTTTGCTTTAGATTTTGGGATTTCCAACTTTGCATGCCCATCCACCACAAAGTGATTGGCAGTGGAAAAAATAAATATATTTGCTATTACAGTAAAGACCAAATCATAGCACGGTTTAACCTAGGATGTCACTATTTTGCAGAGGCTAATGCTTACCAATATTCTAACAGATAGAGTTCAAAGGCAATATTTCTACATCCTTCATTTGTTCTACCCTTCCAATGACTCCATCTGGTAACAATTTTGAGAAGCGCTGGGCTCAATGTAAAATGAGGCCCCCCTGGTGCTGACATGCTGCACTGTTATTTGCCTTGGAATGGTGCTCTGAATTAATTGAGTATTTCAGAGCATATACGGCATCATTATATGAGGCTGACAAATAGTGGGCAACATGTACGGTATCCTTTGAGGGCCATAAGGGTCTAGTGTACAGTGTTTAATGATCAAGATGCCAGCCTGTGCCTGTTTAAATATATGTGAACAGCTTTTTGTGTGCTGAGAGAGGGAAAAGAGCTTCTCTTTCGAAATAGCAAATTACTAAATTGCAAAAAATGGATATTGTCTAAATTATTCGAAATTATCTGATTTTGGCTTTTCCAGAAGAATATTTTTTGCCGGTGTATACTATACAATCACTTTTTCATGACATGACTGGCTTTTCTAGTCCTCTACTCTGCCCTTATTAAATAGTGTACCAAATATTTTTCTCCACTGGTGCTATAAAGGAATCTTAGGGCAAAGTTCAGCATGCACTGCTTTTCCCATTACTTTTGTATTAAAGGCCATCCCACATGTTTATATTGTTTTAAGGTCTCAACTGCAGAGTTAGCTGACTATTGGAAACAGGCCTGATGGGGTCACAAAGGTAGATCTACACATGTAGATTTACTAGAAGTAAATGTACTCTTACAATTTTGACTAACTTTACTACTTCTGACTCTTCACCATCAGCAAGAGTAAAGTTATTCAAAAGTTTAGGTTTACATGTTCCCACGCCTAAAATATAGTGTTTAGTCAATAAAAATGGCAAATAAATATAACCATTTGTATAAAAAAGCATAGAGAAAAGTGTATTGAACTTTCAAAAAAACAGGTGATATATTTTTAAGTCAATATCAATGCCGATTAGTTTATATATTTATTTAATATGTAGACCAATATAATACACTGTACACCATTCATACCTTAATTTTAAATTAAAAATGTAAATATTTTCAATATATTAAATTAAAAGAAAATAATTTCTCTTGAGTATAAATTTAGAAACAAGACCTCAGCTAAAATAAAATGTTACTATGTTTTTAAAATAATGTAACAGTACTTCATATGGGGTTTTATTTAAAGTCCATACCTCCATTACATTATTTATGAGGGAGTCGCAGTAGCAGTGGTTGGTCTTGTGTGGTGCTGAACTTACTCCAGCCTTGAGCTAAAGTACACTTATGAATTTTTTGGATATTTTGGGGTTGTAAATGGAAATCTGTGAATAGCAATGAGCTTGCTCTTTCTGGATGCGTGCATGTTCCTCCCTAAACCCCTCCCTAAAGTTCTTCTTACGCCTCCCTTAGCCCCTCCCCTTTAGTAGAAAATATTCCTCATTTTCTAGCCACTCCCCTCAGCCCTTCCTTTCCTACCTTTACTACTAACACATATACTTGCGTGTGCAGAGATCTCCGCACACAAGATATGAGAGGCAGAGCTGTAGACCTTGAAGAGCAACAAGGCCCATCAAGCTGTACTGCTATGGGAGGCAGGGCCAAGTCCCCAGTGCACCGCTCAGGTGAATTTAAGAAACCGGTCCCCGGAAGCTTGTCTTCTTTCTGGTGAAGAATTGGCTTGGTAGTTTGGTCTGCCCTGTTCCCATGATGCACTGGGCCAGGGACAGACTAATTTGCATATAGCCAGGTTCTGAGCTGGGATGGTGCAGTGAGCTAAATAACGGTGATGGATCAAGCCCTGATCTTTGGACTGGGTAAGAGTGGTCTGCTTAATTCAGACACTCTGTTCATCACCCCCCCCCTTTTCTGAATCATCAGGTGAATTTAAGCCTGCCGTTCACCCCCCTACAGCGCTGGACACCACAAAGGAGACAATGGCCAGGACTAAAGTGCTGAACAAGCCCAGCTGTTCTAGAAGGCAAGGGGGAAGTCACCAGCCCACTGCTCAGGTGCATTTCAGCCTGACATTCAACCACAGCGCAGGGCACACCCAGGTGTCTGCACCCACACAGGACTGAACAGGGCAAGCCCTCTGTCATCTTCCATCTATTTCATGAATCACTCTGAGGCACTTGCCAAGTAATTGAAGAAGAGGGAATGTAAGTCAACTATTCCTTGTCTTTTTACTTCTTCCACCCGCCAAGGCACTCTAAACAAAAGCTCAATCGTGAGTTAAGTTTGTATCATGTGCGGTAGGGACAATCCTACAGGAAATGACCACAGTTGAGGAAGATTATATTTTGCTGCAGAACCCATAGAGCTAAATACTATTTTGCTTAATTGTTTGGATGAGCAGGTGGTTAAGTTAAACACCGACCGAGAAGAGGCTATTGTGCACTGCCCAGAGGAAGATGCTGGAGGCCTAGGCCTTACACCTCCTCCTGATCTAGGTCCACAAAAATCAAAATGAAACCGGAGGGAGCAGCCACAAAAGTTACCCAAGCTCTCTGGTGAGGTGAATAAATTGAAGAGCCACATAAAGTGTGGGAAGAATTAGGATGGACTTTGTATTCAACTGGAAGAAATAAATCTTGGAGTTATGTTAGATAACTTGTTTGTGATGATTGAGGCCTTGATAAGACACTTTTTGGACAAATGTTTATCCAGGTTGGCAAGGGTCGAGAAAATGGTTACAAACCTTATGTGGGTGGGGGAACACTGACCTCGCCAATCTCAACCCAACTATATCATGCCACCCAGACTTGGATCAAATTGTGAGTGGGAGGGAGATGCAAGTGGGAGGACATGGAAGGCAATTTTACACCATCAGTGTTCTGGCTTAAGGTCCTTGGAGCCCAATGATCTTTTGTCCATGGTTCGCACCACTGTCCAATTGTTTGAGCGTGACCTGCATGGTTTGCACCTCGGTTTAACCCCCTCATATTAAAGAACAGGGTCTTCTCTTGTGTGGTGTCAGGGCTGCAGGTGAATCTGACAAGTGAGCACACACCCGGGACCTGCAGGCAAGGTGAACAAAGGCCTCCCATGGGAATTAACATTTTTAATTTACCCCATGAGGCAACTCCTTATGTAGTTACTCTGGGTAATCTTCAGTGTCTACAGGACAGAATGACAGATGATTTTATACAGCTAAAGAATAAGGTCACTCACTGGTTGAGTACCCGCATGGGGGCTGTCATGTTGATCAGTCATTCCATCATCATTGCCTAACTAGTACCCTGGAACGGTCAGACCTGCAAAAGGTGGGAAGGGGACTGTGTGGTGGCCAACTTTAATCAGGAGCAGGTGGTAGCCCATATCCTGACTTACACTTCTGGGCATTACCTTTCTACATTTTGTATAAAGCTTTTACCCTTTGTCTTTTTTTATACCCTCCCCTGGGCCTGTGAATTATCGCTGCACAACAAAGGCGTCCAATCTTGTGGTCTCCAACATAGACCAGCCTCCTCAGGATGCTCATCCCAGGACTTAGTACAATTCCGACTTGAAATCATTTTGAACCATTGAGTTCGTTGATAGACATTGAGTGATTAGGGCCCAACCATTCAATGACTGAGTGTCTCAGTTGTTTGCCCTTTTCTCCTAATTCCCTTTTAAGACTCCTATGTGTTGCTGGCCTAAATTCCAAGAAAAGAGACCAGGATTGGCTAAAATTAATTTCCACTTTTGATGTTATTGCTCTTCGAGAGACATGCCACACCAGCAGCTCCTTTGTGTCACCTACAGATCAAGTCATCAAACCTGCAGGCAGCGGTTTTACAGCTACCAGACAGGCATGCACTACCAGTAGTTGACTTTTATAATGCTACTTCTGTCTCAGGTGCCTCAGAGCACCTAGTCACTCTATGCAGATTTTTAGGCACCCAACATTTGAAAAACGTGTCTCACTGTTTAGCATAATTTCAATTGGGGATTTTAATCTTCATCCATATTCGGGTGATTGTTAAGTTTTTAATCACAATGTTCATCCATGCAGGACAGTAAGTTCCACCTTGAGCCTTCAAGTTTGGGGGGACCTTTTAAATGTGTGTGTTTCTGAATTTCTTTTGTTTTGGACATTTGAAATGTTAGAATTGCAAGGATTAAGCTCCCTCCCTCCAACCTTCAATGGTAGGAGTTGTCAGACAGTGATCAATTATATTTCAGCCTCAGGAAATCTGTTCAGGAATATAGAGGAAGTCTGGGTCCATTTTAAGGGTTTCATGGGTCATAATCTATTTCTTTGTGGCTGCAGTGGACTATCCTGCAAGAAAAGGTACAGCAGAGGTCCAATGCTTTTGACATAAAATCAAGTGATCAAGGGAAAAGATTAAAATGGTCAAAAATTATGCCTGTGGTTTTCCATTAAAACTAAAACGATGCCGGTAGGGCTTATCTAACCCCTTGCGGATCTTAAGGGCCTTTTCTGCGGTTGCAGAGGTGGTCTGCTCTATGCTCTCAATTCCCACCCACGTGGGTCCCCATAAAATCAGAGGTAGTTTGATAAAAACTACTGCAGGGTTCACAGATTACTTTGACAAGCACTGAATAAAAATCCCATGGAGTAATAACTGATTGCTAGCTGTAGTCGGATTAACAATCCCAGATACATAGGAGGAAGATTAAGGCTAAATCCTGGTAGGATTTACTCTCAGCCTCTTTGCAAAACCATGTCAAATTTTGGGAAGTAATTAACCACCCCTTTTTTAATAATGGAGCTCAGGGTCTAATGTCTACCCACATTCCACCAGATGTATGGGTAAAACATTATGAAGCAATTTATAATGATGATAGTGGGTCAGAAAAACGTAAAGAAAATGCTATCATGGCCCTTTCTAGTAATACAGCCCCAGGCCATATGGGATCCAAGCCGACCTCTTCTTGGGTGAACCTGTATATTAGACCCTGATCGTGCCTCACTGTATCAATGCAGCGGTCATGAAATGTCCACCCAAGTTCTCTTCTACCTCGGTTATTGTCCCTAGCTTAAAAAAGGGTGTTATTACTACCGCCCTATCTCCCTAATAGCCTCAGTTGTTAATGTAGTGGAGAGAGTGGCATCCTCTCTGAACTGCAGTTTGGCTTCTGACCTAGTCTCAGTACCACTGATCATGGTCTAAACCTGCACCTGATCATTAGTAAATCTGCAAATAGAGTTTAGATATGGGCAAATATGTTATCAATTGGGTGGATGGCATCTTTGTACATTTTATATATGATTTGCAACAAGATATGTCTTTTAAGGTGTGCTACAATAGGGATTGTTCTTGTACACCATATGACAAAATCAGGCAGGGTGTGGGACAGAGTTGCATTTTGGCACCATTTCTTTACAAGCCATATATTAATAAGCTGGAATGTTCCTTATAGTCAAACGCAGATCCTCCATGGGGAGAATTTTATACCTACACTATTGTATACTGCCGAGACAGTTCTGTTGTCTAGGACTGTGATGGGACTTCAGTGTTAATTAGATTCATTTGTCACCTTTATGGCAGACTTGCACTTGTCTACCAACCTGAGCGAGTTATTTATTATGATAATCGGTCCCAAGTTCATGAAATCAAGACAATTTCCATCTAATGATGATATGTTGGAGAGGGTTTTCTCTTCTCTTTCCTATATCCGGGGGTCACTTTTGATCGCGCTAATATGTGATCCCCATTTTTGGCAAATTATAGAATTATTCTATTGAGGATAATAGGAGACATGTTTGGGTTTACATCTAGGTTGGGTAAAAAACTTCCAGAGATCATGTTAAAAACTATTTCTGGCTAAATGGGTCTCATATACTATGTATAGAAGGGATGTGTGGGGTTACAAAAGAGTTGGTTAACTTCAGGCTATAGCAGACAAATTCTGTTTTTCTCACTATATACCCCCTCTACACTGTTTATCTGGAGCTCTGCTTACCCTACCTGAGCAATAACATAGGACTAGACCCAAATGTAAGTTTGATTTGCTGGTATTGAAAGATTGTCTGTTTCTGGATGGATACCATCTGAACCCATGGTTGAGTTATGTAAGTCATTGTTGCTCTCAGCTAGGGATAAGGGAACACTTTTAGAGAATCCAGAGAAGATCTGAAAAACTAACCTGCCATGGAGCCCGGTGAATTATTGTAGGTGGAGATGTTCCAGAAGGAGTTAACCAAACTTACAGTTGGAGCTAATGCCATCTGGCAGATGAGCCTCTGTATGGAACTATATCTTGGGCTGGTCTTAAATGCTTACCACTGATTTGTATTCACCCATCTTAGACTTGAGATGTTGAATCGTCTTTTATGGCATTTTAATCTTACTGAGACAAATTAAAAGCCTGGTCGCAGTGAAGGCTCTGCCGATGCTTGTTTTTAAATAAGAGTTGCAACTCATGTACATATATAACCTGGTTTCAAGGGGTTAACAGAAATTATTAAGTGCACCAGAGTGCATCAGATTATGGTCAGCTCCAGTAGGAGGATTCTCAGTGTGCAAATTGTCAAGTGGTGATGACTACAGTGCCAACTGCACACATCTTAGGATTGAGTTGGGGTTGTATGGGTGTTAGGTCTCATAATACAAATATTTCCAAAATAGTCCTCACTTCCAGTCAAAAAAGAATGTTTCAGTAAGTAAAAGATCACCACCTGACCTTAAACAAACTGCAAGTAAGTGTTGACTAAACTTGCCATATTTTGCCTAATTGCTTTTTTTTATGTATCTGGCTTGGCACATCATCACAGTGGCTCTGTGTTGACTATTCTAGGTGCTCTCATCCACGTACACTCAAGCACACACCTCAGAACCAACATTCTACACACACATTTCAATTGAACACACCACCGCGTGACACATTCTTTCTAGTTCAAATCCGTTTGTAGGTTTCCAAGTGTAAGCCAATAAACACAGGGTGTTGAGTAAAACTAAAACCAAACTCTTGCTGACCTAGCCAACTAGTGAGAAGTAGAAGGAATAAAAAAGCTTTTCAAAAGAGTGGGGCTACTCATCTATACTATCACAAGAGAGTTCTAGTTTACGCATTTAAACAGTGAGGTTGCCATTTAGAAATTGAAGCTGCAGAAGCAGAGGCAGAAAAAACTCTACATACCCAGTTATCTCAAGTCAAACAATTCCTCAATGCACGCTTCCACTCGCACAATTCCTGGACGCCTCTCCCGTCACACAAGGGAAGGAGGTGGTGCAGCTTACATTTCTTTGGGGGTTATACATTCCTTTATTGTTGTTAAAGCTGCCTGGATGATCCTCCATTTAGGGTGACCCAGACCTCTTTTCCACTCTACACTTCACTCAAATTTAAATTGGTGTTTGTGGAAGGGGTTTTGCTTTTCTCATATATCGACTTTAAGAGGGTTGCCAATACATTGTTTGGGATTCCGCATATCAAATACACTCTTTCGAAGATCGCTCAATGAAGAGCTAACGTCGCGTTGTGTGATACAAGGGGTGGACCCACATCTATTGAGCCTTGAAGAAGTTCCAACTTTGAACGAAACGCGTCGGCTGAGGCCTTTTAAGAATTTTGAAATACAATAAAAAGGACTCTTTTTGAAAATTAAAGCGCTTTGGACTTATTTATAGTGCACTGTCTCCATTTTGAAAAAATTCCTCAATGCACGTTTATAAATCCAATACTTGTACCTTGAAAGGCACGGTTGTACTGGTTGTGATTTACACCATTTGGCCTGCTCCTGTTTCTCTTCCCTCTCGCCCACTGCACCTACAGTCTCATTAGAGGGCGCATGAGACCATACACTGCAGGGGGCACCAGGCAAGTACAGCATGAATTTGTTGTGTGATTAATAAATTTAACACAACTGTTAGGCTGCTGGAAAATGTGACAGATGGTATTACGGACCCCTGTGTTTCATCTCTGCAACTACAGCACCTGAAAGTGATCAGGATGGCTGGCTTACTGAAGCACGAGCTCAGTTGTGCTAGCTACTTAGTGGGTAAAGCTGTCAATCAACCTCTGGACTCCAATCACATTGTTTGCATTATGGGACAGTAGTTCAAATCTTGTTGCTTCTGCAATTTTCAGGACGACCTGGCCTGACAAGGTGGTCAGGGTATTTACAGCTTTTAAATAAAGTTGCCTTGAATTTCAAAAGTAAGTTTGTTTGCTTATGTTCCTCTTTAAGCGGCATGCCTTGTATTCCTTTATTTCTGACTTGTTACAAAGATTAGGAAACAGACCCTGGGAAGTCTGCAAGGCTTGTCTCTGCAAACAGCAGTAAAGCATGTGATGTGGACATGGCTTGGATGACCATAGACTAACGAGACGGTGCTCTTAAGAAGAAAGGGGGCCCGATGCTGCCTCCTAACAAAGAAAAGAGCCCGACACTGCCTCTGCTCGTAATTTCACAAGTCCTCTGCTGCTGACACCACCAGAAAAGAGGGAGGGGTAATAGCGAGAGGCGGCAAGGGAATGGAAAGGAAAAAACATGCAGCCCACAAACCCTTGAAATGCCTGCAGCCACAAGGAGATTAGGTAAAGAGCGGAGGACAAGCAAAACAAACATAGCATATCTGCTGTGCCTGCAAAACCTAAAAAACAAGTTCCACAAAAGTGGATGAAAAGGAGTAATTGGGCCCTTGGACACTGATAAGAAGAACACAAGAAGAAAAACAGGAAATAGTATGCTACATATAATAGAAATGGAGAAAAAGTAAGTGGTAAGCACGTTAACAAATGAAAAGTAAGGGCAGGATGTAAGCTCCTTTTAAGATGCAATAGATTTAACAAGCACAGTGCAAGCGAAACCTAAAATTGAAGGTCTTTCCTGTATAAGGTATCGCTTTTAATAATATTGATTACTTCTACTTCATGACTCAACGCTTACTTAGTGAAATTTCATTTTATCTGGCCTCAGCCATGCTTATTTACTCTAAAACTACAACTTAGTGGTTTCTGCTAAAACTGTCAAGCTCCCAGTATTAATTAGATTCCTAGGTGTTGTCAAATGTCACCTGCCCAACAGAAGTCTTTTTTCGGTGTTCAATCATTGGAACACATTTTTGAGTTTCGTTATACCGTGGATTGTACCTGGCTCGCCCACCCATCAGGGATCACTAAGCACTTGAGTGATTTTTACAATTTTTTCAACCTATTTTTGATGCATGTGCATACCGTGGCCGACATCTTTAATTTTTCTGCTGCACTGCTCACTGCCACTTCCTACTCTGGAGGACAGGGAGCTCTGATGTTCTTTCTTCCTTAAATCACTATCCCGGCAAAAAAGTACGAAAGTGCTAGAAATTCCGTTAATACATCAACTAAGGACCTTTATGCAAATGCCAATAAAACAAAATGTTTTTAATAAAAAAAGTTCAGGTGAACCACTGTTCGTTATACACTGTATCCCCTTTGATCCTTTATAGTATGTTAAATTTGATGTCCCTGTTTCTTCATTTGACCCATCTATCCTGTACTTATTGAATTGACATGCGGGGGAGCGAGTACCATGTAGAAAAGGCACTGCCAATATGTTAGTGGAAAAATAATTGTTTATTGCAGAATCATAATTTTAACAATAAGGTTGTAATGGTACAATATTGCTCAGAATGTCTTCCCACTAGATACCTTCAAAAGAAGAGGTGGTGCCCTTCCCTTTGACGCAAAACTAATAGGGACTGGTTTTCCAAAAAACACAGTGACATGCCCTAATCGTTTCAATATTCTCTATAATATGGTTCAATAAAAAAAAATGGGAACAGCGCACACTTTTTCAAGTGAAACCTTTGGCAATATCCTTGATCCATTTTAGAGTTTTTGTTTCAGCAAAATAAGTGAAAACTTGCCTAAAAATGTTTCACAGATGTAGCAGAGCATTAAGCAAATGGTAAATATCTGGGTCTTTTTTCCCCCCGCAAAAACATTTTTTTCATCTGCAATTTTACAAGAAAAAACTTGAGTTGCTGCTTTTCACATTTCAAGTTGTGATTGGGACAAAATGTACACCATATGCACTTCTTATTTATATTTAAAAAAATGTCATTTTAATAAGTATGCTGATTATAGGAGCAAAATTAGTATTTTTTTTTATATGGCTTACAATTGTTTGCTTTTTTTTTAGGATGAAGAAGAAGAAATCAAGCAAGAAATCAACATGCTTAAGAAGTATTCTCACCATCGAAATATTGCCACATATTATGGTGCTTTTATCAAAAAGAACCCTCCAGGAATGGATGACCAGCTATGGGTAGGCATTTACTTCAATTATGTATGTCAAGGTTGTAGTGTAGTCACCACTTTTCAATGGCAGTAATTACCATTATTTCATAGCTTAGTTTCTGTAATAAAAAAGGTTAGTTTATACTCGCACAGATGCCTGACGGGAGAAGGCATAGAATAACAAGCAGCCTGGTTTACCCTCCCAAGGACACAATGAGAGCAGAGAATGTTAAGTAGAGACTCTAGAAAATAGCTGACATTTCGTCTCTTCATAAAATACACATTGTGAGGGTCTGTATGTTGAAATATTGACATTGTATTTCTTGGTAAAAAACACAAAGTTGGTAAGTATAATTATTATTAAGTGGAGGAGAACTTTATATTCTTTCTTGTTACAAGCTTTTTGGTTGTTTCAATATTTTTGCTTCTTCTGTACATAACCCATTTCCATGATTGTATGAAAAATGTAGCATTGATCTACATTTCTGTTAGAAATTGTGTGCATAACTGGAAGCAGTATAACAAAATGATGGGTTTATTCAGTAGGTGTTGAAGCGCGTCAGATGAGTGAAGAGAAAGGAAAAGAAATAGAACAGAACAGCATACAATACCTATATGAAAACATTTTTCAAAATCTTGTTCCCAAGTTACTTTACACAGTGCATAGTTTGACAAGGATTTGAGTTTAGATCAGTGGTTCTTAACCTTTTGACTTCTGTGGACCTTCACTTAATCATTACTGGAAGCTCAGGACCCCCAATGAATCCTTGTTGGAATCCAGAGACTCCCCCTGAGTCATTACTGAAAGCCAGGAATCCTGCCCTAAGCATTTTCCATTATTTGAACCACAAACAAAAACATAAAAATTAAAGAGACAAACATTCAATAATCAAATACACATGTGATTAAATATTTTATTTGGTTCACAAATATAAAATATATATATTTTAATGGGAAGGGCACACTTTACATATTATATTCTATTGTATGCACTTGCACTGCTCCTATAAATCAATCTAAGGCTACAAACTTAATTTGTAACCTACAGTTTGAAATTCCTTCTCATTTCAGAATGTTTTTTTAACAAGTCAACATTACCTGTTGCTTCTTTATTTATACACACTTTATTAATATTATTTTATTTTCCAAGCAGTATCTGAACCCCCCTTCCCTCCTTCCCCTCCCGATAGGCTTTGCAGACTTTCATGGGGTCCCAGGACCAAAGGTTAAGACCCACTGCTTTCGTAGCTGATCATTGTAGTGCATTGGTTGTCCATCACTGTGGAGTCTGAAAATGAGAAGGTGGGATTTCAGAGTGATTTTGAACAGTAGGAGGGAAAATATGCCTCCCAGGCTGTCAATGATTTCTCCTATTGGAGTGCTGTCAGGTGCTGAATGACTGAATTTTGGAAGTAAATAATGGGAGATTAGGGTTAAGAATTGTTTATAATTAATGAAGCACAGGTTTCATGCAAAGATGTAGCTGGAAACGCTTTCTGGGAGGAAAGTAGGAGATGCTATTTGAATAACTGTGAAAGTACAGCCAGGAATGTGCCAGGGCCCTTGTTTGGTAAATTTCCTTTAAGCATCATGTCAGTAGAATGAGGTTAGTTTCTGTCGGTTGAAAGGGTGCATGTAATGATGACTTTGTACAGGGGAGAGCAAGCATAAGTTTTGCACATGACCAGACCAATGATTACATTCTTAGCAGTGTGGACCAGGAGGCGGGCTGTAAGCGCCTGGTACCTGCCCGCTTTAGCTGTGGCAGATATGATTGTTTTCATATATAATGGGAGTAAAGAATATTGCAACTTCAAGCATGTCAGGATTGTAAAGATTTGTAGTGGCAGAACAGTCCACAGGTTTGCTGCAAGCTATGCTGGAGCGCCATAAAGCTCCAGTAAATCCGACCCAAAATGTTAAACTGGTTTTATGCGAGGACTACTGGTTATATTCTTAGTAGTTTAGCATAAGTAGGAGGACCTTCCGCAGATGAAATGTGGCATATGTGCAACAGCTAGTCAAAATACAATGCAATTAGGAAATAAAGAATGTCAGAGTTCAAAATTAGTTTAAAAAAAAAGAAAGAAAGAATTTAATAAGACAAATATCACAATAATGAAGAGAATTGGCTATAGAGATTAAAACTTATGAAGATAAGAAAAACAGAACAGCCCTGTTGGAAAGCCTAGGTAATAGACAGACTTTCCTAGGATGGAGTACCATAAAATGGGAAATATGTCAACGTACTCCATTCAGTTGACCTGGACATAGGTACCTTCTGTAACCACTGAATAAACAAGGTCAGGTAGATGGCAGTTGTTGGTACAAATTATCATGTTTATCCTCTCTATGAGAATCTTTTCTGGGGTGGAGAAATCTGCAAGGGAAAGGACTGGAAGCTACAGCTTCCTGATTATCTACTAACATAGTGTAGAGTAGACAGTCTCTAGGTAGCCTTGAACTACCCACCAACATACACCAGGCTGCAAATACTGCAAGGCTGAAGCCACCCATTTCACTTCTATTTATAGGTATACTTGTAAAGTTTATTCAAGCTTTCTGGGACCACTTCTACCTTGATGAATTTCCCATAAATGTTCAGAACTGGTTAGTTTAATTACAATTCTGTTTCCCAGTTGCAGCAAGATTCCCACTATTATGTATTCAAATGCTACAAAATGACCAGACCCATCAGGTCTACTGGAATTCTTTTCAGCAGGTAGCAGATTTCTTTGTCTTAGTCTCTCCTGCAACCTTCAGTCGTAGGATGACCATCGTCTCTGGTTCCCCCTCAATCTTTGCCCTGTTAATGTTATTAAAGACCATAGCCACATAGTTGTTATTCCTCTGTCTATTTTCTGTAACCATTCACTGGAAATGAGTCTTGTCCCCAGTATTTGGAACACACACTTGATAGTACCACAGACGTGGTCTTGTTTAGGTCTGGCGTTAGCCAAGAACTTCTGTTTTTACCAAAAAATACATGCAATACTATAGACATACTGGGGTTCTCAGCCAGCCCCCTTCTGTAATTGGTGTGTTGTAGTGTCATTCTCATTTTGTTTCTGCCCACCACAGCTTCAACATGGGGAAATGGATCAGCCCACTGGTTCTCATCTGTGCGGATGATGGCATTTTGCCCTAGTACAATGTCACCGTGCACTCTAAATAGTACCATTCAGTAACAGGGGATAGTGAAACAACGTATGATTTTTATTTTTTTATTTTTTTAACCAAAACCTCCTCTTCTGTGATGGGCGTGTTTCATTTAAAAGAAGCCCTTTTTTAGTAAAAACCCTTATATTCCTGGTCGCTGGCTAGTTGAAATGCGCCATCATGCTTTAGTTCCTATTGTGCCTGCACTAGTGCACTTATGCAGTGCTTAATTTGAGACTGCGGTTTCCGGTGCTGCGGCACTTAATCATCAACACCATCAACACATATCAGTTAATGGCACATTAATTTAAGAGAAGATTAAGTGATTTGCCCAGAACCACAGGATGTTGAGCTACGCCAGGACTCGTACCTCGTTCCGCAGCCCCGAAGTCGGCAGCTCTTGCCATAACGCCACATTCCCCGCCCCCAACTTTATTGGTTCGTAGTTGGTTCTGTTTTGGGCAGCGCTAACAGGAGAAATGGGCTGGTGCAAGCTGCTTCCTGACAAGAGCCCCGGCACATACAAATTAACCACTGCAGTTATGTGTCCGTGCGGAATTGTGACTCAAGGAAGTATGGCTGAGATACCCGCCACCCCCTCTCAACACAATCCCCAAGGATGGGAAGACGGAAACGGTTCTGAACTTTTGGAAGGCGGGAGGGAGTTACCCTCCCGGCCGTATTTATTAAAATATGAAACAAAATTAAAACATTAAATTAACAGTTTCATATCATGTACAATTTCATTTACACATTACGATGTTCTTTGGCTGACCTTAACACATCTCTAATACAAAGGTTCTCCTAGCCGATACTAAACATCCTGCAAATGCATTTCTCAAAATTGAAATTGTACATCCTAACATTACGGGCCAACGGCAAGGTCATAACCGGTGTCAGATCCCCCATACCAGAACTCCCCCCTCACTTGTGAGGGGCAGACGCACAGAGGGCCGTACCTCTGTGCCTGCTTCCAATTTCCCTTGTCTTAGCGGGGGCCCTCTGTTAACGCGACGCCATCTTAGTGGTCGTCCGAGGACTCGTGTGAGGTGTCTAGAAGGTAGCGTAGACCCCCCTCCCACCCCACACAACTTACCACATCTGCCGTCGCAGATGTCCTGGCCCCGGGAAATTCCCAGGAGGGGCCCGTAGCCCCTCCTCCCCAGGGAGGGGCCCATGGCCGCCTTCCGTTTCGGCATCCCCATCCTTAGAGGGGACCGCCTCCCCGTTTGAGGGGCCAATGGCCGCCTCCCCCCGGGCGCTCCCATCCGTAATGGGTGACGCCCCCACCTCTAGGGATCTTCCAATTACTGCTCACCGATCATGACCTTACCGCCCGACCAAAAATAAATACGACAATCTAAGCTAAAGAGGAGAAAAAGACGATTATACTCATGCAAATCGAAATATAATCTCTACTGTTTAATAACACATGCTGAAACAGAAAATTATCAACTTTATTGCATACCCAATTACCAACTTTTATTCAGACAACCTGTAAGAGAAAAATTATCACGTCACTCGACTTTATTCAAACAATTCGCTGTCATCAGGGGCTGGTGGGCGGGTCAAATTGGCTCTTCGTTCCGTCTCGAGCTCACGTGCAACGGGGAGGTGCAGCTTCAGAGCACAGGAACAAGAGGATGCTTCATCGGCTTGTCGCTCCTTTTATCCTTCTTCGGGCGGGCGTGGACCCACCTCCAATCCGCCTCCGGGGCGTGGCTAGCGTTGTCGGTGTCTAGGACAACCCTCTCTTGGGCGGGAAAAGGCTCGCCCCAGCTACGCCGCTTCGGGCATACCAGCCGGGACTCGCCTCCCGCCCAAAATGGCTTCCCGGGGGGATCGGGGTACTCCACCATACGTTCGGGGGGACCGAGTGGTCGCCCCTTTCCATATGGCTGAGATACCCGCCACCCCCTCTCAACACAATCCCCAAGGATGGGAAGACGGAAACGGTTCTGAACTTTTGGAAGGCGGGAGGGAGTTACCCTCCCGGACGTATTTATTAAAATATGAAACAAAATTAAAACATTAAATTAACAGTTTCATATCATGTACAATTTCATTTACACATTACGATGTTCTTTGGCTGACCTTAACACATCTCTAATACAAAGGTTCTCCTAGCCGATACTAAACATCCTGCAAATGCATTTCTCAAAATTGAAATTGTACATCCTAACATTACGGGCCAACGGCAAGGTCGTAACCGGTGTCAGATCCCCCATACCAGAACTCCCCCCTCACTTGTGAGGGGCGGACGCACAGAGGGCCGTACCTCTGTGCCTGCTTCCAATTTCCCTTGTCTTAGCGGGGGCCCTCTGTTAACTTGACGCCATCTTAGTGGTCGTCCGAGGACTCGTGTGAGGTGTCTAGAAGGTAGCGTAGACCCCCCTCCCACCCCACACAACTTACCACATCTGCCGTCGCAGATGTCCTGGCCCCGAGAAATTCCCAGGATGGGGCCCGTAGCCCCTCCTCCCCAGGGAGGGGCCCATGGCCGCCTTCCCTTTCGGCGTCCCCATCCTTAGAGGGGACCGCCTCCCCGTTTGAGGGGCCAATGGCCGTCTCCCCCCGGGCGCTCCCATCCGTAATGGGTGACGTCCCCACCTCTAGGGATCTTTCAATTACTGCTCACCGATCATGACCTTACCGCCACAGGCCGGATAGTTGACCGGCTATCCGGACCCCCCACAAAACTCCTACTTAAAGGTCATGGCTGCACAAACTCTTTAACCAAGCTATGAAGTCTCCTATGAGTAAAACATTCCCCTCCCGGGACAAGTGGACCCCATCTTCCAGATACATATGGTCCCCCCTGATACATCCATGAGAAATCGAATGCAATGTACCTGTACGGAACAACCTACCAAGTTTGTTATTCACTTTCTTCACCGAATGATTTATAGCAGACACTGAATTAGCCCTCCGCCACACCTTCCGTGGAATCATATGTGACCATGCACTCGTGCACCCCGGAACCCTTCTCGCCAACCAACTTACTGTGGATAGTATCAATTCGAGAAGTACTCGTCGACCAACGGTCACCAAATCATTGCCCCCAAGATGCACTATGATTACAGGTGGCGGTGACCTCGTCCGCCCTAACAAACCCTCCATAAATGTTTGAAACTGGTCAATACAGAGCCCGCCCCTTCCGTAGAAGGTCACCCTGTACCCGTATTCCCCAGCCATGTGACTCATATCACCTGCTTTGAATACGTCTGTGGCACGCCTCACGTATGAGTGGCCCACGACCCACACCACTCTTTTCTCAGCCGGTGATCTGTGACCGCTGGTTCCCAGGTGTCGGGTCGACTGCACAGTCCGCCCCGCCTCGTAAGCTCGCGAAACTGTAAACCAAACAAGAAGCGTGAGTGCATGACATTAGCTTCACAACATGTGCAACCGCACATACCTTTTATAACAATTCGAGGACCAACGCCCCAACTGTTTCACTTTTTCAACACTCAGACCCCTGGCTGTAGCCTCTGTAGCAGCCCCTATCCGGAACGAATGGGTCCCAAACTCGCACGGGTTCAAGCCCGCAGCTGCAATTGCCATCGCAAGCACCCGTTGGAACTGAAACCTCGTCAGTGGGGTGGCGTCGGCGTGCCTCAGCAAGCTTCCCCCCCAAGATGCCGCCCTCTGCGCCAAATATTCCTCAACGCATGCAACCGGGCACATGGGAGATCCGGGAATCCGCTGGACTACTACACTGTCCCCGATCGCTCCCTGATCGGTCTTGGACCTGGCAAACGAGACTACCATTGTCTCCCCCTTAATTTGGATGTGCTCTCGGCACAGACCCCCCCCCCCCGAATCCTGCTTGTTCCTTGCTACCAGCTCGCTTACCCGCATAGCCCCATGGAATGCTAATGCAAAAGCGGCCCGAAATAGTACTGTCTCCGATTGAGATGGACATGTTGCAGGGAGTACGGACAGTAACAGGGCCAACCTTTCCAGACCTATCGGGTGCCTTTCGTCCACTCTGCGACCCTCAAGGCGTTGCCACCCTCGCAGCGCTTTCTGTACCACAAAAGACGCTGTGGGGTCCTGGATACCATGAGCCCGTGCCATGAAAGAAATGGTGGCCCGGTGCCTCTGGGCCGTTGCCACTGATTTGCCTGCCTGCTGTAAAGATAACAGAAATTTCAGGACATACTCCTCTTGGCCCCAAAGCTCCCCCCCCAGCAGAACCCAAAAAGGACCAATAGGAACGGAACGCCCCTTCATACGCCTTCCTTGTCCTGGGTGCTAGACTCTCTCCCACGAGGTCTTGTAGTCCGGGGCACCGAGAGACCAGAGAGCTTCGGGAAATGGTGCCGCCACCGGGTCCGCTGAGGGCAGAAAACCCCAGAAGGCCTGCATACGGGAACGAGAAAGCGCATCAGCTGCCTGGTTTAACACCCCTGGCACATGTCTCGCCCTAAAGTGGACGTTCAGTCTCATACACAGCAGGACAATTTCTTTCAGCAATCTCAAGATCCATTTGCAGCGGGCTGCCTGACTATTGATACACTCAACCTCGGTCATATTATCAGACCAGAATACCACAGAGCGATCACGAAATCCCTCAGGACATGTTTTTAAGGCCACCAGAATAGGGAACAGTTCGAGAAACCCAATGTTACCTGTGAGTCCGTTCTCGTGCCACCATGCCGGCCAGGTTCGTGCTGACCAATGATTACCAAAGATGGCGCCAAAACCCACACTCCCTGCCGAGTCAGTCCACAACCCCAGCTCCTCGGAAGAAACCGCTGGTTTGTTCCACACGACCCGACCATTGAAATCCGCCAGGAATGCCAACCATATGCGCATGTCCTGGCGAACCTCTGCCGAGAGCCTTGTGCGGTGGTGCCCTTCCTTAAGGCCGACCATGGCTTGAGCAATAGAGCGGTAAAAGGGGCGAGCCATCGGTATTACTCTAAGGGCAAAATTCAGCTGACCCACAGCCTGCTGCAACTGATGCAGATTTACTTTCACCTCGCTAATGCATGTTTCAAGCGATGCCTTAAATTTCGTCACCTTTTCCTTAGGCAAACGGAAGCACCCCTCTTCGGAATCGAGCTCTATTCCAAGAAACTCGAGCGAAGTAGCCGGGCCCACCGTTTTTCCTGGGGCTAATGGTACGCCAAAACGATTCATGAGATCACAAAACTCATTCAAAGCCTGTGCACATTCTCTGTCCCCGGCTGCCCCCAGGAATAGAAAATCGTCAAGATAATGCATCACATGTGTAAACCCTGATGTTCTTGTGAACGCCCATTGCAAGAAACTACTAAATTTCTCAAAATACGCACAAGAGATGGAGCAACCAATTGGCATACATTTATCCATGTAATAGCGTCCCTGAAACAAGAAACCAAGGAGACGCTGATCATCTGGGTGTACCGGGAGTAACCGGAATGCCGATTCAATGTCCGATTTGGCCATCCGCGCTCCGGGCCCCAGGCGATTCAACATGGCGACGGCCTCGTCAAAGGATGAGTACCGCACCGAACAAACTTCCGGGTCTATCGCATCGTTCACCGAAAGACCCCTTGGGGCTGACAAATTATGAATCAACCTGAATTCCCCTGGGTCCTTTTTGGGGACCACTCCCAGAGGCGAACAGACAAAATTAGCAACCGGAGGCATGTCATATGGTCCAGCAACCCGACCTCGGGTCACCTCTTTCCCAATCTTTGCTTGTACCACCGCCGTATTCTGCAGGACCGACAGTTGGTTCCTACATTGTGCTTTACCCTGAAAACCCCCCGCCAGGATGTGGAAACCATACGAAAAACCATCTCGCAACACCCCAGCGGAGATATGATCCGGATATTCGTTGAGCCAAGGAATCATTGCCATGATGTCAACCGGGGTAGGGAGGGGCGCCCCTCGGACTATTTCAGACCTGTTTGGCGCCCCCTCTATTTTCCGTATCACCAGTCTTGGCTCTGCACATGGTCTCGGGGTGCGAGGACTGCCCACACCCTGCACATTCATGCCTAAACTTGCAAGACCCTTGCGGCCTAGTACATTTGCCTCTGTTGAAGCTCCAGCATGCCCCTTTTTTACCTGAGTTGCCATTATTCCTTGTGTGCTGATCATTGCTTGACCCCGCCCGAAAGGGCGCTCCGGACGAATGGCGGGAAAACTCGACCACGTTTCCCCCCAAAGATGGCGACTTCGCCGTGCCTGATTTCTCTATTTTCTGCCAGGAAATGGAGTCGAAACAATCCCACGTCAGGGATGTGTCGTACTCCTTGGACTTACGAAATATGTTATCGTAACAAAACCATTGATTACCACTATATGTCTCATAAAATTCCATGATACGTGTCTGATACACGGCTAATTCCACCAATAATTCGGGCCTTCGTTCCCCCATAATTGCAGTGAACATTCCAAACGCTCTGCCCCAATTGCCTATCGTTTCATCAACTCTGAAACCGGCCATCTTGGCGCGCCATACACTAGGATGCAGAAACTCTTTTTGGTTCTTTACATGCTCAATCTCATAGTGATCGGTCAGCAAGGAAAACATGTTCACATATTTATCAGCCCATATCCTTTCTTTTACCTCAATTGGGATATGCTGAACAACTTTCTCCCTCCTTGAAGGTACCGATCCCTCCCCTGCCATCGGTAATGGCTGCTTACCTGAACCGGCGACTGCGACCGTAGTCCCTGCCGAACCAACGCCCGATACTGGTTGTTCCACGGGAGCCTGCGGGGAAACAACAGGACACGGTGCCTTCGCAGCATCTTTCGATTGCCGCAACTGCTTCATTATCGCTCTGGCTTCATCAGCCGTGCCCCCCTTGTTCTCTTTGCCCAACCATGCCGCCAACTGGGCAGCCAGCTCAGGAGGCATATCCTCCCCGTTCACAGGAGTGATTACCACAGGGATTGGTTGCCCCGCGTTCGGGACAGGAGTCGGGGCCTCGATTGGGGTGACCGGGTGCGCTGGGGGCGCTTCGGGAACCGGGGCCTCCCCTCCCGACACTCCCCTCTTGGCCCTTCTACCTTTCCCGTTAGGGACTACTCCCGGCAATGCTGGTCCGATGACTCTCTTAGGTCCCCCCGCACCATTCATTGCCGCCATTTGCTTCTTCATATCCGCCATGTCTTTCATCAGCATACGAAGCATCTGATCGGTCCCGACCCTCTTTCCGACCTTCTTGCTAGGCATCGTCACCGTATGCTCCACGAGGTCCTAGGCCAGGAAACTCCGAACTCACTGAAAGAGTAAACACAAAATTAATTTCTCAAATTGGCTCTTCGTTCCGTCTCGAGCTCACGTGCAACGGGGAGGTGCAGCTTCAGAGCACAGGAACAAGAGGATGCTTCATCGGCTTGTCGCTCCTTTTATCCTTCTTCGGGCGGGCGTGGACCCACCTCCAATCCGCCTCCGGGGCGTGGCTAGCGTTGTCGGTGTCTAGGACAACCCTCTCTTGGGCGGGAAAAGGCTCGCCCCAGCTACGCCGCTTCGGGCATACCAGCCGGGACTCGCCTCCCGCCCAAAATGGCTTCCCGGGGGGATCGGGGTACTCCACCATACGTTCGGGGGGACCGAGTGGTCGCCCCTTTCCATTATATCCGTTTGAAGGGGGAGGACTGTAAGGACACAGTCCGCGATAAGATAATACAAAGCAACTCCCAGTAACAAGCACTGCTTTCAGCATGAAAATAAGTCTGGATGATCCACGTAGAAGATGGTAAAGCTTTGGTGTGTCATCCTACTGAAAGTACCTATTGTTATGACTGTTTCTGAAAGTTGTTAAAATTGCTCAGCTTTGTCACCCCTAGGATTGTAAAGCAGGTCACACGTAAGTTTTGTGCTCACTTTCTCGGTGTATTCATCTGTCAGGGTTTTTCTCAATAGGACCGTTTTCATTCATCTGTAAGAACTTTAGAAGGCACGTTTTCTGAGACCTGTGTTTCTAATAAAGTTTGCTATCATTGGAAAAGAAACTGATGTTGTTTTAATTTACACATCACCCTTAAACCTACAGACAGTAGGGTACTTTAAGTATCTGGGTTAGGGAATTACTGTATTAAGGAAAATGAAAATGCACTACTTCAAAGTTGTCTAGTGAGACAGAGATTGTTCTGTTTGCTTACAGTGGGGAACTGCATGATAAAATCTGCATGCTTGTTTTGAGCATCAAGCAAACGTGGCCTTGGCAAAAGTTAAACTGCATTGTTTACAAGAAAATGTTTTTTTTAATTATCTGATTTGTCTACCTGCTGACAGCTGGCATATGTGCGTACTTGGGGGGAGGAGGGGTCACGATTGCACCAATATGCCAAGGCCAGATCATTGGCTTTGCCAATGCTTGTTTGTTGAGTGTTCGCTGTGGAGCCCTGCTGGGTGACACACAGAATAGGTGGGTGTCCTCCCTTAGTGCTTGCAATCTGGCCATTCCTTTCAATCGCCAACTATTCTTTGCCTCTCATATGTAATAACTTACTTTTATTTGCTTTCTTTGCAAAGTGCTTTTCCTTTCTCCCTTTTGATCAAATCGGTAGTCCAATGTCTCATAATTTCTCATTTGGATTACTGTAATTACCTCAATTTGCCACTCAGACCTCTAAATGCTAAATGGTCGATGCTTACAAAACCCCCACATAATTCAATACTTGCATTTAAAGTATAAACCAGTGGAAGTTTAAAACTGATAACTGAAGTAGTTTCAGATGTACTCTTCATAGTATACCATTTTGATGGAAAGTTATTTTAATTCATCATAGGTTTATAGCTTTACATGGAACTCATTAATGTTTTCCTTAAGTAGTCACGAGCTTCTAATTTGAATGTACATACAAAATCTGTAAGAATCTCCACAGGCTGACTTGTATAAATGTGTGAAATGTTAAAGTTTGCCCTTTCAAAAAAAAGCAATTTTTTTTGTAGAGCAGATACTTTTATAAGGCTAAGTCATATTTGTAGATGCTATCTTTCAAGACCATGTAGGACACTTCTTTGGGGATATAGGAAATGACTGAAAGAGATGAAAAGAGACACTGAATTACATTTTATTCAACAATATGCTTTCACACAGATATATTTACAACAAGGGGTGGTGAGGGACAGAGTCTCTGAATTAAGCAGAAAGCTCTCACCCAGTCAAGAGATCAGGGCTAGATCCAACACCGTTTTTTAGCTCACTGCACCATCCCAGTTTCAGAACCTGGCTGTATGCAAATTAGTCTGTTCCTGTCCCAGTGCATGATGGGAACAGGGCAAACCAAACTTTTTAAGCCAATTCTTACACTGGGAAGGAAACAAGCTCCCGGGGACCGGTTTCTGGCATTACAGCCGTCTTCGGCCCGATTTTCTTGAATCCTGATGGTGCAATGAGCAAGGGTCTCACATCTGAGAATACCCTTCCACGCTTAGGGTGGACAAAAATATTTACAACAAGGGGTGGTGAGGGACAGAGTCTCTGAATTAAGCAGAAAGCTCTCACCCAGTCAAGAGATCAGGGCTAGATCCAACACCGTTTTTTAGCTCACTGCACCATCCCAGTTTCAGAACCTGGCTGTATGCAAATTAGTCTGTTCCTGTCCCAGTGCATGATGGGAACAGGGCAAACCAAACTACACAAGCCAATTCTTACACTGGGAAGGAAACAAGCTCCCGGGGACCGGTTTCTGGCATTACAGCCGTCTTCGGCCCGATTTGCTTGAATCCTGATGGTGCAATGAGCAAGGGTCTCACATCTGAGAATACCCTTCCACGCTTAGGGTGGACAAAAATATTTACAACAAGGGGTGGTGAGGGACAGAGTCTCTGAATTAAGCAGAAAGCTCTCACCCAGTCAAGAGATCAGGGCTAGATCCAACACCGTTTTTTAGCTCACTGCACCATCCCAGTTTCAGAACCTGGCTGTATGCAAATTAGTCTGTTCCTGTCCCAGTGCATGATGGGAACAGGGCAAACCAAACTACACAAGCCAATTCTTACACTGGGAAGGAAACAAGCTCCCGGGGACCGGTTTCTGGCATTACAGCCGTCTTCGGCCTGATTTGCTTGAATCCTGATGGTGCAATGAACAAGGGTCTCACATCTGAGAATACCCTTCCACGCTTAGGGTGGACAAAAATATTTACAACAAGGGGTGGTGAGGGACTCCTTTCTGGTGAAGAATTGGCTTGGTAGTTTAGTCTGCCCTGTTCCCATGATGCACTGGGCCAGGGACAGACTGATTTGCATATAGCCAGGTTCTGAGCTGGGATGGGGCAGTGAGATAAATAACGGTGATGGATCAAGCCCTGATCTTTGGACTGGGTAAGAGTGGTCTGCTCAATTCAGACACTCTGTTCATCACCACCCCCTTTTGTGAATCGATTTTGGCCACTATAGGTGTGGCAGGGTATACTCAGACATGAGTCCCTTTCTCACTGCTCCATCAGGATTCAAGCAAGCCGGGCCGAAGACGGCTGAAATGCCAGAAACCGGTCCCCGGTAGCTTGTCTCCTTTCTGGTGAAGAATTGGCTTGGTAGTTTAGTCTGCCCTGTTCCCATGATGCACTGGGCCAGGGACAGACTGATTTGCATATAGCCAGGTTCTGAGCTGGGATGGGGCAGTGAGATAAATAACGGTGATGGATCAAGCCCTGATCTTTGGACTGGGTAAGAGTGGTCTGCTCAATTCAGACACTCTGTTCATCACCACCCCCTTTTGTGAATCGATTTTGGCCACTATAGGTGTGGAAGGGTATACTCAGACATGAGTCCCTTTCTCACTGCTCCATCAGGATTCAAGCAAGCCGGGCCGAAGACGGCTGAAATGCCAGAAACCGGTCCCCGGTAGCTTGTCTGCTTTCTGGTGAAGAATTGGCTTGGTAGTTTAGTCTGCCCTGTTCCCATGATGCACTGGGCCAGGGACAGACTGATTTGCATATAGCCAGGTTCTGAGCTGGGATGGGGCAGTGAGATAAATAACGGTGATGGATCAAGCCCTGATCTTTGGACTGGGTAAGAGTGGTCTGCTCAATTCAGACACTCTGTTCATCACCACCCCCTTTTGTGATTCACACAGATATAGCCATTTTACATATGGATGCAACCTTTTGTTGGCAGAAGTGATTCAGGAAGATAGGCTGTGTCTAACTCAGCATGATGGATAGCACCTTATCTCAGTCAATAGTTACTGGTGGCCCATCTTTTCAAATGTAATCAATTGGTGGATATAATCGACAAATAATAAATAGATGTGTCAATTTTGTTCAAACCCTTTCGGGATAATTCTTCCACGCTAACCATGTATGGAGATATTGCGATAGACTGAGAAAGCACTTGAGAGTAGTGGGAAAAATTTAAATGAAGATTTGCCTGCGGTCCGTGTCCATGCTTGGCTGGCATATATTGAAAGATATGTGTTCCAAAATGAATTCTCATGAAATTGAAGTTACAATTTCCCTGGTTCGAATTTGTATATATTATAGGTGATAGGTTCATAGATCTAATTTTTTTTTTTATTGCATTGTATCCATGTTATACCTGGAAAACATGTTTTTTCCTCTACCTGCTATCACAAATCCAAACATTTATGTGCGGTTAATGTACACCTATATTAATATTTCAAAAAAGCATATTCTCCTGAATTTTTTAATCCTAAGTATCACCAAAATCATAATTTATTGTAAGCTTTGATGTTTCAATGGGGCTCAAAATCATTGCATCTTAAAAACTAAACCTAAAAAATAAAAATAAAAACATCTAATTGATTGCATGCAGCACAAGAGTAGGGGGAATTCCGTGGAGTTACCTAAAGACATGATTCTGCAGTCTTCCATGAGTGGCAGAATTTTGGCATGCTATGCCGCTGATTTTTAGCACAGGGAGCTTGTTCCATGGGTAAAATCAGAGCGGACTAGACCGCGCGGTGCGCCAAAGAGTGCTGCTGCTTTGTTGCTGCTAGTGCAGATTTTCTACTCCAGCAGCAGCGTTCTCACTGTGAGCGGCAGCTTTCTCAACACAAATGGTAATGACCTGCCGCGAACCCCCACATTGAGAAATCTCGCCGGGAGGCATTCTTGTGCTCGACAATCGAGCTAGGGGACACACATTCTCACTCGCCAACTTAACATTGGTGAGCCACGTGTGAAGAAAAACTCCACCACATGGCAGTTGGTGGAGTTTTGCCAGATCTCTACACTACAAGTGGAGTGCGCAGTTCAAACTCCACGACATCCCCCAGCGAAGCGGAATTTTTCACCCACCTCTACACAAAAGGATATTAACAATAGGAGGCAGAGAGCAATTCCTTGCATAGGTGTAGCACATTCCAAATCCCATTAATGGCATACATGTTCATCTTCATAGTCAGTGAATCACAAATGGACCTTTGAGTCGTCTAATTATTGGATTAGCAAAGTTATTGGAATAAACTTGATGGAAGATCCAAAGTCACCAAACTTGCAGTAAAAATTTAGACATTGTAAAATAAACATTAAAGTGATTTGTCTGTTTCAATGCTGTTGTTAGTATATGAATTCCTAAAATTCTTATGACAAGTCTAAACCAGGACATTCTTAGAGTATTAAAGTAAAAGCTTGTTCGTGTTTCTTGCCCTTAACTGCGCCCTCACAAAAAGGAGGTAACGCACATTGTCAGCGTAGTGACCTCCCACCCTCATTTCTAACAGCACCAGCCCGGGGGCTTATTAAATAATTTTTAGTCACCCCACGAGCCAGGTTCTTTTTAACTATCACTATTTCCCAAACCCCACAATACACTCACATTTATTCAAAATACCCCCTCACCAACACCACACGTAGTCTAACAAGTGCTCCCACGTCTCCGTAGGTCGCAGCACACCGTACCCCGTAGAGGGGTGCGATGACCCCGATGATGAAGCATGACACCAAGGGGCCTGTTGGTGTGTGAGGGTACCTAAAAACATAAAGGTGTTCCCCACTGTGGAGGAGACACCCTAAATCTCAAGGAGTGGATTCTAACTGTTTATTTAAATATGCCCAGGGAGAATGAATCCATTCTGATTTCTCTCTCTCCCCCCTCTGATTGTTAATTAGACACTGGAAGGTAAAAATTTCTATTCTAACTCCAGTCCTATATTATTTGGGGAAAGATCAACTTTCCCTCAAATAATCCAGGAGGCTTATTTAGTATTCAAGCTCCAGTTTTGGAATGTTTTGGGTAAAACTGCTCATTCTCAAAGTATTTTTAGGAATGGTTAAAAAGTATAAATTTTGAATGGCAGAAATTGCTGCCCTGAGGGTGACGTTCAGGGCAAAACATTAGGAATACCTCAGAAAGAGCACGAACAGGAAGTGGTCCTTTATATAAATAAGCATCTATTGTACTTAAACGCAAGCATAACAGAAGAGATACTGAAAGTGACGTTTTAGATGGAGTGTTCTAAGAACTGTGAATTTATCAGCTCCAAATATGCTTGGAAACTTCTAGTTGTCTTTGTCTTGAGATACACTGCTCTCCCGTGGCCTGCACTGCTGCTAACCAGGATTTTATGTTCAGTCCCAGTAGAGGCGCTTTAATGTAGTTATATCATCCATCATCAAGCCCATGGGGTTGCTTCAAAGATATGAAAAGCACACCATTGCAATGCAATTTAGACCACACTGTGATCTTACATTGATCCTTTTGCTGTGGTAGTTTTCAAAACTGGGTGCAACTAACCCACATGATCAGTATTCATTGTTTATGTTCCTCTTTTGAATGAGCTTACCTTATATCTGTATTTGTTTTTTTAACCCCTTGCCTGCGGGGCTAATTCCCCCGCTGTGCTGGGGGGAGGGGGGCGCACAGCGCCCTGGTGCTTGTGACGAGCTCAGCTCGTCACGCAGCACGGTGGCTCTGTACTCCTGACGAGCTGAGCTCGCCACGGCCACACCCGTTTCTTTGGAACGCTCAGCACAGCGGGGCAATTATCCCCGCATGTGAGCGTTGCAGCTGTTATGACGAGCTGAGCTAGTCATGAGCACACGGCCACCATGGCTCATGACGAGATTTCAAAAATTCCCCTTGGAACCAATTAGGGCCGGTGCTTTTCTGGTCTGCATCTGCCACAGGGTCTCTGCTAGCTGTTACCCCTTCAAATTCTCCTCGAAGATACCTGTCTCCCTGTTTCAAAGGTCAAACTGGGAGATTCACCATGAACTCATGAGGCCTGGTCAGGTTGGGACATCAGTGGAGGAGTACAAGACTGCATAGTAGGGTGCAAAACATTTATCTATAGTAGCGTCCCAACATCTTTTATTCACTTCTGCATCCAAGACATAAACAATGGGTTCTTGGTGAGTGGTGTTGGAGCAAAGCCAGTTAAGTTTTACTAGATTACTCACCCTGCTGGTATGTATGACACTGCATGGCCAGCCATGCTGTTATCACCACTGTCAAGAGTATGTTGAAGAACAGTTTGTATGTGTAATGAATCTCTGAGGCAGGGGTGAATGTGACACAACCTCTTCCTTTCTAGTTCTAGTATGTGCAACTCTAGGAGTGACACCTTGGTCGCCATCTACCTGTTATGTGGCTGATGATCTTGCCCCGCAGGGAGTCCTTGAGCACCTCACAGAGCATTGCAGCTGACACTATCGCGCCACAGTTCTCTATCAAGTAGTGTGTGATAGCATATAAAATGTGTGTCTTCATCTTCCTGGTCTGTAGCCAACACACTCCCAGCTACCACCCCAGTCCGCCTCTTGCAGGCTTAACTGTAGCAGCAATTTAACCAGTGAGTGATCTGATATCCTTTGGCATGAACCCCCCCACTACCCACTGGGTCTTGTAATTCGACATGAGTAGGTAATCAAGGGGAGAAAATACCATGTGCACTCCAGAGTAGAAAGAGTAGCAGCCTTCTTGGGGGGTGTAGGGCCTACCAAATGTCCAACAAACCCAACGTTTTGACTAACCTCGCCATGGGACGAGGGTCCACAACTCTCACTCTCACTGGAGCTGTCCAGTCTCCATTCAACCACCCCATATAGATCACCCTTGACAACCCAGAATCCTCATGGGAGCTGAGCCACAAGCATTCCTATGATGACAAGAAAGTCCATTGTGAGTAGTGGGAGGGCATAGACACTGATCCTGTGAGTTGGCTCTGCAGAAGCCCTGATATTGTAACATATCTGCCCCACTTTTTATGCCATACTGGTGTTAGCTTCAGGAGCAATTGGTTATGAATTAACACTGTTACTCCCCTGGCCCACCTTGCAAAGCCCATGTGCACCGAGACCGCCCTCATCGCAGCTACCGACGACATCAGGTCCTTGCTCAACAACGGGGAAACAGCTGCACTCATCCTCCTGGACCTCTCAGCAGCCTTTGACACTGTATGTCACCGCACCCTGATACAACACTGGAATCCAAGGAACGGCCTTGGATTGGATCATCTCGTTCCTCGCCTGAAGAACACAGAAGTCCGTCTTACCCCGTTCCGATCCGCGGCCACCGAAGTCATCTGCGGCATTCCGCAAGGATCCTCGCTTAGCCCCACCCTCTTCAACGTCTACATGAGCTCCCTTGCAGCCATCGCACGCCAACACAACCTAAACATAATCTCCTACGCCGATGACACCCAGCTGATCCTCTCCCTCACCAACGACCCCGCCACCGCCAGAGCCAGCCTCCCGGAAGGAATGAAGGACGTCGCGGAGTGGATGAAGCTCAGCCGTCTGAAACTGAACACTGACAAGATGGAAGTCCTCATCCTGGGGCCATCTCCCTCGGCCAGGGACAACTCCTGGTGGCCCCCTGCCCTGGGCACTGCCCCCAAGCCGACAGACCATGATCGCAACCTGGGCTTCATCCTGGACTCCTCCCTCACGATGTCCAAGCAAGTCAAGGCCGTCGCGTCATCCTGCTTTAACACCCTGCGCATGCTCCGAAAGATCTTCCGGTGGATCCCCACCGAAACCAGGAAGACGGTCACCCAGGCCCTCGTCACCAGCCGACTGGACTACAGGAACAACTTCTACGCTGGAACCACAGCCAAACTCCAGAAATGACTCCAGCGCATACAGAGCGCTTCAGCACGACTCCTCCTGGACATCCCTCGTCGCAGCCACATCTCTGCCCATCTGAAGGACCTGCACTGGCTCCCCGTCAACAAGAGGCTCATGTTCAGACTCCTCACCCATGCACACAAGGCTCTCCACAACATGGGCCCCAAATACCTCAACAGCTGCCTCGCATTCTACACACCCACTCGCCAGCTCCGATCCGCTAGCCTCGCCCTCCCACCGTCCCACGAATTCGCAGATCCACCGCCGGAGGAAGATCCTTCTCCTACCTGGTGGCCAAGACATGAAACTCCCTCCCCATCCACCTACGGCTGATCCAGGATCATCTCTCCTTCAGGAAACAACTCAAGACCTGGCTGTTCGAGCAGTAGCAACTCCCCCTCCCCCCAGCGCCTTGAGACCCTAGCAGGTGAGTAGCGCGCTCTACAAATTTGCTGTTTGATTTGCTGATTGATGTGAAAATGTCTCGGAGAAGCCCACAAAATGCATCTCTTTGAGGAGAAGGATGTCCACCGATAGACCATTGGTGTCTCGCAACACAGCACCTCCCTTGATCCTATCTAATAAACCATTTGGTTGATATGTCAAAATGCGCATTTGGCCCTGGGGTTGCGTGTGCACGTGGGCAGCTCTATATGTGGATGACTTCCTGAGTTCTGGACCAGATTTATCTGTGTGTGTCTGGTAGTGACCTAGTGAAAATATGTCCAGCAATGATGAAAAGAACCTAAACAAAAAAAGATGCTCCCCTTCCCCTCCACCCAATACTTTGAGAACTAAAAGTATCTGTTGCGGTATAAATTAAGAACAGCTGCCAACAGGGTAGGCAAACCCCTAGTCTGTGTCTCTGTACGATGCTCATTCCAAAGGACCCTATAGCACAACCCCAATTAAACAAACCAGTAAAAGAAAGTAGGGTGGGGTCAGTTAGGCCTCACTTGTTGGATGCCACTCTCCCCTCTGTGAATTTTGTGGCCTTAGGGGGGAATGAAAAGTGTCTCTGGGCCGCCGTCTGGCCATTGGAGTGCTTCGGCAGCCTCACCGACAATATCTGTAACCATCAATGCTGATATGTGTGTATCTGGCTTTCTTGAGGGCTAACCAAACACCAATATCTTCTATTGACCTGACTGGCCCGTTGTGGGAGCGGCTCCAGCCCTCACAAGCACCTCCCTCTCATCTGACTCCTGGGAATTGGCTGACTCACAGTGATAGTCCGGCTGTTGCTCCGCCCAAGCAGCCCCCAGGGTATATCAGAAGAGTCTTGTCATTGAAAATTATTTTTAAACATGCCTGGAATATTATCATGAATTGAATATGCATTACCCTCTTCATTCCAAGAATGTACGCTTTTGTTTCTGGACTTTTAGCATATAGTCTAGAAAAATCATAACTTTGGTAGAATTCCATTTGCAATTTTGGTAGAATTCCACAGTAGTGCAGCCTGTTTTCCTGGAGGATCTGAGAACAATTTCTCTATCCAGCAAGTTGAGTATTCGTGCCATCATAGAGCATGGCGGAGCCCTAAGTTGGGGCCTAGGATTAATGATCTATGAGCCCTCTCCACCGCAAAGTATGGGGAGACATCGTCTTACAGGGACTCAAGATTTTGGCCAGTCTGAAACTAATTGTGGGGGAGATGTCCACACCAGCCCCTCTGGAATCCCCACGATTCTGATGTTATTTCTATGGAAGCACCCCTCCTCATCTTCCACTCTGCCTTTTAGTTGATGCACTGTTTTCTGCAAGCCAGTTAGCGTGGATCCTGATTAATAGCTTTCTTAATTTTGACCTGCGATTCAAGAAGTCTATCCACTTTGCTAACCTCTTCTTATGATTGCTGTTGATACCTGGTTGCATGGATGTGCTCTCTCTTGTAGAACAGTTGTATTTCATTCCCATTTCATCCATTTCTATAAATGCATTTCCATATCCTAATATTGTCATTAATTGAACTATTGGCATGCCTACATTTACTTTCCAATAAATACAGTCTCCCCGAAGGACCGCTTTAAAGAAATTTGAAACCACAGATATACTAGTGCTCTCTATGGTGTGATGGGAATACCTCTCTGTGCTGCTAACAACTTTATTTTTCACTTCTGCCTGCTCCAATAGTGCCCCCTAAAGCCTCCACCTAGGCTATAACTTGCCCATGCCTGGCCTCTTATGTTCTACCTCCATTAATGCATTACAGTGGTCTAATCTCTGTAGCGTCAATTTTGCTACATGCAGTTGCAAAGAAAAAAAACTGCACCTTGCTACAATCTGGAAAGCTTGTAGAATTATACTGTTTATGATACCTTTCTTTCCAGACTTCTATGCCCTTGCCTCATTTCAGGAAAATACTCCATAGCTAATCCTCTATAGGATTTCACCCATTTGTGGGGGACACAGGAAGCTAAACCTGTCAAGGTTTAGTAAAATCACGCACCAATTGTATATGTGCTTCAGGATCATACATTATGGGTCCATAACATAATATAATATAAGTATCTTCGGGGGCTCCCTTGTGACTTTTTATGAGCCACTATCCATCTACCTTTCCCACAGACATCATACATCACTATTCGCAATCTGCATATCTTTGAAAGAATAACAGCTCTTCCTAAATATGCTGCAAATACACATAGACATCTTTTTGCCCAGTTCAGCCCTTCTCTCATATTTGTTGATTGTTTTAAAAAAAAAATATTATTGTTGTCCGTGAACTACTGAAAGAAAAAGACGTAGTTACTTTAATTGTTTAGCATTCTAACTTTCATGGTTAGGATTTATGTTGTAGCCAGATAAAACATGCATTTTCAGTACTTTTTACAAAAGCTTTTTGATCAATTTTCTCCTTTCTCATTCATTACCGAACTTTCTTTGAATTCATCAACTTTACCTTGTTCCCTTCTTCTCCTATGACTTAATCCCCTCTCTGTCAGTACATTTCTTACAATATTTAAAAAAACCTTTGGAATTAATTTTTCTTTTCTTGTCTCCGCTGCTTCTCAGCATGATCTTAAATTCAAAAGTTGCTCCTTGTACCTCTTTTAGACATAAGTTGCTCTTCAACAAAAAAAGTTTTCTCCTTATCTTTGACAGTTGTGATATTTCCATTATAGATTATTTTGGGCTCACAAAAATTGAAAGCTGATGTGACCATGGCTCAAATTACAAAACCTTTGCGTTGCCACTGCGGCATGCAAGGCAGTGCAAGCCACCTTGCGTGGCTCTGTGTGGCTTTTTACATCTGGAGTAATGCTACACCTTCCCAGGTGAGGCATGACAAGGAGCAAAGAAATATGTTTATTTCTCCTCATTTCTTTACTCTTTCTATGTGTGCTGCATTTTGCAGCATAAGTTTGAAGAAGCTTCAGAGGATTGTTTTTGTGCTGGAAGGTGTTTTTTCACATACAAAAACAATCCTGGCTGTAACACATGGTCAGCGACTGGCTGCCGCCCCCCTCCCAAATGACCACACCAACTCCCGGACACATGAACACGAAACATGGTTATCTTTGGAAGGCGGGGGGTCGCGGGACCCCCCGGCCGTATTTATTAAGATATAAAATTAAAAAAAAATTTAATAGCATGATAAATACTTTATACAAAAATCAGCAGGACATTAGATTCAATATTGTCAACAAGCTTGAGAGACTAACCTTAACAGAGACTCTAATACAGGTTGTTTCCTAACCGAAACTAACATCCTCAGCTAGATTTTTGTATACTACATTTCTGGCCATATGGCAAGGTCGCTAACCGGTGTCAGGTCTTACTAGCTGCGCCTTACCTAGAGATGTGCGCATGCGCAGCCGGGCCTGGTAATTACCCGGTCCACGCCGTGAATCTAATTACTAGCTGCGCCTCACCCAGAGATGTGCGCATGCGCAGCCGGGCCTGGTAATTACCCGGTCCACGCCGTGAACTCCATTTACCCACTAAAGGAGGGCCCTTACTCTGCGCCATCCGGTGACGTCATGAGTATGCGCGCGCGGGGTGGCTACCAGCCTAAGGAAAGCGTGACTACTCCAACACGCGCCCCTTTGAACAGCAATTACCTTGCCCCTGAAGTTCTATGAGGTGCCAAGGGCACCTCCCCTTGGGCGGGTACCTCCATGGGATGATGCCCGCCCCCTCAGACCTTAAAATAGCTGCTCACCGGTCATGACCTTACCGCATGCCCCAAACCTAATAAATACGACGACCTATGGAAGAAAAGAGCTAAAGGACAACTACTCTAACTAATATCACATTAAAATCAACATATCGCTACAAAGGAAAAAAGGTCCTAACACAACACCACAACAAAACATATTATAGCATAGTTCACTAAACGGGGGAAAAAGTCCTAAAAGAAAACAATTATCAAACAAATACTTTAGTCACATAACGCTCGCTAAAACCAGGCATTGTGCTAACAATAACTCAGCAAAGTATATATACATTGAACTAATACAGCTTCAACCAAGTAGTTCCAGGGATGGTGGGCGGGAAAACAAGAAGCCCCGAGCGCGGGGCACGACACTCTGTGGGGGAGCGTCCAGAGAACAAGAGTGTCTCCTGGGGGCTCCCCGCTTCTTTATTCCCAAGGGGCCAGGTGAGGGCGGACACGCCCCCACCCAGCCCCTCCTGCAGCCCGCACCCCCCGACCCGGAAGCCCTAAAATGACATCCGGGTCAAGGGGGGGGCGCAAACCAATCGGTGGCGAGGCGCGCCCGGAAGGGCACGCCCCTCCACCGAGAAGCACTGAGGAGGGGGACGGTCGCCGCGCCGCCATGCGGGCGGGGGGGCCAAGAGCCCCCCCTTTTCACATGGTCAGCGACTGGCTGCCGCCCCCCCTCCCAAATGACCACACCAACTCCCGGACACATGAACACGAAACATGGTTATCTTTGGAAGGCGGGGGGTCGCGGGACCCCCCGGCCGTATTTATTAAGATATAAAATTAAAAAATTTTTTAATAGCATGATAAATACTTTATACAAAAATCAGCAGGACATTAGATACAATATTGTCAACAAGCTTGAGAGACTAACCTTAACAGAGACTCTAATACAGGTTGTTTCCTAACCGAAACTAACATCCTCAGCTAGATTTTTGTATACTACATTTCTGGCCATATGGCAAGGTCGCTAACCGGTGTCAGGTCTTACTAGCTGCGCCTTACCTAGAGATGTGCGCATGCGCAGCCGGGCCTGGTAATTACCCGGTCCACGCCGTGAATCCAATTACTAGCTGCGCCTCACCCAGAGATGTGCGCATGCGCAGCCGGGCCTGGTAATTACCCGGTCCACGCCATGAACTCCATTTACCCACTAAAGGAGGGCCCTTACTCTGCGCCATCCGGTGACGTCATGAGTATGCGCGCGCGGGGTGGCTACCAGCCTAAGGAAAGCGTGACTACTCCAACCCGCGCCCCTTTGAACAGCAATTACCTTGCCCCTGAAGTTCTATGAGGTGCCAAGGGCACCTCCCCTTGGGCGGGAACCTCAATGGGATGGTGCCCGCCCCCTCAGACCTTAAAATAGCTGCTCACCGGTCATGACCTTACCGCCACAGGCCAGCATTGTTAACCGACGATCTGGCCTCCCCCTATTTAAGAATTCACCCAGGAGTGTGTTTACCCAGCATAACCCTCCAACCAGGCCCAGAGATTATTAGACCAAAGGACATTCCCTGACTCGGTTAAATGAACCCCATCCTTCAGGTAGAACCTTTCGCCCCAGATACACCCATGTGGAATTGTCTGCAACCGGGGGGCTCGAAATAATTTGTCCAACTGAGTGTTGATCCTCTTTACCGAGTGATTCAAAGCCCTGACCGAGTCCCCCCCTCGGCACTGCCAACGAGGAATAAGTTGAGACCACACTACAATGCAACCCGGGCAAGTCTTGGCCACCCACCCTGCCGTGGAGATGATCTCTTCAATCAGGATGCACCTCCCTAACTTCGCCAGATCATTTTCCCCTACATGGAGTATCACCACCGACGGGGTGGAGGGCTGTTGAGCTAAAAGTCCCTGGAAAAAACCCTAAACTGGCTGAGGCACAGGCCCCCCCTCCCAAAGAATGAGATAGCCAGCCCTTTACGCGCCGCCCTTTCCTGACGGTCTCCTGAAAGAAAAACACGCTCAGCACGCCTCACGTAAGAGTACCCCACAATCCAGATAACCTTTGTCTTGTGTTCATCCTGTGGCTTGTGCTGAGATGGTGCTGTTCGCTGACGCCCGGTGGTGAGTTCCTCCCCCGGGTCACAGGTTTGAGAAACTGAAAACCAAAACATACTAAGCGTGAGCACCAAATTGTTACAACATGTCAATTCGTACATAACGTTTATAACACTCAGATGTCCATCTCCCGATGCTCTTCACCTCCTCAGCTGAGAGACCCCTTAATGCCGCTTCAGTTGCAGCCCCTATCCTAAAGGAGTGGGTGCCAAATTCTCTAGGATCTAACCCTGCCTGTCTTACTGTTAACTCAAGGACTCTCCTAAACTGGAATCTACTCAATGGTGTCCCATCAGCGTGACACAACAGTGCACCCCCCGCCGTGCCCGCCCGCTGTCCGTGGAAAATCTCCACGTGGGAAACTGGGCAGCAAGGGTTGGCCCGGGCCCGGTGGAGCACTATGGTGTGACCCCGAGATTTCTGATCTGTTTTGCACCTCTGAATTGTCACCCACATAGTATCCTCTCTGATGGCAATACTAGACCGCTGCAGCCCACCCAATTTATCCTCTTTTGATCCTGCCACCAGTTCGCTAATCCTTAAGGCCCCATAAAAGGCCAGGGAAAATGCAGCTTTGAACAAGAGGACCTCCCACTGTGAGCTACAGACCTGGTGCAATGCCCCCAGTAATGCTGCCAACTGGGCCAATCCAATGGGCCTTCTCGTATCTGCAGAGTGTCCCTGCAGCCGGCGCCATCCCCTTAAAGCCTTGCAAACTATAAAGGTATTCGTGGGATCTCGCATGCCCTTAGTCTGTGCAAAGAAAGAGACCGCTGCCCTATGCCTGCTTGCCGCTGTCACCGTGCGTCCTTCCTTGTGCATCCATTCTAAATAGGCCTCAAAACTGGCCTCCTGTGCCCACTTAACTGCCCATTCCTGACCCAAGAAATTACAGTAAGACAAAAACGCCCCTTCGTATGCTGTCCTGGTCCTGGGGGCTAAGCTAGCAACCACGAGGTCCTGTAATCTGGGGCACCAATCTGCCAAAGAACTGCCGGGAAGTGTGTCGGCGAGGGGTCTGCTGCAGGAAGATGTTCCCTGAAGACCTGCATTTTAAAACGAGAAAGGGAATCGGCTGCATTGTTGAGGATGCCAGGCACATGCTTGGCTCTGAAAACTACATTCCACTTCAAGCATTGCAGCACAATCTCTTTTATCAGGCGTAGTATAAACGGACAGCGAGCCCCTTGTTGATTTATACATTCCACCACTGTCATGTTATCCGACCAGAACACCACTGATTGGTTACATAGATGTTCTGCCCAGACCTTCAATGCCACCCATATCGGGAAAAGTTCCAAGAAGCCAATGTTGGTTGTCAGACCCTGTGCTCTCCATTCTTCCGGCCACCGCTGGGCGACCCATTTGTTCCCAAGGATGGCACCGAAGCCCACACTCCCAGCCGCATCAGTCCACAGGCCTAACTCTGCTGATGTAGCAGGGGGACCTGACCACACTACCCTGCCATTAAAGCCCTCCAGGAATGCCATCCATATATGCATGTCCTGGCACACCTCAGATGACAGCCTAGTGCGGTGATGCTTCTCCCGCAACCCTTTCATCGCCTGAGCAATGGAGCGTGAGAACGGGCGGGCCATAGGGATGACCCGTAGAGCAAAGTTCAACTGCCCCACTACCTCCTGCAGCTGCTGCAAGGAAACCTTGTTTTTACATAGGCATTGGCGCAGAGCTGCCTTAAACTTAGACACCTTGTCCCTGGGTAACCTGAAGCATCCCTCAACTGAGTCAATTTCGATGCCAAGGAATTCCAGGCAGGTGGCCGGCCCAACCGTCTTCCCTGGTGCCAGCGGGACCCCAAAAGCACGCATGAGCACGCAAAATTCCTGAAATGCCCAAGCACACTCCTGAGAGTCCGCCGCCCCCAAGAAAAGGAAGTCATCCAAGTAATGCATGACCTGTTGGTGGCCAGTGACCTGTCTCATAGCCCATTCTAGGAATGAGCTAAATGTCTCAAAGTATGCACATGATATGGAGCAGCCCATAGGCATACATTTGTCCATGTAAAACTTGCCATCAAAAGTGAAACCTAAGAGGTGGTGATCCAGGGGATGTACAGGGAGAAGGCGGAAAGCAGATTCTATGTCAGACTTTGCCATTAATGCACCTGTGCCCAGAGCACGCAGTAAATCAACCGCCTGATTAAATGAGGCATACTTGACACTACAAATCCCTTCATCAATCGCATCATTCAAAGATGTCCCCCTCGGGGCCGATAGGTTATGGATCAGTCTAAATTGGCCCCTCTCCTTCTTGGGTACTACCCCAGAGGAGAACACACAAAATTATGAACTGGCACCTCCTGAAAGGGGCCTGCTATCCTGCCCAGGGACAATTCTTTGGAAATCTTAGCGGCCTCCACCTCTGGATTCTGTGTTACTGAAAGTTGATTTTTGCAGTGTGGGCTACCAGTGTAACCCATTGCTGGGATCCTAAAACCTTGAGAAAAACCTTCCTGAAGTAGTGGCCGCTGTGCGATCAGGGTATCTATTCAACCAAGGGATCATTGCAAAAACGTCTACTGGCGTTGGAGGGGCCAGTTGGCCTGAGTTACTCAGGCTTCCCCCTTCCCCTGTGACCGTGGTTACCTTGCTTGTTCCTACACGTTGTCTCGGGGTGGGACGGGTGACCACAGATTGAACACGCATGTCTAAATCTACAGGTGCCCTGGGGCCTTGAGCAGGAGCGCTTCTTAAAGTCCCAACAGACCCCTTTTCTCTCTGACCCCCCCCCTTATTCTTCCCGGGGACCTCATTCCCTTGGTGTGACCGAAAGGGCTGTTGGGGCCTGGCGGAGAACACCCTGACAGCACTGGTAGACTGCGTAGGGGCCGTGTCCCCTGAGAACTGCTGGTGCCATGACAAGGAATCCACCCTGTCCCACGCTAATGATGCATCAAACTCTTTGGCCTTCCTAAAATTAATATCATACTCCTTCCAGGCATCGCCGGTATACTGATCGCTCCACCTCACAATCCTACTCATGTAGCAAGACATAGCTGCCTGGACATTTGGGGGCCGTTCGGCCGTAATCGCGGAAAGGACGGCAAAGGCCCTGATCCAATTCTTCAAAGTCTCCTCTACCTTGAACCTGGAGCACTGTGCCCTCCATTCACTTGGATGCATCCATTCCTTCATTAACTTAGCCTGTTCCATCTCCCTATTGTCTAACAACAAGGAATAAATGTATACGTACTTTTCCGCCCAAATCATTTCCTTCACTGCCTGAGACACATGTTGCCCCAAGTTTTCACTCCTGGATGGCACTATGCCGTCCCCCAAAAGGGGCAGAGCCACCTCCTTACCATTCACGGGCGCTAGTGCTGGTGGCACACTATCTCCTCTTGGCTGGGCTGGACTGGAACCTGCAAGTGAAGAAGATACGGACACTGCAGTACTATCAGCCGCTGTCGCAGCCTTAATCTTCTCTACCAATTTAACTGCTTCAGCCGCATGGTCGGATGAGGGAAGACACACACCCCCTTTTCGTAGCCAAGGCAATAATGCCGCTATCTGAGACTCCAACTCAACAGGGACTGTGTCCGGACTACCCGCTGGCACCTTAGGGACCCCAGGAGATACATCAGAGACTGATTCCGGATTACCCGCTGGCACATTTGGGACCCCAGGAGGAATATCATGGGGTCCAGGCATAGGCATATTAGGCAATGGGGCCGGTGATGGTGGCCCACCCGGGACTGGTACCAATCCCCCAGGTGCAGGCGGGGTAGGTGCTGCAGGAGGGGCTGGAGCAGCAGGAAGCACCGGTGCCATCGGCGCTGGGATCGCTGGCAGCGGAGCTAGTGGAACTGGTATCGCGGGTGCTGGCACAGTAGGGACTGGTGCTAAAGGCACCGGGGCTGGGGCACTGAACCTCGGCTTTTTAGCCCTGGATTTCTTAGGCGGGGTAACAAAATCCCCCCTTGGCAAGGGAGCCGTTCTCTCCCGCACTGGCCTACCTGATGGGCCCGGGGGGTCTGCGAATCTATCATTCATGCGGGCCTCCAGCTCATCAACCTTCCCCAACTTTTTGTTAATTTGAGCCATTTCACGCATCATGGCCTGCATCATCGCCTCCATGCTAGACCCCCTTTTACCACCCCTTTGCCCTGGCATGATTCGCACGCCTCTGCCCTACACTCCTTATGTTAACAGACCGTGCGCTTTGTACCTTCACCAGCTGAAGGATGTACAGGGGGCTGTAAGCACCATGCAACAGCAACCGCAACGCCCCGGCTTATCCGGTTTGTCAGGGGTGAGTAAACTCTAACGTAGACCCACCCGGCGGCAACTAGAAGCTATGGAATGCTAGCCCCCCGCTCTCCTCTTACCGATAAAATCCTGCATGCACCCAGCCGGTATTGGATCAGCAACAACGTCTTATGTCCTTCTCTGTGAGCGAATTGCACCAATAAAGTCGTTAATTGCCTGGAATAGAAGATTGTATCAATACCGTGGAATATAAACCAGGAGCAGATTTATAAACATCAAGGTTGAAATTATTGGAGGCTTGAAACCCCCCCTGTTAACTTATGGGATTTCAAATAACACCAAATTCAATGGTTCCTCAAATTGCACACAACCTTCACTTAAAACAAGAATAATTATGATAAAATAAGTAACCACTTCTTTGTAATATCAATTCACCGATTTATACAACAAAAAGTTGCCCACTTTATACAACAAAAAGTTGCCCACTTTCACTAATGGTCTCCCATCCAGGTCCTGCCCTGGTCGACCCTGCTTCGCTTCCTCCCCATGTAAGATGCACTAAACCCAGCCCGATTGTGACGCTAGGTGCGGAGGAAGCAAAGCGCAAATGGGGTTCTTTAAAAGCACAAACGGTAAACTTTCGCGTCGCTTTTAAGGCGGGAAATCACTCGCACTGCCCAAACAAAGGAACTGTTCACCGCCGATACCGCCCGGATCCGTGTGTATGCCCAAGCGCCGGTCGCTTTTAAATAAACAGCCGGCTGGCCCACCGGTCCCCACTGCGGCGCCCGCCCCCGCAAAATACCTCTATCCAACCGACAATTAACTTGCTCTCCGACCCGCTCCCCAGCCGCTCCGTATCACGGTGTCCCCGGCTACAACAATGCCTCGGATGGTCTCCGTTCGCGATGCTGCCACGAAGCCCGGCAATCTGGCAGCCTTTGAACCAACGCCCGGATCGTGAAGCCTGGAAAATAAAGCGGGAAAAAAATTAACAAAACAAGAAGCCCCGAGCGCGGGGCACAACACTCTGTGGGGGAGCGTCCAGAGAACAAGAGGGTCTCCTGGGCGCTCCCCGCTTCTTTATTCCCAAGGGGCCAGGTGAGGGCGGACACGCCCCCACCCAGCCCCTCCTGCAGCCCCTCCCCCCCGACCCGGAAGCCCTAAAATGACATCCGGGTCAAGGGGGGGGGGCGCAAACCAATCAGTGGCGAGGCGCGCCCAGAAGGGCACGCCCCTCCACCGAGAAGCACTGAGGAGGGGGGCGGTCGCCGCGCCGCCATGCGGGCGGGGGGGCCAAGAGCCCCCCCTTTTCAGAGTCACCCTTGCACCATGGTGCAGCGGTGCCTGCGTTGATGCTTGGCTGAGTTCCCCAGCACAGAGAGAGAGCAGGAATGTACCATATCTTAGTGAATCTGGCTCCCCAGTGCATTGATTGCTGGAGTTGGACCCTGAAAATCTAGGTGGAATCCCACTCTCAGCAATTTGTGTGGTTTTGGTCAAATCTGTATTTTTGTACTGGATTGTGTATTGTCTGGTGCATGTCAGTACTTGCATCCCTTTCTTATCACATGCTGGTTTCTGTAACTTGGCCGTCACCTTACCCCACAAATTTCATAAAATGAATCACCTGTGCTGGTGATGCTCTATCTTCAGTAGTATTTTCTATAAAGTGCTCTAGTAATTCATGACATAAAGACCTTATTGTGTCGAATGTCCAAAAAAAGACTTGTATTTGTATTCAGAGATATGGGTTCCTAAAACAATAAGGGTCAGTATGGAGAATGAGCACTGATGTACACTACTTGTTCCTTTATGTTCTCTGCATAGACATGTCTTTTTACAGAACTGAGCAAATAGCATCGAATTTGATGGCTTTTGTTCTTTTAATTGTTCCAAAGACTTGACTTGCTGTAAAATTGCTCAACATTACACGTGGTTCCATGGAGACGAAAGACTCCATTCAGAAACCCAAGCATCAAAAAGTCACACATTTCCTACCTTGGGATTTCTCATATGAATGTGTACTTTATGACTTTGAGGGTTTGCAACATTGCCAAAAATAAGAAGTCAGGAAGAGTGAAGCAAGCACATTTGTGGATATAAAGCAAGGTGATCTGTGTAATATCAAAATGTTGCATTATATGGCTTTTAGTCACCCAGTAGCTACCAACAGTCACAGATGCAAACCTCTTTGCACCTAGTCTTCTTTCCAGAACACCTTTCTGTGCAGACTAAAAGCTGTGGAAATAACTGGCAAACTGCTGAGATGCACAAATATGACTGCTGGAGATTTATGAAATCAAACAGTTTAAAAATATAGAGTAGGGAATTTTTTTGGTGGGGGGCTTCTTGTTTATTTTTTTCCTACGCTCTCACCAGTTATTTATAAACTGCATTGTTACACAATGTTTTACTGCAAGTCTCTATGAAAGAATGATCCTTTAATCTTTGCAATAACAATTGTTTAGACTGGGTTTAAGCGCATACTGAAACAATATGACAGTAAAAGTGAAATTAAAGCTTCAATTTCCTCAATCATGAAAAATGCACTGTTGCTGTAATCTTAGGCTCTTCACTTAAAAAAAATATAGTTTATTACTTGCAATTTTATTTGATATTTGTTTTTTAAGGACCATTTGAAACGCAGTATGAAAAATAGGAGAAAATGATAATAAACACACAAAAAGAAAAATCATATAAACCTATCTGTATTCGGTTTATTTTCCAATCAAGTGCCACTGTTGGCAGCTTCAGAACATCCTGAAGTACAGAAGAGATCACATGTAGAACACAAACACCATTAAAGTTAATATTGAACCAGAATTCCATTGTTCTAAACCATATACAGCGCAGTATAGTTATTCTTCATGTATCCTTTCACCTAAAATAGTACGACAATACACATTTTGCATAATATAATGCGAAATGCACCAACCGTTTCAAATGTCTAATTTATTGAAGTAATGTTAAGTCAAAAGCACTATTGGACATTTATCTATTCCAAATAAGACAAATTATGGAAGTTCTGATTTAACAAATAGTCTAATCTCAGGGCCCTCTTACACGGAGTGCTTTGACCCTAGTTACGGTTGGGCCAGAAAGGAATGCTATATTTAGTGCACCCTATCTATGCTGACACTATAGGCAACAGACTTTATCAGGTGTGATAATAATAGCACCCAATTACAATTTTTTTCCTAAAATGTGGAATAACATTGCGGATTTTGGACATGTTTCCCCTGGTAGATTTCAGCAAATTTGACCTGCTTAGCCTAAATTTACCCCGGTAAAAATTGCATGGGATTGTGTTTATCGAACAAATAGTATTTGTGGTAAGAGGAGTTAAGGAACTTATTACAATTAATTGACTTGACCGTAATCTGGGACTTAGAAACTGAGTTCCATGAGGCACTTTATAGATCCAGTAAATGCAACGCGACCATTCAAACTGTAATATTGTAAATGCCGGAGCTCTGAAATTATCGAATAAACAATGGCTTTAAATGCCTATCCGTCGCACAAACAACAACATATAATATATCTATTTGATAGGGCGCACATATATAACATCTTCTGGCCTACCATGACATGTTTCCCTGGTGCTCCGTATCTCAGGTTTGTGTTGACAATGGTGCTCTAAATTTAGAGCTCTTAATTTAAATATTTTCATAATTATAAATGACTGTATGTTAGTTGTTGTCATCCAAATTAGTTATATTCTGTAACACTGCCATTTGTTAGAGCTGTAACCTCTTCAATGGCCAATTGTGAAACCTCTGTAGGATTACACTAGCAATGTGTTGCTATTGATTTATTCAGGTTTTCTCTTTGAATATAGATAGTTTTGGAAGGTTATTTTCAACTAACATCTAAACTTTATGAGGGACTTGAAAATAGAATGCTATTGATCCACACTCAATATTTGTCAAGGTCAATGGCTAGAACCTATTGATGTGCAGATGTGAAGACTAGCCCCTAGCACAACAATGTTATGTACGTACGCTTTCTCTTTATGTATCATTGATCTAAAAGTTGTAAAAACAGATTGAAACTGTATGAGATGCAGTCATTCCAGTAGCCATTGACCTGAAACACTTTTCTGAAGGCAATGGTTTGATTAAAATGGTGGACAAGTTTCAATTACAGTATTGCATTGAACTCATGAGTGCATGTGTGCAGTGCATCATCACATTTTGTAGTCAAAAGAGCAGGCATCTTAAGGTTGTTTTGGTTCACTTTGCAGGTTAGCATATCATGACAGTTGCAAACTGTGTGCGTAGGCAAGCTCGTAAGAAAGTCAAATGACATGGCAGCTATGTTTGTTAGTGATCTTATACCTAATATGCATGAACATGAACAAATGCAATGAAAGTGGTGCTGAGAAAAAAAGCAATCCAGAGCTTCAACTTCTAACTGTCATTGTGCAGGGGGACACCTGAAAGGGAGAACTTTCACTTAGGTTTACTGGTACTAAATGTTAGCACCAATCAATGCCCTGCTGTCTTTGACATCCAAACATGCGCGTGACCTAGGCTCACAGTCATGGCGTCTTATAGTAATTCCCAAAGCCAAACATTTTTCTGCAGATTGTCCATGTGTATATATGCACATAAAGAATTCCCTGATTTTTATTATTGTAGGTGAGTAGAGTCAGAAAGGTGATTCATATGTACGTTTGTAGTCTCTCTGTATCATGAACACTATAGAAACTGGGTACTTGCCACTGGAGTAGACAAATGGACTAATACACTGTACAATAGGACGTGCCTGAAGGATACCAGAGACCAAATAGTGCTCCATTTAATTTCTTATGCATTCACCTGCGGAGTTTGGTAATGGCCATGCTATATTTTAACAGAATATTGGGTATACCTTACCTGAATGGTAAACTGGCCTATAAGGTAATCAGGCAGTGCCCGAGGGGCTGGCCTGTGGAGTTGTTTTTCGACTGTTTGTGGGCCTGTTTTATGGTCTGGTGGGCCATTTCGTACTATTGCCACAAACCTTGCCTGTAGCATGCAGTCTCCTATACCTTGCACAACACCTATACAGTGTGTCTTTAGCAATTAAAAACTGCCATGTTTGCAAATGTGGACCACTTTCTTTGCTATCTGATTTGCTAATGGCAGCCCCTTTTATTTGGATCTAGTTCATGCCCCAGTCTGACTCTGTATGGGCTTGAGCATTAAGCTGCTGACAAACATGTATTTGAATATGACTTTGAACTATAAATGGAAGTGTGTGCAAAACCAATCATCTCCAGAAAGAGTCATATAGCCAACAGATATTTCAGAACTTTCATGAGTGTTAGAAGATTATAAGTAGGTCTCCCCCTGTCAAACTTTCCAGGAAGCAAGCACCAGATGCCCTTTTCACAAAATAATGGAAAGGCTAGTGTAGGGATATACGCTGCTGCGTGTGCCATTTTTCCTTTTTTTCCGAGTGTACTATTGGTGATATCGTGGGACTTGGTCTTACGTAGGCATTTTACTAGTATGGAACTTTGTACTCATTACAATTCTGCATTGGGAAAAGCAAGCATGTGTGTGTCATTGTATAGTTAATTGTTCTGTGTTGTTCTTCAACACAATATAGATTTTCCCCAAGAGTGAGGAAGTTCCATTCCTCTTCCAAACATTGATATGGATTTTGTCCAGTCCAGGAGCAAAATATAAGAGATCTGGTTGTGAATGTTCAGAAACGTGTGTGTTTCACCAACCCACAAGCCTAACTACACCTTGTAATGTTAACCTCTCATCCTTTGTGAGGGATTTGCATGTGCATAACTGTGCACACTTGTGGCATACAATTGCATATATGGAAATATTTATATATGGCATGTACGTTTTATGACTTATTAGCAAGTTTAAATCCTACCATTTTTGGCTAGGCACCTAATCAGGTCTGTGTTTGTAAAGAAGGAAAAATATAAACCCCTGCTCTGGAGATAGGCTAACAATCATAATCCCTAAAAGAAAAAGAATTGAGAAATAAATAATATAATTCACATTCCCTAAATCTTGGAGGCTGGGTACATAGTATCAGAAAATGGGACCATGCAGGGAATTGAATTGATGAATGTCGCAAATATCAATTCAAAAATATTGTGAAGTCTAAATGGTAAAATAAATTTTTTTCATGTGTATAGTATCGGGTTTCGAAATATTGCAGTATTTAATATTGTTTACTTTAAGATAGTTTTATTGATGTTGTTAGTAACATTATAATAGCTTTAAATGTTTTTAGTATCTTTGGTAAGTTTTAATGTGTAATTATTCTTTTTTCTTTCTTTCTTTCTTTCTTTCTTTCTTTCTTTCTTTCTTTCTTTCTTTCTTTCTTTATCTATTTGCGGGTTTATATCGCGCTCGAATCGACTCCCGGAGGAGTATCTCTGCGCCCTAAGAACACCACAAGCACAGTCAGGGGGGAACTTAAAAGAATTAATTTTGAAACAGACATTTTTCACTTGTCAGTGTGTAGGGTATACCATTATAGAAGTACATTTACTACCTAATAATGAAAATTGATATTGAATGCTGTATTCTATGATTGTTAATATAAACCATATATCTAAGTTTAAGAATTCTTCAGGAAAAAGGGTTTTTAACATCTCGGCCCATCACATATCAAATTCAAGAAGCAAGTTTGATCACAATACATCCTTTGCTGGAATGCCCAAAATCAATCTGGTTGCAAGCGGGAATCTCATAAAAACGTTGACTTGGCAAAAGAGATCCAGAATACCTGGAATCATTGATTAGGAAGTAAAGATCTCCATCATAAGTGTTTTAACATGCCTATGATTACAAAATGGCCACCACAAACAAATTCATATATGGACTCTCTCGACTTCAGCTCTTGCGTTGAATCAGTTATCAACCTTAAATGGGGAAATATTATTCTCAATGGATAGTTTTTTGTCCATCATATCCTCCATCATAATATGGATACATAGAACACTAACTCTCACCACTTTCTATATCGATGGTTTTAATTGAAGACGTCGAAAATAAATCAGAGATAGTCTGATCCATTAGGAAGTTAATGAAACTGATATATTTATCATAAACTAGCCCAAACTAGCCCCATCAACTTTGATTAGACCCAGTAACAAGTCCTCTCTTGAACTGACAGTAGGTTAAACACTAGGGGGGCGATTACGATCTCGTTAAGAAACTCATCCGATTGATTCAGTGTCTGAATCGTTTCTGAACGAATGGGATTCTAAAAGTCCAAATGACTGATTACAATGCTTCCCAACATCGTTCGGTTGGATGCTAATTGCCTTAAATGGGAGCCTGTGTTCCGACCAAATACACAGGCTCCCATTGAAAAAAGGGGTGGGTGGGGAAAACCTTACACCTTGTGGCGGGCACCCCATGGTGCCTGCCACATTGTGCATGGTTGGAAGAGGGGTCCCTTGGGTACCCCCACAGGCCCCAATCGATGCTTCCGGGTGAAGGGGGACCTGCAACGGGCCCCCAAAGACAGATTCTGACAAACAGTAAATGGATGAACAACTACTTTTGAAATACACAGGCTTGAGAATGGACTTTATAGCCCAAAGGTGCGTAAAAGGAATGCCTCAGTCTCTAGGCTGAGTACAAGGTTTCTGAAATTACTTTTACAGCAAGAGCAATATCATCTAATAGAACTGATTTTCTCTCAAACCCACTCTGTTGTTGTTACAGTCTGTGGCTCAGGGCAGGCACCATGTATGTGAGATCAGCAAGACTATTCTGGTCATTCTCGTTGTGAGCACTGGGCAAGGCTACATTATTAAGCAGTATCCAGAGATACAAAATGACCAAGTATTTGCATAAACAGTTAGTAGAAAATGCCATTTACAATTCACTGTATAAAAATTGACCTATACCATGGACAATTGTCTCCATAGCCCACAAGGTATTAGTGTTTGGATGGGCAGTAAATTGCGAAAATGAGTTTACTAGACCAACAACCATTGTTGCTCATTCTCATCCTATTCTACTTGTTCTTTTATGGTATGTTAAGCAAGATTAAAGAAACAATGTCTATAGTTCCTTTTTTTCCCTAACAAAAGGCAATGTCAAAGCACTTTAAGTCTATTTGGTGGGATTTCCCTACAGGTACGTTGGTTATCTTTAGAGCCATGTAGTTGTCCTAGAGGATCTGACCCACCACTCCTTGATAGGCTTTCAGACAGTTATGTTTAACTGTTTGCAAACCCAGTTATAATTTAGTTTGAAGCATAAGCTTCCTTAACGTAAAAGAGCAAACAAAAGCACACCTCTGTATTTTGTGTTATACCCCTAAGTGTGTAAAGATCTCCATTGCATTTTGTTACTTGAGCCTCTATTTCTATTTGATTGAAATTGTTTTATTCAGTTTTATTATAGAAGTACCCATCTTCTATATGGCTGTGTAGCAAGAAGAGTATTCTGAATTGTTAGAGCATATTATTTGCTAATGGGGTACAAAGTTAACTAATGCTTCAGCGTTTCTGAAATGTTTTCAGTTGTAAGCATTCTCTTATGTTTGGTGTTGCAAACACAGGTTTTCAAGTGAGCAAGACCCCTCCTGTTCCAGAGAAAGGGTATATCCTTTTTCCTTAATAGGGGGGGGGGCAGAGAGAGAAACTATTTTGCTCAGAGGCTTGCTATCTGTTGGGCCACTAAATTGTGCACCACCTGGTCTAGAGGTATGCCAGCAGTGTTAGATGGGGCAGTAAAAAAATATAACTAAGTGATAATATGATACCATTCGGCATAATCAGAGTTATTTAAGCTAGATTGTTTTAGATGTGTGATGATCAATATTAGAAGTTTATAATGTATTCACTCCAACAATGTAGTCAAAATTATGATGCTAATTGTATTCACACATTTTGCATAAGATTAACACACAACTAATACTAATTATTATAAAATTCAAAGTTTTGTGTGTGTACTGGTTCTGAGAGTTTGGGTGGCTCTTTCCCTTTACTCTGACAGGTTTTAGGGATTACAAACACCTCTGTAACTCTGGGCCAACTTTGTGAGTGAATGGTAAAACCAGTCTGTTTTTTTTACTTCTGAAAACTGGCAGTCCTTCTTGGGAGCTGGTGAAATCTAACAAGTGTGATCCCCAAAGAAATTTGTCATAATGACATAATGGTACTAATTTGAGATGGAGATATATCTTGTTTATTGTATTGTGTTTTCATGGTACTTAACTACATATAAACATGTCTGGGATCTCACATAAGAACTTGAAGAGTGGGGGGTGTAATTTGATACTTTATTTTGGTCTCTAAAGATCTTCTGAAATAAGCGCATTCTTGATTTAGTTCTGATCATCCTAAGAGACCCTCTAAATGAATTTGATACATAGAAAGTTCTTCTGCTTACTATTGTAACCTGCCCAAGTTGAGAACATTATATAGATTGTTTTGAAAACAGTAGCCATTTAAATGTATTTGGTAAGGTATTGTCTCATCGCAAAACCTCCATAAATTGAGATCCATGCAGAAAGGGGAATGTGCATTCAAATTGGGATTCTAAGTAGGAAGGTAACTATCAGACACAAAGTTTTTCTCAGCACAATTTTCACCAGGTAAGAGCCTGATGTCTTTTTCACCCGACACCAGGGCGGAAGTACATTATAACTACATTATCACCCATTCCAAGGTGTGGTTTGCAGAAAGGTGTATTAATACTGCAACCCACTGAATAGTTGTTTACCTTGTGCTGTGCTAGCGTGCCAAATAACAGGGCTATTATCATAAGTGCTTTAATCTTTACAATGTTATTATCGGTGCAGCATGTTCGTTTTAAGAGATTCAAAAATGTATTTTATGAAGGGTGTTACACTGGTTCGGCACATTCACCTTTTTGGGGCATAAAATATGATTTATTAAGTGGTCTTGTTTTGCAAGTGATTTTTGGGGGGGACGAAACATCAGATGTTGTTTTGCATCCTGTGGTTATTTTTCTTCACTAATATTAGTCTTTTTTGCTGCATGAGTCAGTTTGAAAGAGTCTTGAAATGCTTTCACCTACAGGGGTTCTGTCAATTTCAATGAATCACATTTTCCAAAGTGGGTAAAGTGCCTGTTAAAGTAGTTTGTCATTTGTGCTTAGTTTTTACCTTCCAATAAAAGTATATCTGTCCTTCTTTCAAATTCCTTTTCTGTTGGAAAGAAAAGTTCTTTAGTCGTTTGGCTTTTTCATCCTGGTATAATACACTTTATATCAGTGTGCTATTTGTATCGGAAGTCATTTAAAGTATGCAACTTTTATTTCACTTTCTTATCCACCACACAAGTTTCCCTTGACCATGTTCACACTCATGCCTTCCTAAGATTATCTCTATAACTTAAGGCAAGCTATTTAATTGGTTCCCAGTACTAGATCAGTAATTCCTAAACGAATGTAGTCCTTCCCATTGGTGTAGCATGACAACCCTTTGGAGACACCTCAACTATGCTCAGCGTACAATATTGTGAACCTTTACTCCATATTAAAAACATTATTTCTAATTGACACTTATTATTTAAAACTAAAACCTAATAAGTTTCCAAGACTACTGTTCTCTGCTCAGACCACATAAACTCTCTCTGCCAATGTCCTGCCTCTCGGTAAGGAGCTAGAGTAATGCAGATCTTAAACATTTTGTTCTTTCTAAAAATCACCATCGCCCTCCACCCTCTTTTCTCCTCATGATCCATCTCAATAATGTCTTTCAGCAGCCATCCTATTTCCTCCCTTTTTTCAACTCCTTTTTCCACTCCTACCCACAAACAATAATTCCTACCTTCCCAGGCTTCTATTTTTCTTTTCTTCCTTTCCTCCGCTCCCATCTTTTCCCTTTCATTCATCTTTATGTTGCGTTTCCATTTCCCACTCCTTTTTATGTTGAGCCTAGGCACTGCATGCTCTGTCTCTTCAAGACTTGCTGTATTCACTCTGTGGACTTACAACCCGCCCATTGCCTTCTTTCTTGTTCCTTCGATTGTTGTTCAAAAATGCTTGCTTTCAAGTGGTTAATCCTTCCTCTTTGTCCCTCCATTTTTGTGTTTACTTTCCACCCGCAGAGCACTGCCCAATCATCATTAACGATACGGTTCTGTGTCTGTGTTCATTTGGGGGACTATTATTTTATTTGATTTCTGCTCATGTCACTGTCTTCTGTGGTTCAGCTTTGGCACCTGTCACTTAATCTCCCCGTACCATTCAAATACCAAGATGAAATGTCAGATGCTGTTTTTGGAATCGCCTCTTTTATTTTCTCTGACTTCAAAGGGTGAGGATTACCCCCAAACCCCTCCCCCCTTTGCTGCTTGTTGTTTTAGTAAGCCTCAGTTAGCATTCCTTCAGCAGCCCAACCTTGCAGCACAGTTAAGGGCAAGGCTTGTGCAACTCCTGTCGCATTTTATCTGATGCTTTTTTATATTATATAATGTGAACTCGAGCGACCTGAAGGTGTACATGCTTTACATTAGCTCTGGTTATATTATACAATGTCAGATACATTTTTGGGGGCATTTTTATAGAGCGCAAACTCAACTGACCCAAAGGTATTGCTTTACAAAGAGGCAGTTACATTGCACAAGGTTAGGTTACCTTTTTTTGTTTTTAGATGCGCAGAGATTAAGTGATGCTGATGCCTCCCCTGTTTGTTCATTATTTTCCCTCTACCTGACATATGGGAGCAGTATTCGTCCTTCCCACCTCCTCCCATGTCACGGCATTTCTGCCCCACTGCCTCTTCCTGTCGTCGTCCTCCTCTCAGATCTCTAATTTCAAAGCACATTCACAGCAGATCCCCAGGGACTCTGAGGCATTTTATCATAATATAATGTGAACTCGATTGACCCGAAGGTGTTCGAGCACTTTACATGCATGCTAGTTACCTCACACAAGGTCAGATTAATTTTGGGAGCATTTTTATAGAGCGCAAACTCAACTGACCAGAAGGCAGTGGAGTGCTTTACAGAAGCAGCAGTTACATTACACAAGGTCAGGTTATTTGTTTTGTTTTTAGGTGTGCGGAGATTAAGTGCATTCCTGCCAATCTGAACACAAATCTCACCTTGTGGGGAGGGGTTTGGAACTTGGAAGTGGTGGCGCCTTGTACCAAGAAGTACCTAAGAGGCTCTTTTACCCCCACCGTGCCCCCAAACCCCCTCCTCCAAAAACAAAAAAGCTTGCTAAGGCTTGTGCGATTTCCTGGGGTGTTTTCACACCCCTTAATAGATATCTGCAGTTCAAAGTTTGGGAATCCACTTTTTATAGTGCTTTTTTAGCTCATTTTCCCAGCCACTGTGCGATATCGGCTTCTCACCGGGTGACCGTGTGATGGGAGCTGATATCATTTGTCACACAGCATCACAGTGTAAGTAAGCATGTCTGTTAGTGATAAAGACACCATCCCTGTTTATTCATTATTTCCAAACTACCTGATAAATGGCAGAATTTTGTTGTTGTTGCTGTGTTCAGTGCTCCTATACCCAAGGGGCTGGGACAAAGAGTGAAGCTGGGGGCTTGCTGGTAAACGGATGGTGCAAGCATTTTTTTGAATGGAAAACTATAGAAAAGGGCACCTAGTGAGTAGAGGCCTGGGGGAGGAGGGATGTGATGTCTCCGCAACTGGAAAGTACTTAGCTGCTTTTTTTCATTGGCTGTTCAATACTTTTTTGATGCAGTCGCGCATAGAATGTTATGGTGCTGTTGACTTGCAGCGAGGCACTGTTCTTTTTGTATGTGCATAAAAAGCCTTGGAATGTGTCTATAAATGTTTCCTGAGGCTAGCATGTATTCCTGAATCACACTGCATGACCCAGTGTGTGGTAATTGTGTACCTCTTCAACCCCTGGGGGCACAGCATCCAGGACAATGTGATGCATGGCTAAACACTTATAACATCCCAAAGGCAAGACCTAATGACTATGCCAAATGCTTGTTTGTTGTTCTACGTGTAGTGCTATGTAACCATTCCCTATCTCCTTGTTCGAACATGTGAGGTGGGTCTACAACTCATTATCACAATACTGAACTGATGAAATATGTTGAATCCTGGATCTCTCTGTCAAAATGGGTTCAACGGCGGTCACAACACTGAGCCTCTCCTCATTGCGGCTACTGACTGTATCCGTACACAGGTTGATCAGGACGAGCAGCGCTTCTGAGAGTGCTCAACCCATCGGCGGCATCGAAACCGTCTCCCCGGCGCATATGGCTCAGCGTTAGCTGCAAGTGGGACTCGCTGAGAATGCCTTGCAGCTTCTCCATTCATTTATGTCAACCAGGGCCCATATCATTAGCTGTGGAGGCCTTGGAGCCTAGCATTTAGTCTTCCTTGTGGTGTGCCCCAGGGCTCTTTGAGCCCACCCTTTTTAATCTTTGAATGACTCCCTTGGACGATTTGGTGCAGTTCTTCGGTTTTCAGGTACGATCTTATGATGATGACAAGCAAATGATGGTCTCCATCTCGAATGAGAGGTTCAATCGGTGAATGTCCAGCATTACTTGCTGAACGAAGGACAATTCAGTGAAGATTAATGCAGACAAGCCTGAAGTGCTGGCAAATGCCTGGTATGCAGAATACCCTCCGGTCAAACTCCTGGTGGCAAGCAGTATGTGGTTTTCTCTCTCTGTCCCGGTTAGGACTGCAAAACATCTGGAGGTCATCTTTGATGATGTTTTTAGCATTGACGCACAGGTCAGCCACACGGTTAGTACTTATTTTTATATTTTGAGGGTTTTGAGAAAGGTTTTGTCACCTATTCCGTCTGAACTGCACCATTCAATCATCGTTGCTCCGGTCATCTGTTGGCAGTTTTTTTGCTACGCTCTATGCCTGGACATCAATGTGATCTCCCTTAATACGGTCCAGGTGGTACAGAATGCAATAGCGCAGCTGATTCTTAAAATTTCCAAGCGTCAGTCAGGAATTGGATTCTCTCCCTGCATTAGCTCCCTATCGGTTAAAGGCTCTGAGCATGGTATTCAAGATCATGCATAGTAAGTGTTCACCATATTTGAAATATCTTTTTCAATGGTACATCCCTTGGAGGCTCCTGAGATCGTATTCTCAGAAAGAACTTGTGATAACCCGTTTTACAGGACCAGATGGGGCGGCTGCTCCTTCTCAGTAGTGGCCGAAACGCCCGCTAAGCTATGGAATTCTCTACCCACCTTTATCTCCAAAACACTCTTATTGGGTTTTAAAAAACATTTGAAAACATGGCTTTTCTTATCTTAGGGTGTTGCAGGTATGCTTTTTTCCTTTCTCCTCTTTTGTCTGATATAGCGCTTTGACACCCTCGGGTATTAGTAACGCGCTTTATACATAATATCCTTTCCAATACTTCTACTAAAGTTGTTCACACTGTGTAAGCCCCATTCACTGTGAAGATAAGATCTCTTCCTATGAAAAAGGCAGACCGCTTCGAAGGGAGTGCTTGCTTTTTATTACTTTGTTGTGTAAAGCAGATGCTTTAGCTTTAGAGAACATTTGGGGCATTTCCTATTCATGCCTCAGTACCTTTTTTTGCACTTTGTAGCCATTATTGGATTGATTTTTTCAACCTAATCTATTTGGTCATTATGATCAAAATCTATATGTTGTAATAAACATTACGTTAAAAATAAAGTTAATATTCAAGAACTATGCTATATTTTACTACTAAACAGGCAGTAACAAGCGCAGTTATCTAGCAGACATCAGGGTGTTGGTTTGAATGGTGTAGCAGGTGCAGTGGCATCAGGGCTAAAAGTTGTCAAAACTCCTCTTCACAAACCACATTGTTATATTTTACTACTAAACAGGCAGTCACAAGTGCAGCTATCTTGCAGGCAACAGGGCCATTATTGGAATGGGTGCAGCAGGTGCAGTGGCACCTGGGCCAAAGGCTCTAGGGACCCCACTAAACCCAGATTATTGCTAAAATGTTAAACTAAACAAGCTTTAGGCACCCCATTAAAATTGCTATATTTTACTACTAAACAGGCAGTCACAATTGCAGTTACCTTGCAATTAAAAGGGGCTTGATTTAAGTGGTGCAGAAGGTGCAGTGGCTCCATGGCCAAAAGTAGTCATAAATCCACTTAACACCAAATATTGCTATGTTTTACTACTAAACAGGCTGTCACAAGTGCAGTTTTCTTGCAGGCAACAAACAGGGCCATTGTTTGAATGGGTGCAGGCGGTGTAGCGGCATTGGGTCCAAATGTTGTCAAACCTCCTCTTAACATCTAATATTGCTATATTTTACAATTAAACAGGCAGTCGTAAGTGCATTTATATATCAGGCAATAGGGTCATGATTTGAATGGTCCAGCAGTTGCAGTAGCACCAGTATCAAAAACTCTAGGCACCCCACTAAACACCTAATATTGCTATATTTTATTACTAAACAGGCAGTCACAAGTGCAGTTATCTTGCAGTTAAAAGTGGCCTGATTTGAATGGTGCAGCAGGTGCAGTGGCACTGGGGCCAAAAGCTCCAGGGACCCTACTAAACGCAGAATATTGCTAAATTTCACTACTAAACAGGCAGCAACAAGTGCAGTTATTTAGCAGGCACTAGGGCCACGATTTTAATGGTGCTGCTGGTGCAGTGGCACTGGGGCCACAAATGGTCTGATCACCTCTAAACACCAAATATTGCAATATTGTACTTATAAACAGGCAGTCACAAGTGCAGTTACCTTACCAGAAGTAGGGTCATGATTTGAATGGTATAGACAATGCAGTGGAACCGGGCCAAAAGTAGTCATAACTCCTATAAACATCAAGAATTGCTATATTTTATTACTAAACAGGCAGTTACATACACAGCTATCTTGCAGGCACTAGGGGCATGATTTGAATGGTGTAGCAGGTACAGTGGCACCAGGCCCAAAATTTGTCACAACTCCTCTAAACGCATAATATTGCAATTTCATTCTATTATTTCCCTGCTTCATTTCATTTTTTTAAATGTTGTCTTTACCCGCACTATACCACTAGTAACCGCACAATATATTGCCTTTTTGTACATAAACACATTGTAAGACTTTAACAGACTTTCTGTAACTTATATTGTACAACTACTTTGCAAGCTACAACTTACAACAAAAAACTGCACATTATTAATCACATAGGCGAAACCTAATTCATTTACCAATGCTTGTTCTTGATCAGGATTGCAGTGAGAAACACAAGGCATGTGGGACATGGCACATATTTGATGCCTGACACCATGAAGCATGTTGAGAGCTGTGGCCATGCCATGTGCCTTTGAGGCGAAGCCCCTGGCTGTACAAATGTGCTTTTGATGCAGCATTGTGTCTGGGAGGAAAAGTAAAGACATCATGCGATTTCATATTTCATGCAAAAACACCAACAGTGGCAGATTAAAGGTGGCAGGGGCTGTAATCCAAGCAACATTTGGATACAGTGGACCCCACTGCCCTAGTGGCGTAGGCAGGGGGGATGTGGTGGATGCAGGCCGCCCTGGGTGTAATCACTAAAGGGGGTGACACAATGCCAAAAATATGTTTTTTAAATACATATTTTTGCCATTTTGTCAAGCCGGGGTGACAAGAAATGTATTGCCACTGACCATGCTACGCCACTGCACCTCCCCGTGCCCCAGTGTGACTCCAGCTGTTGCACCAATGGTGGCCTTCGTTGAATGCCGTCATGTTCTTGAAAGTACTCAAATGTGAAACATTCTTTTTCATAGATTTTAGATATTTTGTATGTGTTGTAGCTTAAGGATGCAACAATGAAAGTTACATTTATTTAAGGGGTAAATTCCTCCCCCTACCAGTGCTTGGGCCCTTTGGTCTCCTAAGACTAAGGTATATGTGTTAACAGAATATTAGTATATTGTATTGTGCATACAGGATTCGTTTCTGTCTGATCTGTTTAGATTGGCGTACATCCGATGCAGTGGAGGCCTGTGTTTGTCCTTTCTGTGTTTTCAACAAAAACTTACTGTGAAGTATTAACCATGTACATGTTCGGTTCCCATCATTCATTTATCAGTGGTATTGCACAGGAACTTTTCTGTGTTTCCCCTTTGTTTCTGGATCATTTATAACACATGTTGTGCCTAAGATGTAGAAAAAAAATTGCACTGTCAACCATATTAAAATATGAGAGGGCTGCTTTGCAAGCAAGTTACAAAAACGTTATTTTTTCATGATTCACCAAAAGTGATACATTTCTGATGTATAGGCTTAGTCCTAGGTAAACGGTAGACGTATGTATCTTTCCTGATTCTCACTGGATAATGGCAAATTGCGTGGAATTTTAACCTTTTCATACATTTCCTGGCCTTAACCAAACACGCCTTGTCAGGGATAGTAAGCGCTATATAAACGCAGTTTAAGCGTATATCTTGCTTGACTAGGAAGTTACTTTTCCATGTGGTGATTTCCTTCCCCCACACCCTCTTAAGGAATGGAGGTGTAACCAGTCCTTTTGCACACGTTAAACAACACTTATGGCTAGGTCCAAAGAGTGTGGGAAAGGCCTTGCAAATGTCTGTGATTCTGTGAATACCCACAAACTTATGATCCTGGGCGTCTTGTGGAATGGCCACTCCTCTAGGAGCATCAAATGATCCACCTCTTCTGGTCCCTCACCACTGTAGGCCAATCAGCACATCTCCAATTGCTTCATGAAGTCTAGAAGTAACAGTCCCATCTGAATCCTGACCCTCTTTCATGTGCTTGGTGGCAAGTGTGTGTCTTGAAGTTTGGTCCATACAGAGAAGTGCTTTAAATATGGTGCAGGGGACTGTTAGCTGTACATTGCTTAAAATGTTGCTGAGAAGTGTGTGAATAGATGCGGTTGTGCATGTGTGCAGACTTTCTCCATTTTGAAGTGGCATGCTTAGATTCAGGAAGCAAATCTGCATATTTTGACTTTATAAATTGTGAGCCAACTTTGATTGTTTCACTTTCTGCATGCAAAATACCCTTGCGCATTAAAAATTCTGTCGACTTGTACACTTTTTGGCAATTCACACAACCTTCGCAGTGTACACCTGGAATTGTTATGACTGTTTGAGATGAACATTGCATAATTCGGAACTATACACACTGTACAATTCCTCATGTGAAAGGCCAAAGCCACACAAGGACTGCCTGCCTTATTTACGAGTGTAACTCATGTACGGCGGACGGTCTTTCGCCTTTCTCATGGCGGTACCCAGAAAATAGGCACCGCAATGGGAACGGAAAAAAAGTTCCAGCATGGCATGGGCGGTGACGTCCATGCAATGCTGGAACTTTAGGAGAATACAGAGAGGGGGGCACACGTTGTGCTCCCCTGAATGTATTCCTGTGTTGGGGGTTGGGGCCCTGTAGGGCCCCCTTTGTTCCTCCACAACTAGCCTTTTCATGGTGGGGCTCCCGCCATGAAATGGCTGGTGGTGGCGGAACTTGTAATATGCTCAGCGGCACTGTGCCAGTCCAGCTGAGCATTTTGCATTGAGGAGTATTTCTGCCACCGCCAAGGAACAACTGTTCCCTGGCGCAGCCAGTGGTCGTCCGCCGCAATGACTTTTGAAGTTGTAATGCGGCAGATGGACCACCGCCACTGGGAACCCAGTGGTCTTATGACCGCCAGACTCGTAATCAGCCCCTTAATCTTCCCGCGCCCCTCTGTAATGCAACTGGTGCTCGTGCATTGCGCTCTCATACCTTCGGGTCGAGTTTGCGCTATATAAAACTGCAACAACAAAAAATGTTCAAGAGGAGTTTTTAAATGCTCCTAAAATGCAGTGTTTACTGAATTTCACACATTTACTCCACTACCTACAACTTGCAACACTCACTACACTCCCCTTGCCCCCTAAATACCACTTGCCTGGCAGTTACTCCCACATTTTTAGGTCGAGCATTTGAGACCTCTTGTATATACTTTGGTATATACTTATATATTAGTATATACTTATATGTGTATGTACTTTGTGGGCTCTGGAGACTTGTCTGCTTCCACCTAGGGACTTTTTTTCGGTTCAACTGCCTCTATTTAACTTTGTTAATAAAAAAGGACCAGTAGAGGTCCGTAAAATACCAGAATTACTTTTTGCTGAGGGACTTTCTTTTCTAACTATCTTGATAGAAAACGACCAGTAGAGGTCAGTAAAATACCAGAATTGCTTTCTGCTGAGGGACTTTCTTTTTTTATTTTTATGGCAACTACCTCTATGTAACTTTCTTGATAGAAAACGACCAGCAGAAGTCAGTAAAATACCAGAAACACTTTAGCATTCTCTAGATTTCAGTCTATAGAAATTGTCTTCCATGAGCACCCGTAGACAATTTTTATTTCAAATCTTGTATTTTCAGTCATATGACCACCAAAGGCCCTGATTTTATATTAAAAACCGAACTTTGGGCTATACCATTTCCTGCTGAAAGGCAATATTTCTCTCCATGTGTTCCCATACCTGGCGTGTCATGCAGTTTGGTGCTTACTTTCCACCATGTTAAAGTGCAGTAGATTTTTTAGCACCCAGGTTAATGTGCTGCATAGCTAAATACATATAAGGTCATAAAGACGAGACAGATTGTATTGCAAATAACTGTTGTACACTGTTTTGGTGTAAGTTGCTTATGAGTAAATGGATTTACGAATGCAACGTATCCTTTTGAGAATACCTAGGAGGCATAAATCAGGAGTCTTCAGCAGTAAATATGTTTACGAGTGAAAATCCCTTTGTGAATTGGGCGTACATGATTCATGGAACCCCCTGCATTCCTGGTTAGCCGCTTCTTTTTCTGCACATTTCTTGAGAAAGGCATAAACTGTTATCTGATAGCAAAGGAATGCTTTATTGATATTGCTGCAAAAGTTGATGGCGAACTCAGGAGGGAGCAGTTGCAATAAATATTATTCTCTCATAGATAGAAGGAAAGGTGCTGCAAGATAGTGTTATCACCTGCTTTCTCTTGGACTTGGTTTATTCAATCTTTTTGAATTATTTACTTTCAATGATGGCCAAAAACAAGCATTGTACAAAAAATGACTCTTAGGTACATTTGTATTATTTTAACATTGTATAGTTACATTATTAGAAGTAATATAACTAGACATGTTGGGCATTTTTGCGTTATGCTGTATGTATGTATGTATATGGTATTACTTTAGCAAGCATAAAGCCAATGAGTGATGAAAGAGGTAGCTGGGGTGTGAACTGTTAATACATTGTGATGTAGTGTTCTTTAAAGCGGTGAGTCTGCATCCTATATTGGAACAGCTTTAGGGTGGTCCTGATTGATACAGGGATATTGTTCCATATTCTGGGTGTGTAAATGTAAAACACCTGCTTTCTTCTTTTTTTACGCTTAGTCTGCAGTCTGATGGTGTACTGGCTGCAGGTGTGCTGAGAACCACCAGAGGTGGTGAGCTTGTCTGCAAGATAAGTGGGGTTGCTGGTCATAATGGCTTTGTAAATGATGCAGGTGGTTTTAACCCCTTCACTGCGGCGGCTATTCCGCCGCAGTGCTAAGGGGGGAGGGCGGCAGAGCGGCGGGCGCATGCTGGTGACGGAACCGCTCCTTCACCAGCGTCGGTTGCGCTGTGCTCATGACGGAGCGGTTCCGTCACGGCCCCGCCCGCTCAATAGAACGCGCCGTGCATGCGCGAAATCAGCGCCGCGCAGGCGCGGCGGCACGGCCATGATGGAACCGCTCCGTCATCAGCACAGCGCCACCGCAGCTGATGACGGAGCGGTTCCGTCATCAGCAGGGGAGGGGTTAAAGATAGTGCGGACAAGCAGGGAGAGCCAATGCACTTTCACCAGTATGAGGGTGATGTGATTACATTTCTACAGGGCCTGGATGAGATGTGTTGCAGCATGTAGGATGCCCTTAAGAGGTCCAGGTGTGGAGTTGGGGATGCCATGAAGCAGGGCATTACACTCCTCAAGAAATCAGAGTATGAGAGTTTGAACAACAGTTCTTAAGCCTCTTTCTGGAAGATACAGTCTCACTTTTTTTTTAGAAGAGAGCTAGCATCCCGGACAACTTAGTTTTTTTTTGGCAATGTGTTTCTTGAGGGTGAGGTTAGTATCCATGGTGTATCACAAGTTCCTTGACATTTGGTGAATGTCGGGGTTCAAAGCAGTCAAGGTTTATATCAGTGAGTTAGGTTTGTACTTTTTCTAAATTCTGTGTTTGTTAGGCTGAGCTTCCTGTAGATGCTTAATATCCAGGTCTGGATGACATGCAGGTAGCATTTGAGACATTGGATGTCTGCTGCAGAGGAGACATTCAAGCTGAGTTGTGCATCATTAACATATTGGTGAATATCTATGAGTAGAGAACCAAATGGCTCCATGTAGAAGTTGAAGAATACAAAAGACACTTTGAAACCCTGGGGGACTCCACAAGTCATGGGGATTTTGTGGGATCTGGTAGTGCCTGACACTTTCCAACTATAGTCCTCTCGGACCATCTCCTGGCTGCTCCCTTCCAATGTGTCTTGTACTAATGTGCTGATACTGCAAGCGCCAGCACATTAAGCCCAGACCTATTACCTCTGCTGTCAATATTCATAGTTTGAAGTGGTACTTGCTTGTCTCCATCTGATTGTAACATAGACCCTTCCGAATGTTAGTCCTTTAGTAAAGTAGATCCCTTGTCTCAACGTTTGTGAACATTCCAAAACTGTTGCTTCTTTTTCTGTATGGTTTTCTATGTAGGCACCATTCACATTTTGCTTTGTGCCTATTGTTGTGTACATTCTGTGTTTCTTCTGGTTGTAAATCTCTCTGCTAATGACACCTCAAGCATCCAATATTATTTATAGTACGATTTGTAAATCTACTGAGAGCATGTGCATCTCAACATGATTATGAATATGTTATGTTTGAGGGGCGATTGTCCTGTTTCCTTTTTCATTGTATTTACTCCTATACAGTCATTACCAGAATATAGTAAGTCGTAATATATTACTCTTCCAGTGTAGGGGCCATCCTTTAGGGGTATTTATTGGGGTGCTGAAAAAGAATTATTCTGAGGAAACCCCTTCAATCCCTCTCGTAGTTTATCTCTTTCAGACATGACAAATTTCGCTTACTTATCAAAAATGATTTTTTTCTGTGTTTAAACTTTTTATTGCTGCCTCAACAATTTGAAATCTTCTTTTAGATACTTGTGGAAAACCCTTTCTAAAATGTCTTGCAATTGTCCAGAATGATAGTTTTCCTGATATTTGATCTGTATTCCTTCAACTCCTCTTTGACAGGCATGGACAATATAGTAGTTTTCACAAGGGCATCGTTTTGTATCAAACTTAACAAGTTAGTTAAAGTTAATACAGTTTAGGCAAGGATAAAATCCATTTAATTTCCCTGTCCATATAATCTGTCGCTCCATGGTTTAAATCTGCTTTAGAAATGTTATCGTATTATATTAATCTTACATTCCTCTTTTATCATATCCACCTGCAGGGGATCTGAATTAGGAAGTTATTTCTTTTAAACTACTTTTTCTTACTGATCCTGACAGAGATGAACATAGTTTGTACAAATATGATATATTATTCAGATTTGCTTTTTATAAACAGTAAGTTTTCTTTTTTTAGTGTTGTAGCCTACTTTTATGCTTTTTCAAAGTGTTTGATTATCATAGAGTTGTGCCCTAAATTGGTTAACTGAAAATGGTTTGAGACTGTTGTGTTTCATATTCTGATAATCTGACTGTATGATAATCCCTAAATTAATCGGAGACTGAAAATTGAGGATGAACAGAAATTAGTTTCTGTTTCGTTTATGACATACATGTGATTCATTTTCCTTATTGACAACTTTACTTGTATGTTTATGTGATGTACTTTAAAATTTTTAAAATGTAAAGAAAATTTGAATTGACCATTCAACCTCTAATTGTTGGCAAAATACCTGCAGTTCTTCTTGAGTACCTTTTCAAATTCCGTATATATAAACTGTTTAACATACACTGTGCATGTGGATTTTAGTTATTAATACCTTCATCGTATATATAGATATTTCCCTATCAAGCTGTCTCCTGCAATCCTATGGCCATTACCGCATAGCGTAGGTATTCTACATTTTCAAATATAAAATAGTTATGGTACAGTAGGAAGTCTAACCGTTCTCGAGGAAATACCTTGTTGGCCTTGACTTGGTTTGCCTTAGTAAGATCCAAGGGTAATCATAATTTATAGATTTTGCACTTCGAAAATATTGAGCATTTGCTCAACTATAATGTGTTAACTTTGGTATAACTTCTAAATTGTTGTGATATGAAATGTATTCCTGCATTCTTTCTCGAATTATTATGATCTTTATGAATTTTAAGCATCAAACAAAATACTGATATAATCACAGTCAGAAGTTTTTTTATGACACAGCCATTGTCAATGACAGTCAATATCGGATCAAGTATATTTTTAATGTCAAGTGAAATATAATTTTTTATACCTTATATGTATTTTCTTCACTTATTTGGCAAATAGCCTCTTTGTGAAAGCTACCAATAGTATTTATAATTTCAAGTGATCCACTGTAATAGGCTTGCTAGAGAAGTGTATTAGAGTTCTTTGCCATTTTATTTATAACGTTCAACTCTTGCATCATCATATTTGTATGCTAAAATTGTTTTAATCAGATAATATAGTGATGTGATTCAATATCTTTATTTTTTATAAAATCTATTTTTATGTTAATTAGCTGTGGACAGGAAATAATCTCTGGAAACACTCTTTAGATTGTTTCTCAATTTCTGAACCTTGTGTACGCATGTTTAAAGGAAACGTTTTCTATCAGATTTTTCTCATGAATTTGGTTACATCAGTTTTCAGCTTGAATTAATTTTTACATTTTGTAGGGATAAACAAGACTTTAACGCACTGATTTCCTGTGAAATCAGACAAAAATATATCAGGCAGTCTTGTATGCCTCCTTGAAAAATATTTCATCTGCCTTAGGTGTTGGACCAGTATGCTTTTCATTTTTAGGTCCACTGGGTCATTGTGAATCCATATTGAGGCCTAGGACCCATTAGGCAGGCCTCTGTCACTTTGGGACATGTTTAAATCCTTCACTCCCACTGTAGGCCTTTAACTTGGAATTGGCTGGATTTTGTCTCAGGCAATAGGTGGACTTTCTTGCATGTCAAATATCACTCGAATATTACTTTTGCCTGAAGGAGACAATAAAAAATAACCCCCGTTTTGATAAACTAAGGATGAATCTCTCTCTTGCCCCCCCCACCAATAAAAAGAAGTGAATTGGATTAATTGGAGCTAGCCCTGATGAAAATATGAACACAACTTGAAAAAATTCCACCACACGACAATATCATCATAGAGAAACATTTTAAATCAACCAAGGACTACTGAGCCGCCTTCATATCTATTGTTGGTTCACTGCCTCGCTGCAAAGTAAATGGTTACTCCGTAAGACATCTCATTGTGCTTTTTAACACTTTTGTTGTATATTGAAGCTATTTATAGCCAAACAAGTCAAATGATCCACACACCCCCAAATGACTCTCTATGCTGTCCTGCATGAATTCAAGGCCACCAGCTTTGCTGGTAGAGCCCACTGGGAGCTATAAAACAGGATAAAATTAAAGCTAATATGTACATGCGGGTCTAGTGTTTTGTTATATTTGGGTGCTTAATTTGCTAAAACGCAAAAGTGTGAGTGCATGTTTAAATGCGGAAATCTGCCATTTTAAAACCCCACTTATTCTTAAACATCAAAATAAGCAGGATAAATACCAATAAGTTGGCCAAAAACTAAATATGGATAAATACAGACTGAAATGTCAAAAAAACTGATATCATTGAACCTGGAGCCCTTATTATAATTAGCAATTATTGGACATGAAACCGGATTTGCAGCTGCTAATATGTTGCTTCTTTTTCTGTACATAACCATATAATCCCATTTTATGCAGGTAAACATAGCAGGCGCAGTAATAGCAACACGTTACAGAACATATAACTTTTTTCATTTCTCAAATTATAACATTTATTATCCATCATGTACATACTGTCCTTCTGTGGATGAATGACATATGTGTGTACGTCCTGGTGACTTGACCACAGTCTGAATCATGGACCTTGTGAGTCAGCACTTTGTCACAATCTTAAATTGATATGTTCTGCAGTATGGGTAACAACTAATCTATCTATAAATAGACCTGTATGTTAGTGTTAGAACCTTTGCCTACTGCAACCTGCAGATAGCAAATATGAAGTATACCCACATAATATGCACCATTATAGGTAATCTTGTATACAGTACCTAAATACTCACAGAATAGCATTGGTTTGTGTTTATTCACATCTAGTGCATGATAGCATATCTTAATTATCAGCTACACTGCTCAATTTACATATGATGCATCATGCAGTCATGAAAGATGTGAAGAAAGAGTAGACACAGACTCCTCAATATTCTAGTGAGCTTGATATTTGCAAGCAAAATAAATCCAGCCAAACATGTTCACATCCCAGAATAAATGCATGGTTTCTTGTGTCTAGATATGTGACATGATGTAATGAATGCAAATGACAACAGCCGATCATTTCAGTAGGGCTGTATGTGGATGTTCCCAGAGAGAATAAAATACTGTTTTCTACATTCATGAACATGATTGCTATCTGTTAAAAGTGCACCGGGAAGGCACACTTAAATGATTACAACTGTGGTGTAGTATTGCAAATAGAATACAACATGTCTGTTGCTGCTGCAGTCAAAGAAGACATTCTGTATGTTTTAGGAATAGGGTTTGCTTGAGAAGCAGAATCAGTTGAAAGAAGGAATTGATTCTTAGACTTTGACACCACTCAAGTTCCTTTTTGAGACTTACATTTTTTTTAATTATACAGACTAATTCACAATGCATAAAGTATTTAAAATGTGTACATTATGCTCAGCTATGAAGATTATCAACACATTCCATATGTAGGTGTAAGAAAATGATATAAAATACTATATCAATCAGCAGATGGTATGAGTATTATGACAATTCCTAATAATCAACAGTAGCATAAGCATGGTCAGTAGTCCTTGAGACAACTGTATGTTCAAAAGGTAGGTGAAATGCTGAAACAGTATGTACTTCTATGTATTGTGTTCTGTGTTCCTCCAAGACATCATGATACTTGTGACTATTTGCTATGCTGCAAATAGAGCCTAATCAGTGATCAGATACATTTAATGAGGGCTGCAGCACAAGTTCCCTATATGGTGTATGGTACTGCATTTGATGAGATGCACAAAGTAGAAATAGTAAACTTTGCTTCTGTATTCTCTTGACAGCTGGTGATGGAGTTTTGCGGTGCAGGATCGGTCACGGATCTAATTAAGAATACAAAAGGGAACACCCTCAAGGAAGAGTGGATAGCATATATATGCAGAGAAATTTTACGGGTATGTACAAGTTATGTAGAGTTTCTTCTAAAATTGAATGCATTGACAACCATCAGAAAAGTGGTATCTTGCCTAAGCCAATCAAAATGTAGTTTGAAATGCAATGGCTATAAAGTTTGTGTGTTGTGGCTAATTTTGTCAGATGGACTCTCTAGAAGCACATCAAATGTACCTGTGTTCAGCTTTTTTTTTTTTTTTAAATGTGTCTGAAATTGGATTGGGATATAACAATAACAGGAAATTGCTTGGAAGGCGAATAATAAAAATAGGGGTTATACACCTACACTGTTGAATTAAAATTCAATGTACTGCTAAAGTGCAACTATTTTAGCATGCTGACCTAATCTTATAGTAATGGATTTACTTATAATTCTGGGAAAATTATCTTTTAACAGATACCATTTCTCAATTCATTACCGACTTCTATCAGAAAATAGTCCCAACTTGTTTTCAGGAAGATGGGCTTAAGTCCCACTGTGTATGTCACCGACTTTGTAAATTTGACATTGAAGGTTGAATCTTGCATTAGCTGGAATCAGTCTGCTCTGCAGGCCAGGGTGGTATGTCGGGGAGAATATGTGAAACTGTCAAGGAACACTCAAAGAATTATCCAAGTAAAGCTTATACCAGAATACACCCTCTGGAAGAATCACATTACATTATTGAAATGATGTTGGGCTTCACCAAACAATAAATCCGTTGTGTCTTTCTCATACATAAATACATTATTGAGCTCAAGTAACCATTGTGGGTACTGAGAGAACATTAAATACCTTTTAGATTGATTATCTGTCAATTTAAGTTCATAAGTCTTTATTTCGATTTTTAGATCGTGAAAGACATTTACAGCAACTAGTCATATTCAAATACTTAAATTTTTAGTTTTTAAAATTACCCTCCATTAACAGTTAATAACCACCACTAAACACTGCATCAATTATTGGCCGTCCAACAATAATTTAACACATAGGTTACATACATATAAGCAAATATTAATTAAATCTAGTTAAAAAACATTATTATACAGTTTATTTTTTTTAAAACCATTTCTGTAGTTAAAAAAAATAAAATGTTTAAAACTTTATAAATTCATCATTAAAAACATTCTATAGTTTCAGGTGAGGTTAACCCATAAAAAGACATTAGGGAGAAAGGAAGTGCCACTAAAATATCACTGTAAGCTCATTTTACGGGACCGGATGATCCACATCCAGTGAAGGATCTTAGCCACAGCTATAACCACAGCCTGGGAATTGTCAGTTCGAAGGATCCTGACAGACTCACAACCTGTTTTGAGACCTAACTGAACACAAATGGGTTTTAACCAGGATAATCTAGGGACCTTATATTCAGGGCAGGCAAATAAGATGTGCCCAAAGTCTTCCTGCTGGGTGGGGCAAAAGGGGCTGACAAAGCCTTGACCCCCGCGCCACCTTGCAGTGAAGGCATTGAGTGGTAATGTCCCCACCCTGAACTGGTGGTATTTCTTCCTGTCCCCCGGGGTGGTAATCCAGTCCCAGTAACCCTCAAAGACTGGAGAGTGTTTCAGTCCTAGGAATTCTGCCATAATTGATGGTTACATACAACGGCCAAATCGTTTTACCTCAAGCATGTTCCAGTACAGGTCTCTAAATGTTTTCCTAGGTGGAAAGGTATTCCCTGTTGGGTCATCCCACAATGGGGATAGGCCCATGGCCGAATATATTGCTTTTACCTCCCTCAACCATAATATTTTGTGAGCCCTATCAGCATCTGTAACCTCGAGAAAGGCTTGTGCATACTGAGAGAGTTCCGGGGTAACCCATAATCTCATCCAGTAGGCAGCTGATCTGTATCTGGCCATATCTTTGAGGCAATACATTCCCAGGTCGTAGCGAAGAGGAATCAGAGAAGTAGAAACCGGGAGACCTGTAATATTGCTCAAGAATTTACTTTGCGCACCGTCAACTTTTTTAAATTACTAAGTCCCCACAGTTCCGCTCCATATAGGACTGCCGCTCCCACTTTCGCATCGTAAATCTTTAAAACTGGAGTAATTGGCCTGGTATGTGACAAATAACATTCCTTAGTAAGTGCTCCCGATAGTTGTGCATGCTTTGTGACCAGCTGGTTAGTGTGGTATCTCCAATCTAATTTGGATGATAGGGTGATACCCAAGTAAGTGAATACTTTTGTCTGTTCCAATTTAACTCCATCCATAACCACTTTCCCTTTAACATATCTATTTTTATGTAAGACCATGAACTTAGTCTTAGTTGTGTTAAACTTAGTCTTAGTTGTGTCATTATTCTTTAGGTTGTTTTTTTCTTTAGAAATGTCACTTGAACCATGCAAGATATAGTAAAACAGAGAATCCCAATAAAGAAAACATAGGCGGAGAGGATTTCTGGCTATAGGATTGTCCTGCTTCAGAAATATAATACGGCTGATGCTTTGTATCTGTTTTATGGCATCCTACATTTTCACAAATCCAGTATTCGCAGGAATCATTTGAGTCAGTTCATTTCTAGACCAAGGTTTAGAGTTTTTTTTATTTCATCAAAATCTCTTCACTATGTCTTTAAATTTACAAAGATTTATTGCAAGGGACAGTTGTTAATTGGCTCCTGGTATAGCAATGACTTAGTGCTGCGCCAGTCAGGAGATGTGAGAGGCAATTAGTTAGAACAGCCACACTTAAAGATGTTTTTTAAAACCAGAAAAACTGGGACATGAACAAAAAGGTTGCCGATTCCAGTGGTGCAGGTCGATATCCGAAAATGCCGGGCCACCATATTTTGAGGTACGAATGCGCGGGATGTAGCAGAAGTTGATTTTTAGATCTTAGATTCCCATCGGGAGGAATCGAGTAAGTTTGTCCCACAGATATTTTGGACCTAAGCCTGACCGAGATTTGTAAATGAGGCAAAGGAGTTTAAACAGTGTTCTTTTCTTATTGGAGAGCCAGTGAAGGGCACTAAGTGTGGGAAGTGATGGTGTCTGTGGAGGCAGGTTGTTGACCATGTAGGCAGCAGTGTTTAGAACTACCTGAATTTTGGCTACAAAGGATTCATTTATAGCGAGGAACAGGGCATTGCCGTAATCCAAGCGTCTGATGATTAGTTCCTGAATGAGTGTCTTTCAAGAACTAAAAGAAAGTCACTGAAAGACTTTCCTAAGAAGGTGCAGTATGCCAAAGCAAATGCCGCAGGCTGAAATATTCTGGTCTTTTATGGGCAGAGTGTCATTCAGAAGTATACCTAGATTTCTAGCTGTTCTGCTGGGCACAGGGGCAGGGCCAAGTTTGGCTGGTCACCAGTCATTCGAGCACTATCGTTGGGCTTAACCAAACAAAAGAATCTGTTTTTGCACCCATTCAATTGAAGACAATTGTGGGACATCCAAATGGCAGTTTTCCTCCGTTTTTTTGTCTGCGTATGTGCAGAAGTGCCATGGACCAATTTTGAGTGTGACTCCCTCAGCCTGTTCTGACATGGCAGGAATAGATTTCTTTCTGGTATGTGTATTTTACTTTTACCATTATAAATATAGGCTTAAGAGTCTCTTGGGGAATTACATTTTTTAGGATTTTATACTCACATACTACTTGTTGCACACGTTGGAATCCTCATAAACATGCAATGACTTGTGCACTTTGTAACAGTGAGATAAGCTGTCCTAGCCATGTTAGAGAGCCACGTTAGGATCTTGGTGTAGTGTGAAGGCCCTTTGAAGAGGAGAACCTCCATTTAAGTGCCACATATCCTCATCTAGACATTGGCGATCTATGTCTGCACTTTGTTGACATATGGTCTCAGGCACCAGATGTCTTTTCAAGATGATACATTGTAGTACAATTATTTTGTTGGCATATTGAGGAATAGAGAAGTTTTGGTCATAAACAAGGACATCCCACCAGGTTCTGTTTAGATATTAAGAATCATCGGTGACAGTTTTCAAGTTGAGGACGCTGCTAGTCACCGCACGGAAAGGAATATCTACAGGATACCATCTGAATGTGTTGGTGTGTGTCAATCAAAATTTGCTTGTAAGAAGAAAAATTGGGCAGAAGTACTTAGCCCTTTTGTGGTTGCAAAATCTGTGGTTTACAAAATTACAGAGTTTGTGACCTCAAAAGGGCTGTTTCTAATATAGAACACCTATTTTATGGAAAACATCCAGAACAATTACGCCAGAGCCACGAGTTCCGGAAGTCCGCAAGCGTAACCACGCTTGACCTAACAACAACGTATTCTTAACCACCCACATGCGTGGTTAAGGTAAATGCACTCTAGTGTTTGGAATGGCCGGGGAAAGAGGAGCGTCGGGAAGTGGACACGGACAGGTAAGTGGGACTGTGGCTGGGGTGGTTTGTGGTAGTTTTTAGGGGAGGCGAGGATTCAGGGTAGTTTTAAGGGATGGTGGGGGTTCGGGGTAGTTTTATGGTGTGGTGGGAGTTTGGGATGTTTTAAGCAATGGTGGGGTTCAGGCTAGTTTTCAGGGGTGTTGAGGGCTTGTGGTAGTGTTCAGGGATGGTGTGGCTCGGGTAGTGTTAAGGTGTGGAGGGGGCTCGGGTAGGTTTAAGGGATGGTGGTGGTTCAGAGTAGTTTTTAGGGATGGGGGTTCGGGTCATTTTTTTAGGGGTGGGGGTTGGGGTAGTTTTATTGGGTGAGGGTTTGGGGTCGTTTTTAGGGGTGGGGGTTCAGGGTAGTTTTTAGGCATGGGGTTCCTGATAGTTTTTTGGGGTGGAGGGGGGTTGGGTGTATTTTTTAGGGGTTGTTTTTAGGGCTCAGGAAGGGAGATGGGGTCCTTTTTAGGGATTAGGGGAGGGGGGTTGTTCTTAGGGCTCCAGGGGAGGGGAAGGGCGTTTAACCTTAGCCACTCATACCCCTTTACCCTGAAAAATCATGGTAAAGGCATGGATGGTAAAGCAATGCATGGTTAAGATGCGGTCATTGTACAGACCGATTTGTTTAGGTATGCAGAGTTGAGAAACTCCTTGTTCCGGCATACAACCCCATTTTATGAGTCAGAAAAGGGTTTTTCAACTCATAAAATGGGGTTTGCAACTGGTACTGAATTTAAATTTGGAAGTGGTTTCAACGTAAAGTTTCTTACAAATTGTGATTCGGTAATCTATGTGTCAATGGTTTGGAACCGCAATTTTGGTTGCAAACCATTGACCTTTTGCTGACTCCTCAAATGAGGGCTCCCTGCTCTTTTGAATCGAGTTGGCATAGCCAGGGGAGTATTACCCAAGAGATTTCAGTCTGCTCCTTTTTATGTTCCCCAAAAAGAAACTTCTATTTGTTTAAAAGCACTACCCCTTCTCCTCCTGAGGTTGTCACAAGGGGCATCATTTTTTTTAAAAAGACAATTGATTCGGTTAAAGAACTCCTGCTGCTTTAAAAACGCAAAATATCCTGTTTGGGAATGCAATTATAGTGATGGTGTGCTGCTGCTAATTGCCGGCCAAAATCCCTGTGTTTGCAGCCAGTCACAGGGGGTTGTAAATTGTGACCTGCCTAATGAATATAAATTAAGCAGGTCATTCCTAGACCCCCTATGAAAGATGATTTTGCAATCTGACCAAATAGTACATAGTTTGGTTCGCCAAATTGTGTACCATTAAGAAAAGTCAGTGTGCAATTTATAACCACTTTTAAAAATCGAATCTTTCTACTCCTGGTCCTATGGCATTAGTCAACTGAAAGAATGTATTTGTTGTTTAAAATTGTCAAAATACCCCTGTTCATGAACTGAACACATCTCTGTAGTGCCTTGCGATGTTTTATGATGGAACCCTTTTAGCTCTTAACGTACTCCGTAGTGCTGTGGTGTAGGTCTCTGAGCGCAATTCCATGTAAGCTTGTATTAGAATGTTGAGTTTGCACTAAGTTCCGCGTGTGGTGTAGTCATCGGTGGGTACCCAGGCTGGGAAAGTCACTAGAAATGGTGATGAGATAGGGGATAAGTAACCTGAAGAATGACCGTGCTCTCCCAGAGAGTTCATCGTGGTTCAAGTAAATTGCTTGTGCAAACCACATGTGTCGCTGTCAAAGAATGGAAGCGAGCCTTCATGCATGTGGAGTCAAAGCACAACGCCAGCCATTGTAAAGCAGGTGAAGACTACCAAAGTGTTGCAAAAAATGTGTACAACTTTGGTCGAGAACATGCTAGTCAAGCCATACATAAAGGTTCCGTGCTGCCACGCATGATAAAGTTGTACATTATACGGAGCGGCACTGTAAAAGGTGGCTACGTATTGAAGCAAGAAAAAGTGCTGGCTAATAGAATAAGTAAGGTAGAAGCATATTATTGTTGTACTTTCCAGAGCCTCAATATGGGGAGCTTTATGACCTCAGTACCAGGTGAGGAGCCCCAAGAAGAAGCGCAAGGTTTGTGCTTATTGAACTGTCTGATATCTGAAGTATCCCTCCCCCAAAGCTGCCAGGTGATGACTCAGAGCAACTTCAGAAGTCTCCAACAAGTGAAGGGCTCTGATGGAGACCAAGAGGAAGGTCACTGCTTTCCTGATTGTCCAGGACGACTTTGAGACCAGTCCATTGCAAGGTTTCAGAAACAGAGTGAATGATGCAGGCTCAAATGGACACCCGACAGGAGCAGAAAGAGATCCACCCTCAGGTCAGCCATTCCCATAACTTGTTGCCACGTTGTTGCTTTGCTGAAACCAACACCACCTTTCCATACTGCCAAAAAGCAAAATATTGGCAATAGAGGGACTGTGTGGACAGAGGCATTTGATGATTTCATTGATGCGCTTGAAGAGACTGATAACAACAAAATGATCAGTATCTCTAAAATCTTGCTGGTGATGGTGTAAAAGACCTCATAAAGCAAATGTAGCGAACTGACGAAGAAATTCTTTATTGTCAGATTAAAGAAACGCTGAATCTCAAGTTCAATCCAGTGCCAAATCTTGATTAGGTAAGATACATTTTCAGTCAAGAACGCCAAAATGCTGGTGAAACCATTGATAAATGTGTTGAGGGACTCGATACACTCCTCAAACACTGTAAGTTCAACTAATTTAATGATGAGGAAGCTATGCAACTTAGAGTTCTTTATCGATGCATGTCAGATTCATTCAGACGACGAATGCTGAGAGAAACTCTTACTCTGGAGGGAGTGATGATATGGCTGCCAGAGCTGTGCTGAAACACAAGCTGCTGACATGGATGCCGAAAGTGCCCAAATTGAATCAGTCATGAGTATAAAAAGTAAGCCAAAGCATACGACTGAAGGACACAAAGTGATGTCTACATGTAAAAAGAAGTTATGTTTTAGATGTGGATTTTCATTTCCACACGAAGGTAAATGCCCTGCCATTGGACAGATCTGTAAAGGCTGTGGGAAAAAATCAATTTGGTGATAGTTTGTAAAGTGAAGGAAAAAGTGAGTGTGTCATGGCGTGAAGACAAAATTGTCGCAAGAACATTCCACCGGCAATGTTCGAATCGAATCCACAAGGCCAAGCAGCGACATCAATTGAGGCAAATCGACACTAAATGAAGTTGATGATCATCTAAATCATCGTCCTAGTTCATCTGCCTCAATATCGAGTGAAAGTGAGGAAGATGGTTGCGCAATGTTGATATTTACCTTAGAGAAACGTGCATATTTCTGATTGGCTGAAATTGAGGAAAAATGTCAGTAAAGAAAAGTTGACCTGCTAAAGCACCAAACTCATCAAACATTGTCCAAAAATTACATTGAAGATAAATGATTGCTCAATACCTTTCATCATTGACAGTGGTACACCAATAAACATAATGCCTGTAGAGGAATACAATGACTTATTTCAACTTCCTCTAAAAACAAAGTATACACGTGGGCTGCATCGACACCCGTAAAAAGTCAAGGGTCTTTTCTAGCGACATTGAAACATAAGAAAACTGAGGAGCAAGCACCTATCCATGTGGTTCAAGGTACAGCGGCAAATGCCGATCTGCCTGTTTTCAGTACCTCTGCTGATATGAGACTGATTTCTACGAAATAGTATATCAATTTACTACGTATTTTCAAGGTTTGGGAAAGCTTAAGACTATGAAAGTAAAGTTACATATTAATGAAGTTGTCTGTTTTGTTGCTCAGAGACATAGATGAGTTGCTTTTTGTCTACAAGAAGCTGTTGAAAAAGAACTTGAATCGTTACTTAAGCATAACATAGTGTTCAACTGGTCCGACGCCATGGGTTTCTCCCATCTGGTAGCCCAAAAAAGGCAGTGAAGGAGCTGTACGCATATGTGTAATTGAGCAACAACAATATCCAGGTCCACACATTGCTGACATGATAACGGAATTAAATGGTGCAAAGGTCTTCTCTCACTTTTATTTAATTAAAAGTTATCATCAGTTTGAAATCAAAGAAGGATGCAGGTATATTACAACCTTTTCTACGTATGTCAGTCTGTTTCTTCATAGGAGACTCAGTTTTGGTATGTCATCCGCTGCAGAACTCTTCCAAGACATCACTCAACGTGTCTTACAACCTGTTGTGAATGCATTAAATTATAGCAATGGCATATTGATTTTTGGGGCTACACAGATGGAGCATGATAAAGTTCTCAACCAAGTATGTCGCTTACTGACTGATGCCAGCCTGGCTTTGAATGCAGACAAGTTTGAGTTTCACAAGACAAAGCTAAAGTTCTTTGGCCACATGTTTTCAGATGGTGGAATGACACCTGATCCTGCCAAAGTGCAAGCCCTGTCAAATGCTGATCCCCCACAAGATTTTTCTGTGATACATTAATTTTCTTAGCATGGCCAGTTACTGTTCAAGATGCACACTAGACATTGCTACTATAAGTGCTCCCTTACCAGAGTTAACAAAGAAAAATGTTTCTATCGAGTGGTCACAAAAAGGTGAGAGAAGTTTCTAGAAAGTCAAACAAGCCATTGAAACTGCTGCTGAAATAAATGGCTTAATTCAATACAAAGCTTCATAGAGCAGTTGTTGACACTAGCCCAGTCTGGTTAGGCGCAATCCTTGCACAGGGCAGTGGACACCCTCATGGTCGAAGGCATATTGTGGCATATGCTAGTGGAAGTTTGTCACAGACAGAATGTGCTTACTCACCACCTGAGAAAGAACTTTTAGCCATGGCATGAGCTTCTGAACATTTCCATGCATTCCTGTATGGAAAGCCTTTTACGCTGGTAACTGATCATCAAGCTTAACTGACTATATTTGGCAATTCAGAAGCCAAGAAGCTTCCTTGCATTGAACGGTGGGGACTACAATTACAAGAGTACAATTATATCATTGTGCAATATCCAGGGAAGGATCAAAACCCTCCTGACTACTTTTCCAGAGTGCCTATGCAAGGTCAAGGTACCTCATCCAAGTCGACTGAGGCCTACATTAATTTCATTGTAAAATCAAATATGCCAGCTGCCATATCATTAGCCCAGATCATCACTGCCACGAGTCATGATAGTGACATGCTGTAGTTGAAAGATATAATTACAACTCAGTCATGAAACCAACACACTCACCTTCTCGCCAGTGATGGTGAATACCAAAAGTGTAGAAATATTAAAGATGAACTGTCTATTACTCAGGAGGGAGTTATACTACAAGATTCGAGAATCATAATTTCAGATAGTTTAAGATAGAACATAATTGAAGTGGCTCACGAAGGACATTATGGTATTGTTGCAACAAAAATGCTCTCCGAGATCAAGTTTGATCTCCATATCTATATGAGTGGGTTGAAAACGAACTTCAGGCCTGTAATCTATGTAACTGCCTTACTACAATTATTCAACATACGCTTACAATGTCAGAATACCTGACGCGTGCATAGGAAAGAATAGCTGATCTTCTGATCGAGATGATGAAAGAAAGACTGAACCTGAAAACTCAGTGACAGCTGTACCTTCTTCATCGCCTTTGAAAATCTCTGACGGTGAAGATGATAAATCCAGCCTTACAGTGACCCTCAGGTTGATTCATTAAAGCACCAAGAAGGTTGATTGAAGAGATGTAAGTATGTGTATGTGTGTGTGTGTGTGTGTGTGTGTGTGTGTGTGTATATATATATATATATATATATATATATATATATATATATATATACACACACACTAATCTGTAAAACAAAATAGTTTTTTATATTAACAGAGAGGTAGATCTAGTGACTTGCGATGTTTTATGAAGGAACCCTTTTGCCACTTAATGGACTCCATTAAGCTGTGTTGTAGGCGTAAGAGCACAATGCTATGAAAGCTTGTTTTAGAATGTTGAGTTCGCAGTTACACGCAGCAGAATAAAGACGTATAATGCTAAGCTCCGTGTGTGGAGTATTTATTGGTGGGATACCCAGGCTTGGGAAGACGCTACGAGCTTTACCTAGCTTCCATCATTGACTGGAAGTGAGATGGCGGTCATACATCGCTTACTGTCATTTTCTCGTTCATATACTCTCGCATGTAGTATAAGCAAATTAAGTGAAGGCAAACATTGAAAATAAATAGAGCAAGCTTACCACTTTGCTGTGCTCTGAAATAACACTGTAGTGTGAGAATGGAATCTCACAGGAAACACACATGAGACCAGTGCCCTGTCTATGATTGCACCATCAAGGAATTTGGTTGAATAGAACACTTCACTGTATAGACCCCAATAATGGAACATTTACGCTTGCATATTTTCCTGGAAACCATGGCTTTGGTCTTTATACAGTTATTCAGTTTTCCATGCCAAGAAGATATTGTCATTCTAGTCTAAAGGAATGGACTTGTGCATCTCACTGAAATTGGATATGAAAATAAATGGAATATTTACTCTAGAATGCTTTGTGCATCAAAGTTTAGGTATACGTCCCTGGGCTACCCAAAGTGCTTCAATGCCATAACAGGTGGCTGATTATGCATGATATAAATGGCAAGTAACAATAACTTTACAAAGAATCTTGTTTGTCCATATATCCTCTGCTCAAATAACTATATGATATTTCTTGTGGCATTCCTGTATCATTTGTTGTTAGTTATACAGCAATGATATGTTGAGTGGGAACTTTTTTAATGGGTAGTTATGTATGCCAGACGGGTTAACAGGTATAAAAGAGTTAGGAAGAAGTGAAAAGTAGCAACATTATTACAAGGGATGACGAGATCACCATTTTGCTTCTTTATTGAGGTTGGATTGCAGCATTTGCCATATTCCAAAGCAGTGGCCCACTGCCGTCTGGCATGTTCCCTATGCCTCCATGCATGTTCCCTATGCCTCCATGCATGCACATTCCTTGAATGGGCATGTAGAAGAACAGGAATACAAAATACTGGTGAGAAGTAAAATAACTGCTGGCCACTGTATATATTCAAATACACAATTAGTATCTAGGGGTCAATGTGCCTTGTCAGTCTAAACCTCAACACAATACAGACAGAGTAGTGAAAACCCAAAATGCAACAAAATGTGACAGGTGATAGCTAGGTGTAAGCTCTAGGGCAAGAGTAAATATTCCCATCAGTAGCCGTCCCGTACCAACCTTTTTAACATCATTTGGGTTCTCCTTGCCCAGGAGACAAGACAACACAACATAGCCTATTGATGTTCTTAAGACTATGTGTAGTTCTCAAAAGTCTGTGTTGTCAAGGAAGGGTGGTAATAGTATCAATGTGGATGAATTGTATGGCTACTGGATAAGCAGTGTAAACAAAATTAGTGAATAAAGTGAATAAAGTTAAAATTGGGTCAACTGAGTAGGTTATAAGTTTTAATGGTGTCTCCCAGTTGTCCAAATCTAAAAACATATATAAGGTGTGAAAAAACAGATTTAACAAAATATCTGTGAGCAATATTCCACCACATACCATTTGTAGTGATGATAGCGCTTCACCCCACCTGGCAGGAGCTCAGGTTAAGAGGAGCACCGCTCCCCATACAGCTCGGACGACTGTGCGGAGACACCGACGGACAGAGCGGTGCTCCTCTTAACCTGAGCTCCTGCCAGGTGGGGTGAAGCGCTATCATCACTACAAATGGTATGTGGTGGAATATGATACCTGAAAATAGCAGGTGATATTGATTTTAACCTTTCACTTTATAAGCAGTAGTTATCTGGTCCTGAAGAAAGCATTTAGAACTATTCTTCTCTTGTGCTGAAACATGTCGACCTATTGCTCACAGATATTTTGTTAAATCTGTTTTTTCACACCTTATATATGTTTTTAGATTTGGACAACTGGGAGACACCATTAAAACTTATAACCTACTCAGTTGACCCAATTTTAACTTTATTCACTTTATTCACTAATTTTGTTTACACTGCTTATCCAGTAGCCATAACATTCATCCACATTGATACTATTACCACCCTTCCTTGACAACACAGACTTTTGAGAACTACACATAGTCTTAAGAACATCAATAGGCTATGTTGTGTTGTCTTGTCTCCTGGGCAAGGAGAACCCAAATGATGTTAAAAGGGTTGGTACAGGACGGCTACTGATGGGAATATTTACTCTTGCCCTAGAGCTTACACCTAGCTATCACATGTCACATTTTGTTGCATTTTGGGTTTTCACTACTCTGTCTGTATTGTGTTGAGGTTTAGACTGACAGTGACTGACATGGCATATTGACCCCTAGATACTAATTGTGTATTTGAGTATGTTATTTTGGGGTATGTATCTAGTTTGGGTCGTTAAACTTACCCTTGGACCCTTCTCCTAACCGTTTTTTTGCACTGTATATATTCACCATTATGTTATCCTATCCTAGGTGGCCTCCAAAAGACACAGAGACTGAGCGAGAGACACACACACTCACTCACACTCACTCACCGTGTGCTTTCAATATATATAAACTATTTAGCCTTTCTACGTAGCACATTTCATCATTGTTATTGTATTTTTACTTTTGTGTGCTCATGGAGGAAGCATATGCCTATTTGAAATTTGTACATATAACCACTCATGCAGAAGTCCCTTCCACAAGCATAGAAGTTCAAAAGTGCCCAGTTATATGCATTGGGGGCGGATGCTTAAGTGGGTCTTTGTGGTTGTAGGAGATAACCAGTAAGTGTTATACAAACATTACTCACTCATAGCTACACAAGCTCAAGTTTCTTTTTTAAAAGTCTGGGCATTTATTTGTGTGGCTACTGAGTGTGTTTTCTGTTTGTGCACCTCAAACACACATACCAACACATACGTTTCTTATGTACAAGCCCACTCATGCCCATACATCCCACCTCCCCATATTAACTTGCTTGCCAAGACATAGTTATTCCTGCCATACAATTCCATTCACCACACCCTTAGATGTTGCGTGCTGGGGGCAATCTGTCTATATTATGTGTTAGATGCACACACAGATCATCTCACATGGTGATAATACTGATATCCCAGGCAAGCCAAACTCTGTGGATCCACAAATCACTCAGCCAGACATGTACCTGTCCACTCTTAGGTCATTACCAAGACATTCATTCACATAGGATTAGCCACCCAGAAGCATTTTCATGAAATACTAATCTAAAATACTCTAAGTAGGTGTGTGCTTGATTTTACCTAGGCACCTATTATTCATAAAGGAGCAACCTGCACCCCAAAGCATCACAAGTCCCCCCTGAACTCCAATGTGGGTCCCAGATATGAAACTTGTAGCCAACAGCTGATTACTGTGGGAAAGTGTTATATAAGGGGACTTATGGAAGGAAACTTTAGGCCAGGATAACAGCATAAGAAATGTGTTTATTCCACCCTGCATATGAGGTCAATAGTATTCATAAATACATTTAGGTAGTTTACCCAACATCACGTACCTGGAAAGGAGCTTTCTTCTCCTCGATTGGAAGTGTGGGATGTGACATCTGTTAAAAGGAGAGTCAACTAGTAATTATCTTCCTACCACCTGTTTTTTAATCATACTGCGTTTCTTGTCACTAGGGCATTTTCATGATAATTTCAACATCCAAAAAATTGCATGATCAATACCTTTATATTAGTCTTCAGTAGCTTCATTGCTGGCTGTGATTCCTTCCTTGTGTCACGATTTATCTTGAGAGAGATAATCTTACAGAGCAACCTAACTGGTGACAAGATACAAGAACATTTCCACATGTGTTCTTGAGTGTTATATATACTGAAAAAATCAGCTCATTAACATGTGATTAATGTTTAATATGCAAGAACAATAAAATAAGAGTAGTGGTACAGAGGGACTCTTTCCAGTGCGTTGGGTGTCTGCCCCTCTCCAATTGTCAGTAGTAGAGTATCACTTTCAGGTATGGCAGAACCCGTCAAGCGTGAACTACTGCAACATGTATTGTTCTACGGTAAGGGCTGCTACACAAAATACAGATGTCCTTAACTTTAACCTCAACTAACTTTTTGAAAGCTTCTCAGTCATCATTTGCAGCACTCCCTTCTGCTCAGTACCAAGACCTCTCATGCCGCTCCTCTGTCACATCCCACTGCCAACCTGTGGCACTTACTGTATTTGTAAATGCTTAGGGATTTGGAGGCATCCTGTATATAGGATAGTTGGCTGGAAATGAGATCCCTCAAAGAGTGCACTTGAAGTAGACCTATCTCACCCAAGGGAGTTTGGTAGAACATCTTATTTGACAATTCGGAGGGAGATGGGGCGCTATCAGGAAATGCTGCAGTGAGAAGTTCATCACTCTGAACTACACTATACTTGCGAAGGACTAGAGGGAGAATCCAACACAAATGAGGACATCATTTGACACTTGCTGTTTGGTGGCACTTCATTCTCAAGACTGTTCCTAATTCAAGCTCATAGTTCTTGGTCATCTGTTTGTACCCATCCCTGTTTCATCCCAGTATAATTTCAAATTTGTGGGGAATACGTCCCAGAAATTGTAGAAAATAAATGCTTTGAGGAAATAGTTCCGAACTAGACTCGTTCATTCAACAAACCTTGTAGCAGAGACTACAGGGATGTGTCCATTTTCAATAGTCTCTTTGATGTCTGTGGCAAGATTGACTGATCCCCTTTCTTAGAGGTCTCAGACTATTTTGGAAAGCCCATGTCTGCCTCATGTCAAGGGTCTATCTAAGTGTCTTTTTTACTATACTAAATTTGTTTAAATGGTGGTGGGCCAACATTGAAAGTCAGGATGGTATGGGGCAGCCCAAAATAGTTTAAAATGGGCTACATTGAAAAATATGTTTACAAAGGAAATATTGGGCTTGATAGCAAATGCCCCAACAACATGGAGGACAGCTGATGAGGACAACTAATGGTTGTGGACATTTTTAAAATGGCCTTATATGTTAGGCTTTCATTACAAGAAGTTCAGGAACAGAGCCTGTATTCTCCGGCTTTCAAGTTTCTAATACCGAGAGTAATGGTAACTCTGGTGATGGGGACATCTAAAGCTTCTTAACAAATTGCAGATAATGCTAAATGCGGCAGCCCAGCTTCTATATGGAATTCCCAAGCATCAGTCGGCATCTTTGGCACTTAAAGAGCTCATTGATTACCCATAAAACAGCGTATCACCTTGAAAGCCTTGTGCATTGCCTTCAAAGCTCTTCATAGCTCAGGCTTCAAATTTTTTTAATGCAGTTTTTCTTCGTGCCTCCCTTCTAGGCCACTGCGTTCATGTGCAACCAAGAATATAGTTATTTCCAATTTTGAAAAAATCCTCCTGGCGAGGTAGACTTGTTGTCATCTGCAAGGCCAAGTTGTGGAAAACCCTTTCTTTCAAACTGAAGGGAATGACAAATCATTCAATTTAGGAAATCTCTAAAATCCTGGTTATTCAGTAAATAGTTAGACATACTGAACAGCTCTTCTCTCACTAACCTCATTATTTACGTTGATCTAGAAATAGACAGTACCAAGATGTCATTTCATGTCAAATAGCCATCATGAGCTGGATCCATAGGGACCTCAAACAATCAGGAATCAGACGAGAAACTGAAAATTCCAGGCAGTCTCCTGGAAATTTTTCATTTGGCCCAGACTTTCACCAAGAGATTTCCGCATATTTTCAACAGCTAAAATCTCCACACCAAAGTAAATGCATCGCTATTTTTGTGGTTCTCATAATCCTGATGGGGCCAGTAACTGCGATTCCAACAGCCTCACTGGAACTTAGTGTGCATGCATAATGAGGGACTCGGTGCAAGATATCACTTTCGCTGTGACTGCATTCAGTATGATAGCATAGCAAACAGCATATGGTGATGCAAAAATGTGAACGTGGGGAACAGAGATTTCAGGAAACTTGAAACTCAGGATTTTTACATACAATTACAAGGAAAACACAGATCCTTCTAGTAATTATGAATCAAATTAACCGTTCTATCTTAAGTGTTTAGGGAACATGATATATCCCATATTATCACCAGTACTGCAATACATGACATTAATATTTCACTCACTACACAAGGTTAGCCTAACAGTCAATAGGGTTAGGTACATGATGGGAATAGGACATTATTATTAAACTTAGCTGAAGGATTTAGGCAAAATACCAGATGCAGAATAATTGTAAATAAACATTATTAGATGTTGGAAAATGGCCCTCTCTGAAGGGTCTCCCTAACGTTTTGCCTTCCTCCTATTCTTTTTGCTGAACTCTTTTTGTTTACCTCAAGGCTCTGCGCATTCTATTGCTGCTAATCAATGCTAAAGTGCATGTGCTTCTTCCCTAAACATGTGTGTTATTGGTATATACTTGATTGGCGTATCTGATGTACTGGTAAGTTCCTTGGAAGGTTGTATACCAGATACCCAGGGCCTGTACCTCAAATGCTACTAGTGGGCTGCCCCACTGATTGTGCTACCCACAGAAGTTGCCTTTCAAATCTGTCTCAGGCCTGCCACTGAAGTGCCTGGGTGTGCAGTTTACTGCTACTTCGATGTGAAATTTAAAACTACTTGCCAATCCTTAAACTCCCCTTTTATTACATATACGTTTCTCCTAAGGTATGCCCTAACTAACCCTAAGGGCAGGGTGCTGTGCAAGTAAAATGTAGGACATGTACTTTTATGTTTAGTATATCATGATAGTGACAAACATCCTGTTTTGTTTTTAAATACCCCTGACCTCTCATAGGCCAGCATTGGGATTTCCTTAATACCTCTTTAAGCTAGAATTCTTGCTCAGACAGGAGTAGCTTTTTCATGTTTGATATATTTGGAATAGTAATCATAAATCCTTGTTATTGGTGAAGTTGTGTTTAACATTAGAAATGCCACTTTTAGTAAGTGGACATCTCTCTGAATTTACTGCTCATTGTTTCCGACAGCCTATCTCAAATACACGTCTGGGGTGGGTGACAGCTACACTTTGTACATTCCTTCTAGACAGCCACAAACATAGGAAGGTGAGGCTCATCTGCATTCTGATGGGTCCTCCTGGGCAGGGAGGAATGGGAGGGGTTGGCACACTTCAATAGGTACCTGTCCACTCACAAACCACTAATTTACCCCCCACACACACACACAGATAGCCTGGCAGACAAGAGTGGATTGAAAGGTATCCTTGTGCACTTCAGAGAGCAGATTTGAAGTCCCCCCTACATCAAAGTCACTATTGAGTATAAGTACTCAGTCTCTGCCCTCCTTAAATCAGACACTTCTGAATCTTGAACTTATTTGTACTGGTCCCTCACGACCTCAAGTACCCTTTTGACCCCTGGTAAAAGCAAAACACTACTTTTACATTTAATCTTTAAACATCCATATCACGACATCTATTGATTGGATGTTTGTTGTTTAGGTTTTATTTTGCTCAGATAAATATTCTGTAGTTCTCTAAACCTGTGTGCTGTCTGGTAGTCTTTTCGTGGTATATTCATTGTGCTACTGTGTGTGTGTTGCACAAATACTTTACACATTGCCTCTTTATGTAAGCCTGACTGCTCTGTGCCAGGCTAACGGAGGGCGAGTTCAAGTTATCTTTTAGTGTTTATCCAACTTATACTGACTAGAGCGGTAGTTCCTTCCTAGCCTGGGTGCATACCATAGCCAACCAGGAATCCCATTTCTAGCAATAGTTTTATTGAATTGGAAGCTTGCACCTAATTAGGGTGGGCAAATTATTTAGGGGTAAGTGGGTTCCTTGTGCTGTATAGCATATTAACAAGGACAAGATGGAATTAGTGTGAAAGAAGATATGCAACTTTGTATTTTGTGATACAGGAGACAATGATGATTTAGCCAAACCTTCCTTGCAGCGGCGAGAGCTGAAAGATCTGTAATTCTGGATTAGGCTAAAGACAAAATTTGGACTGCACTTTATCAAAAATGAGCTCAACAGGAATTTAACAGATCATTGGCTAAAGGCCTTGATGAGACAAGTGCTATGGATAGACCGGTCCTGCTTGGAACATTCTGCTAAAAGTGAATAAAGATAGTTAATTAGACAGGTTCTAATTTAGTTAAGGACACTGTCATATTCACTCAGTTTTTCCTTGTGTTAGTCTGAGTTTTATAGACAGCACAACAGTGAAGTTAGAATCAGTCTGAACCACTGGTAGTTTTCCTAATGCTTGCCTTATGATAGGTTTCCAGCCATTCTGTGCTGGCGCAGACTGGGACCACCAACATGCATTCAGCCTTGGTTCCTTTTAAAAATGGCAATCCAACCTGAAACACTTCACTGCATCCTATCCGAGGCAATCATCGTAGAACTGGTTCTGTCTTGTTGGGCCTCATCAGTGATGTGAAGGAAGGGGCGAAGATGCACAGTGACGATCAGACTCACATCTAGGCATAATACTTAGAAGGAATCACATAATCCTATTCCAATCGTGTCGGCCCTGCCTGCAGATTGAACAGCAAGGTCATGTACCCAGTGCTTAATTTGAGCCAGTGGTTTCCGCTGCTTGGCATCTGCCCCCAAGTTGTCAACACCGACACTTTTTACAGTCTGCATCATGGTGGCGCTGTTTGTCTAATTTGAAGAAGAGCACAACAGCAGTTGTTTATTCATTCAATATACATTATAAATGAATAATACTTGCTCTCCAAGCCATTCTTATAGCTTTGGAGGTCTGGAAAAGTCAGAATTGTCCCACTTGGATAATGTGCGCTGTTTGGACTCCCGACGAGGGCCCAGGCACTTATGTTTTTTTAGAAATTAAGCACTGCATGCTCACTTAAATGGGGAAAGGATACAAAAAGAATATGATTAGGGTTTTCTGGTTTTATGTTTATTTTTGTGGACATTTCCAACTGTATTTATCCATATTTATTTATTGCTACTTTTATCTGTATTTATCCATATTTATTTCGGGTTTTGTGAAAACAAATATGAAATTAGTATATTTCCACATTTAATTAACTGGTAAATATGCATTTATGCTTGAATGCCTGCCAGGTTTCAATGCTATGAACACCCGCAGAAGATAAATCAAGGCACTTGTATGAAAATATACACATTTCCGTATCACCCTTGTGCATATCTACTGATGTTCAAGCCTCTTTACTTGAAATTAATTTCATTGTTAACCCCCTTACCTATCAATCGTCACAGCTATTGGCCTGTTAGTCATGGCAAACAGTATTTGGAATCACTCAAAAGGCAACCCAATTTCTCTTTTTACCCACATTTTAAAATAATCACAAGAAAATAATGTTTTTCTGTATGTATTTATCTGTAAAAATCTGTTTAAAAAAACGGAAAAATTCGGGAGTTTTTAATATGATTTATGCATCTGTTCAGTTCTTTCTACCGCTCCTCCTCACAGCCCCTCCCCTAATTTTTTCTTGAAATTGCATTGCTTAACTCAAGGTTCACTGCTCTATCCAATGCACCGAGAGCATAAGAGAAAGGAAAAACATTGGAAGTCCTAGTGAATTATTTGCACATGTGCAACAGTTAGAACTTCTTACATTTCGCAGGTGTAAAACTTACAAGTTAGCAAACTATATAAGAACTTGGACTTCAAAACATACATAAGTGTAAACTCTGCATGACTGGTTTTCGTTAAAGGGTGCACTATATTTTTATGCTCCATGGTGGTGGAAGACACATACTAAATTAATATCTATTCAAAATATGTAGAGTCACGTATAAAAGTTAGGCTTCAAATAAAACCAGTATACTATGTTACAAGAATATTTTTTTTAGGTGCCTTACTTCATTTGAGAATGGACAAAGAACTACAACTCCCACAAAGCATTAAAATAGTAAACTAACCCCCAGAAGGCCAGCAATGTGTCCACGGTCACATGGTGCCGTCCTATAACCTTATATAATGGATTTTATAGTGTGTGTAATTTCAGGGTGCATTAGAATACTCGGTTAATTTAGTAAATTCTTAATGTAATTAAATTTGAATTCTGTACATGTTTATACAGTGCAGAAATACTGAGAAAAGCGTGACAGTGTCCATTTCAAAACTCCTGCAATCTTTATTAAATCAGTGAACCTACCAAACTTTTAGCTGTGGGAAACCTAAATAATGGTGTGTAGAATTCGTGCGGACCACATCGTGTCAACAAACGAATTAAACTATGTTCAATAGATCCCAGCAGTTTAAAGGTAATTCCTAAATGCACTGCAATAGACGGCATTTCATCGTTTTGTAAACTGTTCCTTTTTTTGGCATATGTGGACGAACACCCAATAAATAATTTATACAGAGTGGCACTGGATAGGAATGTTAAGGGTTATGGAGAGTGGGACTGTGCAAAGTTTTAAATTCACTGGCAAAGTTTTGCCAAGGTATAACATTTCTCCTAAAACGGAATTTTGTGAAATTGCCCACTTTACCTTCGACCCAGCAAAGATTGTGTCTGCACTGTAAAACCTATTATAGAAATTGTTTTCACTCTAAACCCACTCATACAAGTAACATTTCCATTGTTTGTCTCTTTTCTATGCTCAGTGGAACGTTGTAGCAGAAGGACACCTTTTTCTGCAAAGTATATCTTAAACAGAGTTACTTTGTTTGTGTTAAATAAAGATATGGGAGACATACACAGTGGCGGCTGGTACAGAATGGAGGTGGCGGACGGGCTGGTAGGGATTTGTTTGGTGGGAGGTGAAAGAAAACAAAATCTACTTACCTCCTCTTCAGGGCGCCGTCTCTCCTCCGGCGTCATCTCACCTCCAGTAGTAGGAAGCACCGAGGCTCCCCTAAGCATATCGCAACACTGCTGTCACCATAATTGCAGTGGTGGCCAGCACGGATCTAGGATGGTGCGGCTAGGGGGTAAGGAGGTATAATTTAAAAAAAGAAAAAGAACGAATCGCTTACCTCCTCGCCGCTCTGTGCCACGTCGTCTCTCCTCCGCCGAACAGGAAGCAGCCAGGCTCCCCTGAGCCAATCACAATGCTGCAATGTAGCGTTGTAATTGGCTCCCCTAAACCGATTACAACGCTGCACTGCGGTGCTGTGATTGGTCTGAGCACCGTGGTTCGGTGCTCAGACGGGAACTGGAGGCCTGGGCTTGTTCTCCATGCAGCCATTAATGCAGCTTACATGGAGAACATGCTAAAATGTGCATGACTGTTTAGCCTGCCCGAGAGGGCCAGTTAAAATCATCATGTGCACTTCAGTGTGCCCACCACTCCTCCCCTGCTCGGTCAGCAGAGCAGCCCCACCCTCATGCTGCAACAGCAGGGAAGAATAACATTTTATTTTTCCTTTCTTTTACTGCTGCACAGCCGCACTGGGGCGAACCTCCTCCGCCCTTAGCAAAGGACTCACCACTGCATGATTGTTCTAAGCACCGTGGTTCGGCACTCATTCAGTCTGGGCATGTTCTCAACCCAGGCTATGCATTACAGTCCAGCGGAGAACATGCTAAGTGCGCATGACTGTTTGGCTGGCCCAATACTGCAGATCGAACTGTCATGTGCACTTAAGTGCATGAGCCACTCCTCCCCTTGCTGAATGTGAGACAGCCCACCGCGCACCATCCCGTAAAACTGCTCCAGTGATGAAAAATAAAATGATAGTAACATGTTATTATCATTTTATTTTTGCTTTCATCAACAGCTGAAAAGTAGTGGGTGAATGCTTCTCCCCCTTAGTGGAGGAGCCGCCAATGTACATACATTGATGCAAAACTTAGGATTTTTACAATGAGTTTGCAAATCGAAAAACTTCACAAACTTTTCAAAGTTTCTACATTTCCAAAAGATCATCGTGAAGCTACCAAATCAAAAGGCTCACACTTTCATACATTACTAATTTAGAGAAACATTTTAAATCTCTTCCCAAAAATGTTAATCTATGTAATTTTTTTCGGGTGTAAATATTTTATACTCCTATAGTTGAAAGTGCACCCAGCCTTCTTCGATTCGCTGCCTTTCTCATGGTCTTCTGCTATCCCTGCTTAGTGGAAAGGAAAACTCTGCAGTCACTGCGATCCCGATAGAGCTTCAGAGGAGCATTTCAATAACCTTCAACCAAAGCAGATTTACTATGCATCCCAGTCTCCCTCCAACCTCTGCATTGTCCATAAAACACAGGCGTCAAAATGTGCACGCCTATCAGCTTCTGCTCAAGCATGAGCTGCTTGTGATGGATTTGAGCTGTGCAGGTCTCAAGGTGATGCAGGCAATTTACCCAAAGTGAATGACCCATTAGCACTCTGGAGTCTCTAAAAGCAGCTTTGACTGTTGTATTAACCTACTGTGCTTATTCTGTTCAGTAGACGGCTCAGTAAATAGGAATATCCTTGTTTTGGGTAGGTGCACTTCTCCATTACAATAAAAAAGGCAAGCTTTGTTCATATATATAATGGATGTTCTGTAAGCATCTATATAAAGAGGGAAAACATAAGTACTCACAAGAGAGCCCGAGTAGTTGCCCCGTTTAGTCTACCACCGGCCAGGGATACTGATACCAAAGCCATTGTGAAATCTGTGTCTGAGTTAATATAGCTTATAGCCCGCCGTAGCAGGCTATACCGGCTATTAAAGGCCCTCTCCAGCGTCAAAGGCCTGAGCCGAAGGCGAGGCCTTTAACAAGGGATAGGAACTTTAATAGCCAGTATAGCCCAGTTACAAAGGGCTATAAGGCTATTAGAATATTCTGCCACTAGAGGGCAGAATGTTCTAACAACAAAAAAACAAATCCTTATGGGAGCGCGGGGGGATTGGAATCCCCTCAGGCTCCCTGAAGCCTTTGTTCACAGCCAAAGCTGTGAATAAAGAAACATTATAATGTTGGAGTTCAAGGTTTATACCAGCCATTATAAGCCCGGAGCTCTCCAATGTTTTCAATGGAGCTCCCAACATTCCAATGTTCTTCTAATATAGCCTTATAGCCCGCCATAGAGGGCTATACTGCCTATTAAAGGCCCTTTCCTTTGGTGAGGGCCTTTAATAAGGGAGAGGGACTTTAATAGCCGGTATAGCCCAGCTACGAAGGGCTATAAGGCTATTAGAACATTCTGCCATTAGAGGGCAGAATGTTCTAACAAAAAAGAACAAAGCCTTATGGGCGGGTGAGGGGATTGGAATCCCTCAGGCTCTCTGACGCCTTTGTTCACAGACAGAGCTATGAACAAGGAAACATTGGAATGTTGGAACTCCAGGCTTATACCAGCCATTATAAGCCCGGAGCTCTCCATTGTTTTCAATGGAGCTCCCAACATTCCAATGTTCTAATGAGGATTACAAGTGCGATCAAGAGTGTTCCACTTAGTAATAAGAAACTACTGTGGGAATTACTGCTGGCTTATTTCCCCTGGTAATTCCTCATTGCTCCCATAGATTTTGGCAGTTTTAAGTCTTGGGTGAAATGCACAGAATCCGCATATTTACTGGTGAGCTTGCACTGCCTGTGAAGCCATTAAGTCCTAATACTGGCCTCCTTGGGATTACTAGGGCACTTGGAATTGCCCCTAAGTAGCAAAGGGCTAGTTCTAAAAGGGAAGTGGACTAATTTTAATACTTTGTTTAATGGTCTCATGAAATGGCATCACAGGACAATGGCCCCTTAGCTTGAACAGAAGTGACATTGCAGGAAGCAATATGAAAAATGCCTTGACTAGTCTCATACCTGGTCGCTACTTCTCCCAACTCTAAAAGGGTGAGTGCTGCACTGTGCCAGATCTTTAAGCAGTGTGATCTTTGTACAGTGTAATCATTTCTTCTAGACTGAAACATACCTTACTGTATCTTTCATTCAGTAGATTTAATCTTAGTTCTTCACTGCCATTAGTTGTAACGTTTTGGTGCTTAGGGTGTCTATACAATAGTAGGTGGTTTGCCCTATGGGAACCACATAGCCACTATAGGCAGAAAATGTCACCTCGACAAACAGGGAGGGGGAAAAATGCACCTCACCCAGTGTAGTGTAGTTCCTATTTTCCCTATAGGCCCTGCGCATTGGAATAACATAAACAGCAGTGTAGACGTAGGACTGCGGTCTTCTAGGTCTCTACTGACTATGTTAGACTTAATTTAGGTTTGCGCCAGCTAGTTCAGAGGTCACTGGAAACTTTCTTGACTGAATAGGAAGTGATCAGCTTCCCTGGCTCAGACAAGAAGGGATTCAGCTTCCGACAACCGCATAAACATGACAACTTTGCTCCTCAGAACAAGAGTCAATCTCTAGAGTCGTGTGAAACAATAGACAGCTATTTCACTCAGTCAGTTGTGTAGATTTACTTTCACCAGAGTGCAGAGAATGGAGAGACGGGCGTTTTCAATAAAATATATCATTTATTGAGCAGTCTTCCTTCTCATGCATTAGAAATGAATTGCCACAATTGCAAGACTTGTTATTATGAAAAGTGCGTACAGTAAAAGGAGTATTACGAAATAATACTGTAAAAGCATTGATATGGTTTCTTAGCCATAAGATAGTTAAAATGAATAAAATATATACATTCATATATACATTGGCTATCGATCTCAACTTGTGCTTCTAACTACGCCTACCCCGGTGTACCTGACCTAAGCCTAATACATGGGAGGGAGTAAGTAAGTAGCAATTTAAGTTAAGTTGGTTTTGCCAAGAGTTTGGTTCAAGAATTCTCTCTAAGGGTTTAGTCAGCACCGTACCTCTGGAATAGAATGTAGGAGGTCTGGTATCTCCTTCTTAGGACCCGATATCCCAGTCACCCGCAAGGGTAGGCTGGAAACGCCGGAGCTGGATTTTCTCGGCAGGAGAAAAGACAGCGTCCCCTCAGCGCGTCAAGGAGGAGGGGCAGCGTCCGTGGGCTTCTCGCATCTGCTGGGCTCTCTGCAAGGGGACAGCTGTTATGCTCCAGTATTCACCACCACCGTGTGCTTGCTTAAGGCAACGTTGGCATATTTATACCTGAAAGGTGCCGAGTTTGACGTAAGTTTTTGGACATAAGACATCATTAAAGATGTCACTAAGAACTGGTCGTTCTTACAGTGCTCGCAGGAGTTCTATTACTAACCAAAACAAAGCAAGCGGGCTTTCCCAGGTTGCTGGGGGTTTGGTATGTCGAGAGAACTCTGTGTGCTATCTAGGAATCTAAGGAAGTGACTTCTGCTGTGTCATGGACTGCAGAGGCGAGTTACGGAAATATGGCTCTGATTGTTATGCCATTATAAGGATATGTATTGATTATAGCCGTATAGGGGCATGAGGTCACAATGTTGATCGGGGTCCTAGATAAAACACATCACCCACTCCACGAATTTATGTCAATCAAATTACTAAAAACGAAAGCAATAAGAAGCACGTGTATTCCTACCCACCCCAAAATACATTTTGCATTTGAAATGGTGTATATGAAATAAATGAAAATGAATAGGTACTGTACGTTATCAAGCATAGTAATCATTCAAAAAAATATTGCATATGTATTCAGTTGAACGATTTTGCGAAGAATTACACATGAAATGTCTCTAAATACAGAAAAGAAGGGCGAGACTACTTCATCACATAGTAAATACTATTGCTGTAAAAGTGCGCTAGAGGGTGAGGTTATATTTTGTCTCTAGATCTACTAAAAATTGAAGCTCTGTTCTTTATGAATAGTTCTACTTTAAGCAAAGTACGTGTGCCAGAAAAAGTAAATATTTTGGAATTTTTGGAGAAAAAAAAATTTCATGATGAGCAGGGGAAAAAATAGTTCCAAACGCTTTTCAGTAGCTTTTGTTGATCAAAGCTGAAGGCCGAATTCAGAGTTCATGGGAACGCTGTGTGCCGGATCGTTTTCCAAAAGTTATTGTTTCTGTTCAGGGGAGAACATCATTTCAGACAGGCTCGCAAAGAATTGGTCTACATATTCAGGTGACAGTTCGACCAAGTTCGATAATGCTGTAACTTGGCAGTTGTGAGAATGATTGCTATCATCGATTTCAGGATCAGCAATGCTCACATAGGGTGATGTTGCTTTGATTTCTTGCTTCACTGCCACCACCTAGTCGTAGCGCAGGAGTTAACGAATGCCGTCATCAGGATTGGTAACCGCTGGGGACAACACGATGCGTGAGCCGTTACTGGACTTAGCAAAGTATCGACGTCCATTGGTATTGCTGATTGTACTGCAAGACAGGTGTCTAACACGCATTCTTCTCCGCATAGCATACATCGAAGCACAGGTAAGATGCAGGTCTGCCATATAGGTCTGAATGAAAGAAACCAGGTCATATTCAGATCTCTTAGCCGGGCTATCCCAAGGACTTTAGTTATGCGGTCCCGGTAGCGTATTGCTAGGATCGTTTCTTCAATCCTTGCCGCAGTCATGTCTGCTTTTTGGTTTGCCATATCGGAGCAGGAGGGTCAAAAATAAAATACCTGCTACGAATCCCAAAAGTATTGGTAGGCCGCCAAAGATCGAATGGACAAAATTGGGAAAGATGCCCAGGACTGCTCCAAATGGTGTTAACAGTCCTGAAAAAATTGTCTTAAATACATTCGAGATACCACTGGCATTCGACATATTTAGGATTTGGCTGAGCATTTCTGTGAAATGCACGGGGCAATTTGTTGATAAAAGTGTATGTATCTCTGCAGTTGTCCTTGCAACTTGGAGATCATACGTCTCTTTTGATGACGTGATGGGCACTGTTGTCTGCAAAAGCACAGACTTCATTCTGCTTAAAGTATCAATTCGTATAGAAGAGATATTCAAAGGAGGCCAAATCAGAGCCACTGAGTCTCCAGGGCCATTTGGATACAATGCTTGTATACAGCAAGTGACCATGGAACTCATGCTTAAGAGATATGCTTTCCCTGGCACCAAGCCACAACAGCTGTGATCCGTTATTAGAATGTAACTCCTGTTAGAAAGTTGCCTAAAGAATGGCTCTATTTGTGCTGCAGGTGTGCCGTGCTGGTGGCATGAAAGGTTATTTGAAGTACCTTCACAGGCCCCATGCAAGTTAATACTTTGGCACAAAAGTATACCGCTTAGTGAATGTTTACACTCATTACCACTAAGAAATACATTTTTGTTGTTGTCACTATAACATGTATGTGTATAGGGTAATTTCCATGATGACTTAATGTATCCTTTACCCAACTTTTCATACTGGCCTGCCGGTATATACTCAAGGCAATTTTTAAACTGGAAAGTTGTTATCGGAATTGTGATAATCCTGTGTATTATCCTTTCAATGACAGGTCTTTCTGACATTGTCAATGGTAATCTCTCAAGTTTTTCGTTGCTCAGGATTGTATAGTCTGCTCCTTTCTGTGCCAAACTGATTTGTTTATCAGTAAGGTTAAAGATAGAAAACAATGACGTTGTGTTGATTAAACGCCATGGCACATAGCCTGAACGGAGGTTTTGCAACGTCCAGCCTAGCTGTACAATAGAACGTAATTGGGACTGGCCATGTTGTAACATTAGCAAGTCCTGGTCTATAATATCAATTGCAGATGATAAAATACTGTCCAGTGAATATATTCTGGAGGACAGAGTCATTAACCCATTGTCCACAACAGAAAGTGATTTTTCCAAATTAATACGATCAATTTCTCGTATTTTCTCGGCTGTTTCAATTTGAGTTTCTTTCCATGCCTCGTTGTATGCAGCATATATGCTGGCCGCTATGAAATGTTTTTGACGCTGTTTGCGTGGTCCCATTATGAAATCGCGCAAGTCAGCACCATCTTTAAGTAAAGACAAGTGTTGCTTAATTTGTGCCAGTGTGGATGTTTGTAGCCATTCAAGGCATAGTTTCCCTACACTGTATATTGTTACTATCCCTGGATGTTGTCTCTGGGAGTATCTAGGGTCTGGTCTGGTCATTTTTAACCCCTGTAATTTGTTCAAGAATCTATCTTGACAGTTATTCGTGTCTGTAGGCCAGATTAACCACTTTTTCCAATCAGGATGTGTTCTGTTTTCATTTAAAATTTGGGATACGTCTGCTTCAATATCTGTGGTTGCATTATCAGGTATTGGCTTTGGAATAGACTGTTTGTTAAGGTCTTTAATCTTGGCTAGGCCAAGACAGGTTGTTTGTTGAATTGTGTCATTCAAGAACATTATGTGTTCTGGGATCATGGAGGCTCGAAATAATGCTTCAAGGCCTTGTACCTGCCAATCTTTTGTACCCCAGATGGTTTTTGTTTCATTGTTATTTTTCCAGAAATCAAATCCAAATGTAATCATTTTTTCATAAAATGCTTCTGAATATATCAATTTAGTATTTGTCAGCACGGTTTTTGTCCCTGTTTTATCCAACAGTTTGTATTAAAATGTTTCTGCATTACTTGTGTTAAACCCTGAGAAGTATTGGAATTTCTCATAGAATGTTTTTGAACTGCTTTTAGGTGGAGTAGCACAATGTTCCCATTGGTTATATTTAAAAACATTTCTAGGTTGAGCAGATTTATGTAAATAGTGGTCTGCATAATGTGTAAAACAGTACATCTGTTCATATTTAGATGAACCTTGCAACTAATCATGTTCTGTAAATCCTGCTGATAAAACTAAATCCAACATCATATCATTTATACTTTTAAAGTCCCAATCATCAGAGAATGTGCTTGGTTTTACAAAGTCACTTAATGAAACCTTAAATTGGTGAGGATATTTCAAGAGCTCGACCGGGCCATATATTTCATAGTCTGTCTTGTCCCAAACTACCCCGCCGGGTATTGGAATGGCTGGGACATTTACTGATGATAGTTCTCTTTTCTCGATGTGAGATGATTTGTGAGGCTTCAGAACTAAGTTGATGTTCTGACTTGCTGTGTCCATTGAACTGTATTTTACCTCAATGAATTTACCCAAACAAAGTACCATGATGAGCCAAAGCAGGAGGAAAAATGCACCAAGCCCAATCTAAAATTCTAACCATGGAGAAATTAGATAAGTTTCCTTGAGTTGATGAAAGAGTTCTGTTGCTTTTTCTTTAAAAGTCTTCGTTTCTGGCGTCTCTTCAGGGTCGCTTTGATCTTCAGAAAAGTTGTCGAAATTGATGAAGTAGCCAGATGCAGTTCTGTCGATTGTTGGAATTGTTTTCTCAATTTGCCTTTCATTAGCACATTCTGATGCTACATCATTGTAGATTGGTATTTCATGGTGAACTGTTTCAATTTGTGTTTCAAGAGGCACAAGTTCCATGGCATTTCTGCATAGTCCTTTTTTATTCACTGCAGGTTTATCAAATGTGATTAGTCTTTCAGTTTGAACCTCTTGGATACTAGCAAATTTGGGTATTCTGTTACTTCTTGGGAGTCCACTGGGCCTGCTATTGATTATAGGCCACATGATTGTGGTTTTACCAGGTCGATTGATACAACTCTGTTCTCCTTTTTACCAGCAAGGGGCTTTAGTACTACTGATCTTGTTCCGTTGATTGCTAAGACAGGTACTGCTTTTCTGTAAGAAGGCCCAAATTCCTTCTTCACCGCTATTTTCTCTCTGACCAGATCCCCAATCTTTGGAATCCAGACAGGTCTTGCTGGTGTGTCTTCAGTGGTGGTTGGCTGTTGTTTTAACTTTATGTTGCTCAGGGCTTTTCTTGTTTCATTTAAGTCCTGTAAAACAGCCAAACGATCTTTGATGTCAAAGTCTTTTTTCTTATCTTTTATCACTGAAGCAAGACTATCTAAGTCCTGAACATACATTCTAGTTCCGAACAATAGTTCGTACGGGCTGAAACCTTTTAGAGAATTTCTTGGCAAGTTGTTAAGACTACGTTGGACACTTGTTAAATGCTGGACCCACCCATCACCCGAACCTAATACCATTGCCGTCATAGATTGCTTTATGTCTCGGTTTTTTCTTTCCACTACCCCATTTCCCTCAGGATGGAAGGGACAAGAGAACCGCAATCCAATGCCCATTCTGGTCATGTCCTCCTTATAAGCTCGAGAGCTAAAAGCAGGACCCTGGTCAGAATGAAGCATGGCAATTGCGAATGTGTAGATAAAGACTCGCAAATCTTTTATAACAGTTCTAGCGTCAGCCGAGCGCTGAGGCCACATTTTTTAAGTGAATGTAGTCTAAAATAATTAATAGGACGCTGGATTGCATGTGTAGATACCCCTATACTACCTTCAGAAATGTCCATGGCATTACTCCGCTTGACTCGTTACTGCAGTCTCTGTCGCAGTCTGGACAGCTCTTTACACATTTATAATGGTGCAGGCTCATCCCCGGCCACCAGTATTCTGATTGTAATTCAGTCAGAGATTCCTTCATCTGTTTGTGCCTTGGACCTTCACCCATGTGTGCGTCTGCTATTAATAAGATTCTCCGATTCGTGTTTGGAATTACCCTATCCCCCACTCCAGGGATTCGAGCAAACGGAACGGAGTTTGCATCAATTATGTATGTATAATTGAGTAGATAGTTCACAGGTAGTGCTGCACAGTTGCCTTTTGAAGACGTTTTTACCACCAGCATGGTTTCCCGTCTATGTATTTTTCTGAACGCTTTTTTGTGGCTACGGATGCCGGTTTAGTTGCTTCCGCTGCGGCTGAATTAGCCAATGAATTCCCTGCAACGTGAATGGCATCACGTTGATGACTTAGAGCGTGTATCACGTGAGTCTTTTGTAGTTCTTTCTGAAAAAGAACTACTTGTTTCCAAAGCATTTTATGCTTGATTGTGGTACCTGTGTCTTCTTTGTAATCATTTTGAACCCAGTTCTGCAAATCATTATTGTAAGAATTGACGCAAAAATGCGAATCGCACACGATTAGTGTCGGGAATTCACATTCGGCATTTTCAAGCACCATCTTTAAAGATCTGATTTCAGCTCGCTGAGCCGAACATTTTCTCAGTGATTCAGTTTTTGTTATTTTCGGTCTGAATTTACCACAGAGCCAGCGACCTTTAATAATCGCGCACGCAGCATCGTAGGATTTATCTTCTACATTGTAATGCTGTACAAATCTGTCTGTATAGATTATACAGGAGTACGGTTCTAGAGGGAAAATTTCGATTGGCAGAGGATATTCTTTTACATATTTTAAAGCATTCAGTTTTTTCATGTGCGGGGCGAAATAATATTTCACGTCTTCTGCAGCAAGAGAGTTTTCCCACTGTATCCATTTCGCATCTAGTGCCACTGTTTTTAGATTTACTGGGCTGAATAGCGCCTCGAAGGCTGATTCTGCTGTGAGAACAGTTATTCTTTTGCCTTGGGCTAGGGCTCGTTCTCTTGCTACAGCAGTTTGAACTGCCTTTACAGTGTTTTCTGTGAGACTGAATGTTTTTTCTGCTTGTGTGTACAAATGTGATTTGTAAGCTATTGGTACCGTTTCTCCCTCATTGGAGGTCAGGTACGTGAATCTGCATCTTTCTGGGATGACCTGGATTACAAGGTTGCGTGTATTGTCACGTGTTTCTAATTTTGTTTTAGCTAACATGTCTGTTTGCAGTGATCTCAAAATTTCTGTGTGTTTTTGAGTCCAATTGATTGGTTTAAAATCAGGTTTTATTAATTCGTAGAGAGGTTTAATCCTCTCTGCGTAGTTTAGAATGTAAGTTCTTCCGAAATTCAGGAAGCCTAGAATCGATTGTAAGTTCTTCAGCGTTTTTGGTGCTTGGAGTACAGTGCACTTCTCTAAGAAGTTGTCCGCTAGGCATTTTCCTTCACTTGATAATTTGTAGTCCAAGACTAGACGATACGATTCGCCTGGTTTGGAGACAGGAAACAAAGGATTGTTCATTTGAGAGGTACATGTTTCAATTACCCCTTGGTATTCAAGTTGATCTAAAATCTCCCTGACTTGTTTTTTTGCTTCTTGCTTAATTGGGTACTGCCTTTGTGCAGTTGGTTGACATTTTAACTGGATTTTGTGAGGAGGAGAGTCCTCATCCCATCCTACATGATTTTTATATAATGCTGGTGCCTGGGCTACTGCCCATTTCCTTGCATATATATATTTAGTCTGAATTGGAATGTGATTTGAGAAGGCAAGCATAAACATTTCTTCGCCATGAGGGCACTCCTTGACAAACTCTGGGGGCCAATCTTTCTCGGCTAACAGGATGTCATAGCCTTTTGAGAGGTTATCCCAAAATAGACCCCTTATTTTCCTAGCCTTATCTCCCTCTATACGCAGTGTTTTTTCGTATATCTTATGAGGTGCGCTAACTCTGGTGTCTGCAGTTTCTACTTGAATGTATTCATTCGTGTCCACTGTCTCCAGATGACTCATCAGCATCTTGCGAGCTATGCTGTTTTCTGCTGCACTGTCTAGCATTGTCTGTGCCCACTCTCCGTTTTTCAGCTGTGTCCTCAGTATTCTCGGCATGTTCGATTACTCTAATACTGGCTACCTTCTTCCTTGGAAATTGTATTTTTTTACTTTGAGCAGGTTCCTTGTCTTTGGACTTGGTGTCCTCTTCCCTTGGGTCTGACCGTCCTCTTCTTTCCGATTTCTGTGAAAAAGATCGAGAGGGACGTGTATCAATACTTTGATATCAATCAGGCTTTTTCAAGTTATCCCTATTTCTAAGGTTATATCTTTTCTCAGAGTGCTCCCTCTGGGAAGACTGGTGTTCTCGATTCGGAGTTCTTTCCCTCCGCCGAGGAGACCTTCCTCTGGACTGGAAAACTTTTTCTTTGGGAGTGGATTGTTTATTTCCATCCCAGCTCTTTTTAGGAGTGTTTAGATTATTTTTAATAATTTTTCAGGATTTTCAAGTAGTTGGGGTTTTACTGGTTTCCCATCCAATCTATCTCTACCTAATTCTTCATAGCATTTTTCTATGATTCTGGCAAGCTCAATTGGTTGATCTGTTATATCTGTTTCTTTCAATTTCTGGCGGATCGCCACAGATGCTGCTTCTCCTTTTATGTTGGCTAGTAATATAGCCGAGACCTGCTTGAAGTCTTTCAGTAATTTCATACCAAGAGTTAAAGCAGGTTCTGGACCGTATTCATTCTGAATTTGTTTTAGCACATCCAGTATTACCGCCATGGACGGAACACTGTGTGTTTTTTTGTGTAAATCGAAGCAAAGACTGTACCCCAAGTGTCGCAGTCCTCCACATGTGGTGCGACCCCCATTGGAAGGCAGATAGTCAGAATTCTGTGTTTTTCAATAGGGGTAGTATTCGGGAATACTGCCTCTATTTGAGTAACTTTCTGTGCTAACCAGAAATGAATTTGTTCCCGTTTTGCGGAAGTTTTTCCAAGACATGATTGTATGTTCTGTGGTGTAATTTTATTTGTGTTCCCCTGATGAGGGGTCAGCTGTGGAATATTAACCGCTGTTTGGACTGTTGCAGTCCGCATTACATATTGGACTAACTGTCTGTGTTTTTTAATTAGTAATTTTAGCTGTGCTAAAAGTTCTTCTCTTGACATTTTAACAATGTCTGGATGTGGTGTGTAGCTGGCTAGAACCGGCCATGTTGCTCCTGGTCTACCTAGTGGACCGAGCCTAGTGATGTGATCATTATGTTTTAGGGCGCTTTTAAACCAGAGCCGGTTCTCTTGGTATTTTAATGGGATTTCAATCTCCTCGAAAGGAGCGTATTCATTCGGTGGTTCCTCTATTTTGTAATAGTGAAACTCGTGTGTTGTAGCGTTTGCCGCTGGAAAGTTTATCCAAGAATAGAATACCTCTGTCTGCCGATATTCGTGTGCCTTTATCATGACAATGACTGTACCACCTCGTGATGTCAGTCTGTTATCTATAAGTTTTAAAGTTATAGATTTTCTTATGTTTGCCGGGATGATAATCGCACCCGGTTAATTAATCCCTGTAACATCCGGACCCAGTTGATTCGCGTCTACTGCGACTTCATTGGTTCCGTTGTTATTGCCATTTTCTGACATTGTATTAATTAAGGTTTGCAGAGCAGGTTTCCAAGGAAACAAAGATTAGGTGCACAATATTTTGGAACACTGTATCCTTCAACGTTGCCTAAACCAGAGCTCTACATAGGAATCTCTTCCTACTAAGTTCCTGGGGATTTTAACCTTTCACCCACTCCAGACGCCTATTGGAGTATTTACGGGAGAAAGGGTCTGTGTGAAAAAGCACAACTGAGTTACTCTAACGTCTTGCGTTAGTTTTATCGCCTTACCAAACGTTGGGCGCCATGTAGTGTAGTTCCTATTTTCCCTATAGGCCCTGCGCATTTAAATAACATAAACAGCAGTGTAGATGTAGGACTGCGGTCTTCTAGGTCTCTACTGACTATGTTAGACTTAATTTAGGTTTGTGCCAGCTAGCTCAGAGGTCACTGGAAACTTTCTTGACTGAATAGGAAGTGATCAGCTTCCCTGGCTCAGACAAGAAGGGATTCAGCTTCTGACAACCGCATAAACATGACAACTTTGCTCCTCAGAATAAGAGTCAAACTCTAGAGTCGTGTGAAACAATAGACAGCTATTTCACTCAGTCAGTTGTGCAGATTTACTTTCACCAGAGTGCAAAGAATGGAGAGACGGGTGTTTTCAATAAAAGATATTATTTATTGAGCAGTCTTCCTTCTCATGCAAGAGAAATGAATTGCCACAATTGCAAGACTTGTTATTATGAAAAGTGCGTACAGTAAAAGGAGTATTACGAAATAATACTGTAAAAGCATTGATATGGTTTCTTAGCCATAAGATAGTTAAAATGAATAAAATATATACATTCATATATACATTGGCTATCGATCTCAACTGGTGCTTCTAACTACGCCTACCCTGGTGTACCTGACCTAAGCCTAATACATGGGAGGGAGTAACTAAGTAGCAATTTAAGTTAAGTTGGTTTTGCCAAGAGTTTGGTTCAAGAATTCTCTCTAAGGGTTTAGTCAGCACCGTACCTCTGGAATAGAATGTAGGAGGACTGGTATCTCCTTCTTATGACCCGATATTCCAGTCACCCGCAAGGGTAGGCTGGAAACGCCGGAGCTGGATTTTCTCGGCAGGAGAAAAGACAGCGTCTTTCTCAGCGCGTCAAGGAGGAGGGGCAGTGTCCGTGGGCTTCTCGCATCTGCTGGGCTCTCTGCAAGGGGACAGCTGTTCTGCTCCAGTATTCACCACCACCGTGTGCTTGCTTAAGGCAACGTTGGTATATTTATACCTGAAAGCTGCTGAGTTTGACGTAAGTTTTTGGGCATAAGACGTCAATAAAGAGGTCACTAAGAACTGGTCGTTCTTACAGTGCTCGCAGGAGTTCTATTACTAATCAAAACAAAGCAAGCGGGGCTTTCCCAGGTTGCGGGGGGTTTGGTATGTCGAAAGAACTCTGTGTGATATCTAGGAATCTAAGGAGGTGGCTTCTGCTGTGTCATGGACTGTCATGGACTACAGAGGCGAGTTACTGAAATATGGCTCTGATTGTTTTGCCATTATAGGGATATGTATTGATTATAGCCGTATAGGGGCATGAGGTCACAATATTGATCGGGGTCTCAGATAAAACACATCACCAGGACAGAAAAATATTCACGACCAGACGATACTACTTACCCATTTGATGAACTAAGTTATTTCATGTACTTTGACTTTTAATAAATGAATTATTAAACATTCCATATAGCAAGAACCTTTAGACCTGAATGAATTCTGTAACACCTGGGCAATTTAATCAGATTGAAGGACTTCATATTGGTAAGTACACAACGCTTCGATGTATGTCCGCAACAACGAAGGAGAAGCTAAGTGCATAAGGTTTCTTCTGCATGAAGAGGGGTTAATGATTGCTACTCATGATAATTCCCTGAATAGTGAGGCTCCCACTGTGGACTCTTTCCTTGATTTTAGACCTTCTAAAAGATATTTTTAGATATGTAATGCTTTTTTTTATATACGGACCAAGATTGACTAGTCAAATGCAGGAAGGAGGTCTTCAGCAATACATCACACAAGTCCTGGTCCATAGCAGTCTCCTTATCTGGTCTTCTCTGTCCACTTGGCAATGACTGAAAGTCTAAGGCTCAGTCGCTTTCCACAGCAACATATTTAGACCTTACTAGGGAACTGATTGGATCACCATGATTTAGGGCAGGGGTCTCCAAACCGATCCTGGAGGGCCGGATTCATGCCAGATTTTTAAAATTACTACATGTATCTCAATGGGGATATCCAAAAAATCTGGCATGGATCCGGCCCTCCAGGACCGGTTTGGAGACCCCTGATTTAGGGCTTGACCTCCTAGCTGTGGAGGTCAAAAACACTCAAAACACAGAACAAGTTAGTGCAAGTGGGATGGAGCACTTGTGCTGTTCATAGTATTAAGATCACAGATTAGGAATCAAGTATAATAGACAGGTGAGAGGATAAGGCAACTGCAAAAAGAATCCATTCGATTTGGTAGGAAGAATGAGGATCCAATTAGCCTGGGATGATTTTGATCGATTAGCTGCATCTAAGTAAAGTATGTCCAAGAGCAGGAAACTGAAGATGGGAAGCATACACCAAGGAAGGAGGAGAGTCCAATAAACTCTAGGCAGAGGAAGTAAACAGTACTGTAAATTGAGTGATCTCAGAGAGCACTGAAATGTTCTTAAGCTCATGACTTGTGAGTCAGTGCTTGTTCAAACCAAAATGAAGCCGACCGAAATAAAGAATTCTGGCAAAGCAATACCTTGGAAAGACTATAGTAAATAAAACCATGGTAGGTGCAGTCTTGCCAACATGTCCACCTAGTCCGGATGTTAGCCTCCTCTGCGTGGCACAAACAATGGCAGTGAAGCATGTGCATGCCAAAGAGGCACAATATTCTCCCTTCAACCATCAGAAACACCACAAACTCTTCCTTTACCTCTCAGTTCTTACTTATGAGTTCATGCAGCTCTTATATATTTGTATGGGACATGAGCAGCTGCTACTCAACCTAAAAAAAACACTTACCTGGGTAAGGCCAGCCGCTGCCTCTCCTACGCCTTCTTCGTTGTCTTCCTGTCTCGAGTCCCGGGAGCAGGAAGCACCCGGACTCCCAGGCTCCTCTGAGCCAATCACGATTCTGCTATCACCAGGACAGCAGCGTCGTGATTGGTCTGAGTGCAAAGGTTCTGCACTCAGACAAGGACTGGCAGCCTGTGTGTGTTCTCCTCCTGGGCTACAATACAGCTGGTGCAGAACATGGAAAGTGAACATGACTGTTTGGCTGGCCCTAGACGGCCAGCCAAACTGTCATGCACACTTAGAAAGTACCACCACTCCTTCCCCCTGCTCTGGCCAGCCTCATCCCACCCTGTATGACACCGAGCCACTGCAGTAGGAAAAATAAAATGATACTCATGTTACGTTATTATTTTTCCTTTTGAACTGCTTGAAAGGCAGGGGGCGACTCTCCTCCGCCCTACCGGAGGAGCCGCCACTGGTATGGGACTGAAGGAGGTAATGTGCTGTGAACAGGATTTGATGGGCCTACTGGAGGTGTCCTGGTAAAGTTTTCAAATGGACAGGGCTGTCCACAGAAATATCATTCAAAGATCAGAGCATTTTTAAAGTGTTATTATGATCTAATGAAAACCCTTGCTAGGGCATTAACTGCTGGTATTCTTTGCCCTTAATTTAATCCAATTAATTTGCCTATTATGTTTGTTAATGATAGCATGATTTGCTTTTCACAAAACGAATTGATAAGCAATGGCAGACATTTATCCTTCTCGGAAAGTATGTCTACTTATATTTCGTTTTTCCCGCTGTGACTAAGTGCATATTTTTTCATAGGGGCCCAGATTGTGTTTTATTTGTTTGCTGAGTTTCTTTGAGCTTTGTAATAACAACGTGGAATTAAAAATAACTCCTAGGTTCTGAACCCTATCACTGGGAAGAAAGTAGATTGTAGGCCTTGTGAAGTGCAATAAATAAATGCTTTGACTGTTAACTTTCTCTACATTTTGCCCATTTTTGGCCTAGGCTCCACTTGTTGAAGAATATGAAAGAGATACTCTCTGGTGTATGTGTGGGCAAACTACCGCTCATCTGTTCTGAAGTGGAAGTGCGTGTCAACCACATACACCTCTTCACTTTAGAAGATTAGTTGTTGGTATTGCTACACAATTGACCTGGGTGGGTGCCTTGCATTGAAAAACTCTTGGCTTCACCTTTACAGAAATGTTAACAATTCAAAGTGGGAGAATCCTAATTATTCCTCGAACTTTAACGAAAAAAGTGTCCTGTCTTGAGCTCAGGAGCTTGGCATTCACTCTTGGATATGAGGGCCTCTCTGTAATCAAAGGAAAGGAAAAGGTTCTGAAATAATTCATTCTTTTGTAGCAAACAATTGTGTTCCCAATTGATGTAATTCCAAAAAAAAAGAAAGAAAATGATTCATTGAAAAGTGGTGTACGATTTACTGACTGTTTTTTTTATTTCATTACCCTCTCCAGGGTTTGAGTCACCTTCACCAGCATAAAGTGATTCATCGAGACATTAAGGGGCAGAATGTGTTGCTGACAGAAAATGCAGAAGTTAAACTTGGTAAGAACCACTCAGAATTGTAATTAAAAATTGATGGATGGCGTCCGCCAAGATGCGTACCACCACTGAGATCATCTTCTGATCTAATATGTTGCTTTTCTCAAACTCACATAAAATACACAACTTTGACAGGAAAATGAAACATCTGTATGCTGTCTGACAAGGGCGCGCACCCAAATACACACACATATATATATGTGTGTGTGTGTGTGTGTGTGTGTGTGTGTGTGTGTGTGTGTGTGTGTGTGTGTGTGTGTGTGTGTGTGTGTGTGTGTGTTATTCTATCTATCATGTGAGCAAGACCTCACGTCGGCAGTCGAAACGCGTCAAGGACGTAAGGCGGGTGCCTTTTGTATTGATTCATTTGCAAATGACACCTGAATAAAAGTTAAAGGTTGGAAAACACCTTACCTGCGTTGAGAGGTCTGTTCCTGCTATCAATCTGCTTTTGACCAGGACAGTGTTGTGTGTATATATATATGTGTGTGTATATATCTATATATCTATATACATATATATATATATATATATATATATATATATATATATGTGTATATATATATACATATATATATATATATATGTGTATATATATATATATATATATATATATATATATATATATATATATATATATATATATATATATATATAATCACTGAAAAAACCTAGGTTTCAAGGGCATTGGAGTTAGCTGGACATTTCACTTGTACAAAACCATTGAAATTCTCCCATTATAGTTATTACAGCTAACTATAACTCGCGCGCCCGCAATGCACTGCTGATGACGTCGCATATTACATCACTCATGACATGGTCAGTAACATCACTCATGACATTACTGATGACATCTCAAATTACATCACTGATGACATCGTCCAGTGAATGTGTGCTTTTCTGAAAATTAAATGTTTTATATATGTATATCTCAAGGTTGATGGAAGAGTAAATGGGTATATAAGTGTCTAAATGGATGAATTTTTTTGAAAAATTGATTGTATAACGGACTGATTAAATGTATCTTAGTGAATACATGGGTTAGTGAGTAATGTTTAAATATGTAAATACCTGTGTCAGTCTCTCACTTTGTGTATAAGTGACTGCATGGGTTGGTAAGTAGCTACATGAGTGTCTATTGGGGTTATTTCTTGTTTTTTTGAGTATCAGTAGGAGTGTCTGTATGGTTCAGTGGGGGGTATTACTTAGTGCATAGATGCATGAATTAGTGTGTCACTATTTGTAAGTGTTAAAGACCGTATGTGTGCAGGACTGTACCGGTGGATGAGTGTGTATATGGGTGTGTTAGTGAGTGAATGACTGTCTCATTAGTTTCTTTTATAAGTAACTATGTATATTATAAACTAGTATATGTGAGTATTGGTGTATATAAGTGAGTATATGTGAGCGTGAGAGATTGGAAGAGTTCCCGTATGAATAAGTATGTGTTTCTATAAGTGATTGTTCAAAATAGTTAAGTATGTGTAAGTTTCTGTAGAAGTAAGTGTGGCGGTGTGTGTAAAACTGTATATGCAAGTAAATGGATGTTTGATTCTTTATTAGCATGAGTGACTGTGTGCAAGTAACGCCATGGATGAGTGGCGGTGTGTAACAGGATGTATAGGAGTACATGTGTGAGTGACTTTATAGGACTGTTGGTGAATGAGTGGATGTGTATGTAGATCTTAGAATTACTGAATAGGTTGTTGTAACTGGTATTGTTATGTCCATTGATTTGAAAATTGTAGTTTCTGTTTTTGATTATATGTATCAAAAGTTATATTAGGGTGAGAGGAGGTCTACCACTCTATCACAAGGATAATGTCATCAGTGATGTCATTTCAGATGTCATCAGTGAGGTCATGAGTGATGTCACTGACCATGTCATGAATGATGTAATATGTATGTGACTTCATCAGCATTGCATTGCGGGCGCGCAGGTTACAGTTAGCTGAACTAACTATAACGGGGGATTTTCAATGGTTTTGTACTAGTGAAATGTCCAGTTGACTATAAAGCCACTGAAACCTATGGCTTTTTTCAGTGAATTTCTAAGGTTTTTAAATGCAAATTCCTAACTATAACGTGCCTGAAACCTATGTTTTTTCAGTGAATTTCAAAGATTTTTAAATGATAATTTCTAACTTTAACGTGACTGAAACCTATGGTTTTTTAGGTGAATTTCAAAGGTTTTTAAATGCTATATTCTAACTATGCCTATAGAGGTAGGACATGTGAAGAAAGAAGAAGAAATGCACAGAAACAAAAAAAAGAAATTCAGAAAGAAGCAACAGAAGTCCTCAAAGACGAAGAAAAGTGCAGGAAGAAAGAAAATGTGCAGAAAGAACAAACAGAGGAGCAGAAAGAACCCTTGTTGCAAAATCTTCCTGTACCCTCAACTTTTTCAGACGGGAACTGGTGGTAACGGAGTCTGACTAACCAGTCCTAGAGCCAGTGCTATGTTAAGACACTTAGAATACAGTGAGAACACCTACATACACTAGGGAGCACTATGCGTTAGGGTCCCCCTGTGATTAGCATGACCTCCTCTGTAATCCCCTAGTATATAATAGGGCAGGGGGACTAAAACTACCTGTTAAAACACGTCACGGGGTGTGTTTGCACACTGGTGAAGGGAGGGGGGTGCTGAGATGACATGTGTGCAAACACGACCTGTGGGCGTTTTAAGTTGGGGTATAAAGTCCCCTTGAATCCCGAGGGTCCCTGGGGGCCAACTAACCCACCAGGTTTGTCTAGTAAGTGCCACAGAGTTGCATTGCAGAGAGGTGTAAAATGGGGCATGGCCTTGGACCACCTTTATGCAATGCAGCTCTGTGGTGCTTACTGGAGGTACATGGTGGACTAGTTGGACCCAGGGACTCTCAGGATTAAAGAGGACTTAATTCCCCAACTTAAAATGCGCCACAGGGTGTGTTTACACACGTCACCTCAGGTCTCGTCCACTCCCTTCACCACTGTTTAAACACACCCTGTGGCCGTTTTACTTTGGGAGATTAAGTCCCCTTGAATCCTGAGGGTCCCTAGGGTCAACTAGCCCACTAGGTACCTCCAGTAAGTGCCACAGAGCTGTGTTGCTAAGAGGTGTCAAAATGGGCACGGCTTAGACCACCTCTATGCAACGCATTGCAGTGGCGTCAACTCGAAGCACGAGGTGGTCTAGTTGGCCCCCAGGGGCCCTCAAGATTGAAGGGGAATTATTATTATTAAGCTGAGACAGTTGGAGACAAAATACATCGTTGAACTAGATACGAAGGACCCTCAAGGATTGAATATCTGCGAGGATTTACATCACTACTTGTAGCTGCACGGTAGTTTTTAACTTAAAGCCCAGATGTGTTTGTTTTTTTCAAAAAAATGCATCTAGAAGCAAGGGTTTTAGTTACTATTTACCATTTTAGAAGGATCAAGTTGAGTCAAAATCATTTGTAACTACTAGTTTACATAAGATCATCTGGGAAGAATGATTACCAGTTTTAGCCAGCGGCTCCCATGTATGAATAGCTCCATTCACGATAAATTAGTCCGAATTTTGTAAATATTCTCTGTATAATTCTCATGCAAGGAAAAATACACAAAAGATGGCTCCTAGGGGATATTTTTGAGACCTGATGTGGATATAACCCCCTCATCCAGCCTTCTCTCATCGTTATTAACTTAATTGATTGCACTTTAAGCTTTTTTTTGCACATGTGTACAGTTCATTGAGGTATGCATGTAGTACTTTATAGAGGAAGATACATAATAACTATGCACTTTAGACATATATGGAGATCTATATCGGACTCCGTATTTGAAGCCTTAGTATTTGTACGGTTATTAATTTTAACTCATGTTTTTAAGAAGGGGATTTTCAAGGGAATCCTGGGAAATTTTTAACATCATGAGTTTGTAGTTTGTTTGAAATTGGTCATCTCTTCAAACATAACGGACAGCATATTTGCATTTGTGCATTGTTGATTATGTTTCAGTATATCGGTAATGTGACCCATCAATTTTCTATTATTAATTAATCTATTTTTCGACTCAACATATACATTTTTATGCAACAATTACATTTTGATTTTAAATACTGGATCCACATTGATTATATACCAGTGAGTTGATGTTATTTTCGTCATTTTTGGCATTTTTTAATACCCAGTGCGCTTTCTGTTTATATTACCACTGAATTTAGTATTTCCTCTGTTTATGCTGTCAGCGGACGCAATGTCACATGTTAATAGGATTTTTTATTTTTTTATTTTTATTTAAACCTCACTTACTTGCGACACACTCATGTGATCAAGGCCAATGCGTTGGCCGAAACGCGTCTTATTAGAGTTGCACTTTTGAAATGGTCAAATAAACGCTATTGCGGCTAGCAGTATCAGTAAAATCAAGTTGTCCGTCTCTCTGTTTGGTGCCTGGAAGCACCTTCAAGTGGTAACTGAATATATATATATTTTTTTGGGGGGGGGGGGGGGGAGAACCTGATCTGTGTACCCACACTAGCACAAGCCGACAGTCCGCACTGCCATTGAAGCACACTTCCATTGATGACTGCATTGGAATAATTCTATATACATATCTATATATGAATACATGTACACACACATGCACGTATATTCACTGAAAAAAACAAAGGTTATAGGGACGTTTTAGTTGGGATCATATTGTAGTCGTACAAAACCAGTGAAATTCAGCAGTTCTAGTTACCGGAGCGAACTATAATTTACGTCCACGCAATGCAGTACTTAGGACCTCACATATTACATCACTCATGACCTGGTCAGTGACCTCACTGATGACATCACTGATTACCTTTCAAATGACATCACTGATGACATCATCACAATTTAGGAGTAGGTATTATGTTTACAGCTTGTCTCTAGGGTGACAAAGTGACAAGTGGTGATAGATGCTGCTGTGTGCTTTCCTCTGACACCATGTGTGAAATTGTCTGGGAGCAAAGCAGAGCAGATACCATACAAGTGAGAAACTCTGAGATGCTGGACTAGAATAGCTGAGCTGCGCATGGGAGCAAAGCTAGTTACAAATGAGTACAAGTACAAGTGCTACAAAGGAACATAGCATAGACACTGAAAGTGAATAACACACCGGTGAAGAAGCAAGACAAAAAACTAGGCAAATAGAACTCAGAATCATAAAGCAAAGCGACTAACACCAATGAGACAACAGATTGAAAACTAAGGCGAACTGTAACGGGGATCAGAGAAAGTACGTCAACAGAAGACCTATAGGATTTGCAAGAAGCCTGGTAAACACCAAACATGAATAAAAAAATGAAGGGCTATAGAGATGATCAGGAAAGAAGGCACAGAGAATCAACGGAGATTGTTGAGACAAAACCACTGCATCAGGAATGTTCAGTCTCAGGATGCAAGCACAAAGGGTACTGCTACTGCACAGAGGTGAGGAGAGCATCAGCGATGTACAGGTTCATTGACCGAAAAATAACCACTAGTCTGGACTTGTAATAAGCCAAACTAGGAGAAACGTATCCAGTCGTCCAATATCATCTGCACAACACTTTGAGAAGGGTGCAAACCTGAATACTGCAATCTGGTGCAACTGGCAGACGAGAATGAAGAATTAGAAAAAAGGCTCAATGGTGCTTCAAACAGCTATTGAACAGTGGAATGAAAGCATCAGCAACCTACAAAATGAGAGCAGTAGAAAAATACAGACCACATCAGCAGCACAACACAATACTAAGCACTCAAAAAAGTCAATCTTAAAATGTCTGGAGTATGAGGGATTTTTTCTTTATTACTTTTGCTTCCTGTGGTTCATCCGATGTAGCTACAGGACATGCAGTCAAGAACAAAACAGTCAGCACGTGTTTCGTCACACGGCGTATATTCCTTAGACTTCCTCAGGGCTTCAAATTAGTACTGTGTGGAGTAAATTCAAGAGGTTAGCAATGCCTATTGTAATTATAATCGTCAGTCTTTTCCTGCAATTTCCATCAGTGTGCACAACATCCTGTAGCGATATGAAAGTAACACATGTACCAGTTCCAGTTAGCCAATTCTATCCGGTCTATCTTCGGCCCGTGTAGGCGAGTACTCCGAGCAACCAGTAATGGCGTGGACCCGTACTTGTTGCTCGGAGTACAACAAAACATGTATTGACTGTTTTGTTCTTGACTGCTTGTCCTTGTATCTATGTTTGATGAACCACAGGTTGAAAATGGAATAAAGAACAACTTGAAACCCTAATACTTCAGAACTTTGATGATTGACTTTTTTGAGTGCTCTTCTTTTGTTCATGATTACATTTACCCCCATGTGGGGATCATGTTTTGAGTTTACTTGGTGGCCATCCTTTCTTCTAGAACATTACCAGATATTATTAATAGCATATTACTGGTCCCCGACACTCGATCAGTGCCCTTCATAGCCTGGTTACCTCCTTTTTTATTTTTGAGCACAACACACTAGTATATAGCAAATGTGCACAAATGTTCTGGTCACACATTACCACCAGACTCTTGTTTTCATAATATAATGGTAAAATATGTTTAGAGCGAGCACTACCTTAATAGCACCAGTTAGAAATGTGTTGTGATCTGGCTCAAGATATCCACTCTCTTGCCCATTGTCTGATTAGGGTGCTAGATCTGACTGGCTTTGGTAGACTTTGGACACACAGACTCAGTGCAGGTTTGCATGTGTTCTTTCTGGGTACTTGAACAATGCATCAGACGTTTGACTGGGATCTATGTTTCAGATCTGTGGTTACTAGTATCTGTCTGCAAAATATCCCTGGATTTGTAGTTTGACTGCTCGATTATAGCATATGGCTTTTTGAAGAATGAGGATTCTGGTTCTAGATCTTACACTTCAACCAGAACAGGACATTCTGGGAGCTATACTGCTTTCATCTAGTGAATGGTGAATAACACTGTTAAGTGATCAAGGTGTCAGCGTAGTACTTCCTCTCACTTCAGTCTAGACTGGTGACGATCTGGTGCCCTCTGTCGGCCACAGGCATGGACTGCAACTAAATCTGGTAGATCATCGCTGACAATTTGCCAGGCAATGTGGAACATATTTCATGGATTTTATACTAGGAAGGGCAGATCATGGTACTCTTCTTTTCAACAGGCTCTCTAGATATAAGACATCCACAGCTACCATAGAAAGCAAGAAATATGTGGAATAAAATTGTCAAAAACTATTGGTTTGATCGCAGATTAACTGTGCAATAAAGAATGCCAATTTACAATGCAGCAAATTCTTCCTCTTTGAAGCTAATCATCTGGTGTAGTTGTGGAGAGGCCTTGTTATGACACATAATCAAAATACATGCTCTGGATAACTTCACTGATAGGTTGCGGTCCTGTCCTGGTGGCTGGAAAATAATTTACCCTGAGAAACTAATTAGAAAATGTATATTTTTACCCGTTAAGGGGACATTGCTCACCAGTATACCCACCAAGGCAGCAAGGAAAAACACACCGCTCTCATACCAAGGAAGCGGAAACAAAACAAGAGGAAAATCAGGAAGATGTCCCTAATGTTGACACATGTTCTTGATAACTTACCACTTGCCCTACCACCACACTTCCTAAGTAAACACCTTACCCTTCATGCACTGCTTCGGATATTCTGAGCTCTAAATCTCTCACCAGAGAAATGGTGTTAAGGCTTTCACTAGAGTGTGAAGGGAAGCCAGCACAAGAACACATGAGTAGAGTCAGATGGTACTTTGGATAGGTTTACTGATCAGAAGAGAGTAGGTCAAAATGGAACAGACCAAATAGAAGTCCGAAACAGGAGCCAAGGGCACTCCCCTTATGAAGGAATGAGAGTATGACCCGAACTTGAACAAGGTCACTGCAAAGGCCCTCATTATGATGGTGGTCAGTTGGACTGCCGACCACCATCGTATCAGGTTGGAGACTGTCCGACAATAAGTCACCTGCCCTATTACAATATGACAACCAGCACGGCGGTCGGAAAGTGCTTTTTTGTACTGCGTCTTGCGCCGCGGCCCAGGAAGGGCTGCAGCGCAAGCCACAGTACAAAAAGCACTTTATGCAGATCCATGCGGTGCCTGGCACACAGTGCATGGATGTGTGGGGGGCACAACATGTGCCCCCCAGGCCTCTTAGCAGGGGCCATGAGGCCCTGCTTGGGGGCTCCCATAATCAGTTTCTGTCTGCCTTTTCATGTCGGTCGGGCCACCATGAAAAAGCAGTCAAAGGGAAATCCTAATCCTTACGGTGGTGCATGTGCAGGCACTGCCTCCATTGTAGGGATAGAGCTCCAACCGCCACCCCAATGGGATCCTTGATCCGGTCCGAGTCAGTGGTTTTTCCCAACCTGTGGTCTGACCGCCTGCATCCTAATGTTGAGGTTGGATGGATGGCCTGGATGTCGGTAGGCCTGGTGGTCCCACTGACATCCTAATGAGGCCCATCGTCTGAACACGTAAAAAGTCAAGATAGGGAAGCAGGAGCAGGTTTGGCCAATTTAAGCATTCTAGCCTTCAACACCCTGCGCTCGCCTGCTGCGCAACACCCTGCGCTCGCCTGCTGCGCAACACCCTGCGCTCGCCTGCTGCGCAACACCCTGCGCTCGCCTGCTGCGCAGCACCCTGCGCTCGCCTGCTGCGCAGCACCCTGCGCTCGCCTGCTGCGCAGCACCCTGCGCTCGCCTGCTGCGCAGCACCCTGCGCTCGCCTGCTGCGCAGCACCCTGCGCTCGCCTGCTGCGGTAGCACCCTGCGCTCGCCTGCTGCGGTAGCACCCTGCGCTCGCCTGCTGCGGTAGCACCCTGCGCTCGCCTGCTGCGGTAGCACCCTGTGCTCGCCGGCTGCGCAGCACCCTGCGCTGGCATGCTGGGCGTCTCCATGCGCTGGCCTGCTGGGCGTCTCCATGCGCTGGCCTGCTGGGCGTCTCCATGCGCTGGCCTGCTGGGCGTCACCGTGTGCTGGCCTGCTGCACTTCGCCCTGCGCTGGCCTGCTGCACTTCACCCTATGCTCACCTGCTGCACATCACAATGCCCGTCCTAATTGAACATTACCTTGATCCAAACTACTGCACGTCGCCCTGTTCTCCACTAGTGCATGTTACCCTTTCGCACCTCCTGCACATGTGTTGGTGCTTTGAGTGCATTATTGCCACTGCTTGATGTGTTTGCGCGTAAGTGTCTGTCTGCAGGTTGACCTTACTGGAAATATAGGTATACTGTGCTTGTGAGCACCGTTTGTCCCCTGTGTTTGTGTTCTCCAAACCACACGAATTGTACTCCAGCAGCCGACACACTGGCCATGGCAAGCTCCAACACAACACAACATAACACAACATAACGTGTATTTATAAAGCGGTCTTTTACCCTTGAGTCTCACAGATATGTATTGTTATCCAACTTAATGGTACTCATTTTATCGACCTAGGAAGGGTGAGAGGCTGAGTGGACCTGCCAAAGTTTGATCCTGTGAGCATCTGGTGCCCCTAATATTTCTGTCACCGCTTGAGTATCTGCTTAACTATAAGCATACACCCTGAACCCCCCCCCCCTTGCCCCCCCCGCCCCGACCCCTCCCCCTCTTTTAAGGAAAGCGATCTATCGACTTTGGCCTGCCCTCTGCTTCCATGACAGTCGGCTGCTCATCAGCGACACCTGCAGAATGCGACCTTCATGTTCTACAGTGGGCTGCAAGGATAAGTGCAAAACCCACATGTATGATTTCTCAGGGATGTTTTGCCTATGACCAGGGGAAGTCAAAGCTGGTTAAATTGTGCGTGTGCTATAAAACCATCTTTAGGAGCATGGAATTAAAACATAGCTCACCTTGGAATATTATTCTATGGCGCCTCGTTAACACCTCTGGTTTACATAATCACCCAAGACAGATAAAGTGACATCAGCATTTTGAGTACTTGTCCTTCTGTGCCAGATTTAGCCAGCATTACAGCTGCACTTCCAGCTATTAGCAGCTCCGAGTGAAGCCAGAGAGCCCTTGCAATGCCAGCAGGCTGCCAAGAACAGATTGAACCACACTTCAGAGAATGAGAAAGGAATTGAAATTCCAGACAAAAACTGGAAAAGTACAGAATTTTCTTCAAAGAATTCTAAATGTGTTCCTATTTCTTAAAAGTTTCAGATATGTAAAAAAAAATGAAACCATGGCATTCTCAATAGTTATCCTTCCTGTGAGATGAATTTATAAGCAGAGTAGCATGCCTATGTGTAAGAAGAATTGGCAAATATAATAATGCATAATTTTAAAAATCATGTAGAGCTCAGCAGGGTTTCTTGGCGCTATTCACAAGTAAAGGGCATATCATTTCTCAATCATCTGGTTTGTGTATGCAACATTTTCTTCGCTTGTAAATTTGGTGTATTGCCCTTTAATTACGTTGACATACTTATTTGCATTTTACGTTGTTCCTAAAGTGATTTCATGAATGTTTGTTTCCAGTGGATTTTGGTGTCAGTGCTCAACTCGACCGTACTGTCGGCAGAAGAAACACCTTCATTGGAACGCCATATTGGATGGCGCCAGAAGTCATTGCCTGCGATGAAAACCCTGATGCCACATATGACTTTAAGGTACAGTCACTGGTCCATTGGAATTTCAGTATCCAGATCAAATTTCCTATGTAATTGTCGCTTGTGAGTAAAGGTGTTAAAATAGTCCAACAACCACTGTAAAAATAGATATTCACTTTAGTCAAAATGAATTTCTGATGAATGCTTCTAACCACAGACTCCTCACCTTTAGAATATTCCCCAGGTGCCAGACTGGATCTGTCTCTTAACCCCTTGTGCTCTGCGATAATTCTCCCGCTGTGCGGGAGAATTAACCCCTTCACTGTGGCGGCTATTCCGCCACAGTACTAAGGGGGGGCGGAAATGCGGCGTCACCAGCGTCGGTTGCGCTGCGCTTATGACGGAGCGGTTCCGTCATGGCCCCGACTGCTCAATAGAACGCTCAGCGCAGTCGCGGAATCTGCGCCGCGCAGGAGCGTCGAGCGGGCTATGATGGAACCGCTCCGTCATCAGCACAGCGCCACCGCGGCTGATGACGGAGCGGTTCCGTCATCAGCAGGGGAGGGGTTAATGAGCAGGCGTGGTTTGGGCGGCCCCTGGCCGTCCTCCGCACATGCCCACCGTGACATAGGACGGCTGTGGGCTGTCCTAAGCACCGAAGGGGTTAAAACTGCCTTTCCCATTGTAATCACTTCGGCTTGTCATGTGAGTGAGGGTCACGTTTTATCCGTGCAGACCCCGGACACCATCGTTTTTTCAGTCGACCTGATTTTGGGGCCGATGTGGCCTTTTTACCAAATGTCGTGATGCTGTTTCACATTTACGCAGTCCATCACTCTCCCAACGTTCTTTGCTCAGCCCCACCCCTCGAAAGAGGAGGCGATACTCAAATGATTGGACTTGAAATAGTTCATTCGAAGGTTAAAAATTGCTAGGTTAGCAAATTCACGTAGGTTCCTTTCCTTGTACTTAGTACAATAGAACTTTTATGCCTCTTCAACACCTCACACTTCATTTTCTGCTTTTCTCATTATTATTTAGGACTGAAAGGTACAAAGTATTGCTTAGACTGACTGGATCAGTGCACACGTTTTCTTTTATGTCTGATTGGCCGAAAGACAGCTTTTGCCAAATATAGCTATTTTGCAAACCTCATGTTTTCCAATATACTCTGACTCATGATAAAAATACATGAATATGGGGGCTTTTGGTCAACACTGTTTATCCTTTGGACTGTTCCAATATCCTTCAAACTATGCTGCACAGCACATTCTATAAAACATTTGGGCAGCCCACTTCAGCCACTAGATACCTTCACTTTGAGTGACTGTGTTTTTCTTGTGCATAAGCATATGTCCACCTAAGAAAATAGTATCCCAATGATAGCCAATCGAAGGCACTTGTTACCAGTTACTGCTGGTGATATGTATTATAGGGTGCCATCACATACTTCAATATACATCAAGAAGGTATTGAAATCTATACTTTTGACCTATTATCATAAACCAGGTTTTCCATATTCATTTATCTTATGGAAAACATCCATCATCTTTGGTTTCTACAGTGAATTTAGATTTCTAAGTGTTTTAAACACACACACACACACACAAACACACACACACACACACATATATATATATATATATATATATATATATATATATATATATATATATATATATATTTAGCTGAGAAAAGAAATAGATACAGATAACTGATGACAGGTTATTTTAATTTTTATATATGTGTTACCATATATAATTCCATCTATATATGTTTTTTTCCAATAGTAACATATTTCTAAACTGATTGGAGAATACAAGATATTTAACCATAATCTGTATCCTTGATAGCAAAATGTATTATAGATTGATAGATCATCATCATTTTTATAAGATATTCAAATGTTTCAGCAGCGGCGGCTCCTCTATTATGGAGGAGGAGCATTGCCCCACTTCTGGAGCCAGCAGGTGAACAAATCATGTAAAATAAGACAGAAATGTTATTATCATTTTATGTTTCATGACGGAGCCGGGACTGAGTTTTGGAGGCGAGGTCATCCTCTAACAGCAGCAAACATGGAGGAGGAGGAGTGGGCACTGCAAGTGAGCATGTCAGTTTGGCTGGCTGTCTTAGGATGGCCAAACCGGCATGCACACTAAGGGCCTGATTATGTTAAAGGTCAGACTTTCGTCCGACTGACATCCTGTCGGGAATGGGATCGCTCGACTAGCTGTCGGCAGTCCTGCTACAGGAATTACAATGCGACTGCCTTCAAGGCGGTCGCACTGTGTATATTTTGTATTGCAGCATTTGCTGCGGGCTGCAGCACATGCTGTATCGGGCTGAAGCACACGCCACAAAACAAAAAAACATATGTTTCATATCCCTGCACTAGGGGGCAAGGACCAAGCTAAAAAGTGGATATGTAGGTAGTCACTTTCATGGTGGGTTAACTGCCATGAAACAGCCAGCAGAAAGACATTATAATCGGCCACTATCCGCCCGCCATTGTAATGTTGCGGGCAGACCTCCACGGTCCGATGGTGCTGGGACCGCCACCGAAGGCCTGATGGTGGTCACACCACCATCATAATCAATCCTTTAGATATCTCCAGGCTGTTGTATGGAAAAAGGCAGGCACAGTCTTAGTCTTTCTTGGAGCATAAAACCAGCCTGCTGCATGCAATCACAGCACTTCCCTCATGCTGGGTAATAGTATTATCAGCATGGGAGCAGCGTCTAGATTGGTGGAGGGGTCTGGGAGCCTGTACATCAGGAGGAGTAGAGCACAGAGGCGACGAGTCGGAGGACAAAAGGTAAGTTTTCTTTTATTTTTTTTTATTATTGTCACCCGCGCTGCCCCACCACTTTTCCATGCTAGCAGACACCACTGATTTTTAAACATGAAACACTTGACAATATCATAAATGTTTTCCAAAATTGGGATCTTGACAACATATAGATCACTATGACATCCACAGAAAATTCCATTCTGGCTCTAGACTTGCAGTCTTCTAAGCCTTTTCGTATCTTGCTCCAAAGTACTGGAATGGACTGCCCATGGCCCTGCAGAAAACTCCGTCTTACTGCACCTTTAGGAAACAACTAAAAGCCTTCCTGTTTTTAAAATAGCCCCTGACATGACTCTCCACTATTGGGTTTTTCTAGGCAGCACCGAGATGCCCCAGGGTGAGTCGTGCGCTATAAAAAAGCATATAACATAACATAACATAACATACAAGTTTAGCCGAACCTCTGTTTTTTCAAGTCAATCTTACCAACAATATTTTTGCTGAGGATATTCACCTCCTGTGTTCATAAATCAAATTCCTCCTGTAGTATTCAATATCTAATCATGATTCATATTAGATCATGATTTGTTCCAAGTTTGTGATCACAGACAGAAGCTCAAATGCTGCTTCTCGGACCTGCGCAAGCCCAAGGACGTCTGAGTAAATGAATTCGGAAGACTCATCTTTTCGAAGAGCACTAAGCCTGACCCGATAGTTTAATCTTAAGCTTCCCTCAGAAAATTGTATCTTCCTGGTGGTCATGACCTATTTACAGCTATCAATGTTTCTTGATCTAGGCTGCTGCTCTCCAGATACTAACACGTACATGCATGTGTTCTGATGCAAGTACTGGCCAAGTTGTACCCAGCAATACTGGCTGGGTGGCACCTAGCATTACAAAAACATCTCGAACGCTGCGGCTGACGTGCCGTACATCAGACCAGATCAGGCGTTAATTGTCACCCTTCTAAATGCGGGGCATTGGTAGTCGTGCCCCCACAGTATTCAATTGGTAGCCCTTCAACAAGTCATGGCTGAGCTGAAAAAGCACTTGCTGAGGTGGGAATCCCAGCACAGCTTATGACTGAAGTTGGTTCAGTGTCTGCTCAGAGACCGAGCTTCACTGTGGCTGCCGGTGTGGGCTGCCGAGACTGCCCCCAAAAAAGAAACCTTGGCAAAAAAAAACCAAAAATTGGCAAATAGTAAAGAAAAAGAAAAACAGCCCTGGCACTAAGGTGGACTACATATCAAAATGCTGTCACTCTCATTGAAGAGAACCAGTGGCTGAAGTGTGCTGCCTCAGTGGCCCATGCTGTATGCTGAAGTGGGTTTAAGCAATATATTAATGAGACATGAACAGACCAGTGAATGAAGATGGCTGCCCAAATGCCCCTGTATTTATCTATATATGTATGCTTATTTTTTATGGTGTGTTTTTTTGGAAACCATGAGGCTGGCGAGACCACTAATGCTATCTAACTCTAGACTAACCTAAAAATGCATTTCTTCTATTGGCCTGTAGAATGGCTACGGTTAACATTTTTATCACAGAAATATCTAGTACAGATAGATACCGTCTCCAATTGTATTCTGAAATAGGTAGATTAGGATTTATATATTTTACAAAAATATATAAAAATTATATATAGCACAATTGGATATCATCCGCCCATTGGCCTGTAGAATGTCTAGCATTAGGATGTATATAAAAGTAACATATATAGCAAAGTTAAATATTATCTTTCTTTTGGTATCTAGAGAAGCTAGAACTAGGATGTATATATTTGGTAATGCATTGTGCCACACTCTTAAGGAATGTACCCTCCTATTCATATGCCCAGTTGCTTATTTTATTTGTATCTTTCATTTTTACAGAGGAGGCTAGCAAAGAAGCCTTTTACCTGAAAATGTCTGGAAATAAATTTAACAAAAAACAAGTTGTGTTTTTATTTTAAAACCCATTAAAAATAAGCCATGATTCATCGAGGTGTAAATCAAACTTACATAAGTTAGTTATGTACGCTCTTGTGTTGCAACATCCATACCACTGTTGCTAACGTCACAAATGCCTACACATTGACTCGGTTAGGGGAGGCAGAGCAGTGGCCACGGATCTGCAATGTAAAACCCATGCAAACCCGCATTATAATGCGCCCCCATATTTCTATCCTGTCTATCTAGGTTTTGCAGGCTGCTTATAGCAAAGGGTGCCAAGTGCTATTAGAATACTTGCAAAGGAGGTAAATACGTATACATTGTACATAATTCCTCACTACCTTTCCATATCTGGCTCTCCCTTACAGCAGACAATTTATTTTGCCTGGTTACCAGTGGCATTTAATTTATGTCCACAATTAGCTGTAAAGCAGCATCTGTAAACCCTGCTGTGCAAATTGGCTCTGTAGTCCAAATCTTCTGTCTTTGCTTGTCTAAAATTGAAGCACAGTGGGCTGGATGAATGCTACTCAGCTATGATTGTTTAAACCCTCTAATTAGGCTCTCGTTCTGTACTGTGCCCACTGAGAAGGCTGCCAGCAGTGTGAGCTGAAACTGCTGGCCTATGAGAAACTCCAGTGAAGGTGACCTGTAGAAGATCAGCCAATCAAGCTCTTCTTTGTGCATATTAATGCAAGTGAATATTCATTTCGCATTAGCCATACAGCAAATTGGATCTTTTGGAATGTTCAGTCTTTCAAGAGCTGGAAGTACCTGCCCACCATGGGAGACAAGATAAAGGAAATACTGTGAGCAAATGGGCTGCATTTAGACTCAGTAGAAATGTGCTCTCCTCCGGGGAATAGTTAGTAAATACCTTTGCAGTGATAGATATTCGAATGTACCCTGCCACAAATGATTTGTACTACTAGGACTAATAACTATAGAGAACTGTGCCCCATTCACCATCCTTTGCTCTGCCATCCGTGGAGAAGTGTTGCAGGGGATTCATTATTGAACACACGTAAATCCTTCACTTTCCGCCTAACTCTGTTATTTACTTTCGCTTCGATTTATTAGGTCTCCTTTTCAGGTTTCGCCTACGCAGCACTTACACTGGGCTTGTGAAATCTATTGTATTCAATATATCTTAAATGGGGCTTACATCCCACCTTCACTTCTTATTGGTCTGTGTGCTTGTCACTTTCCTTTTCCTCTTTTTTATTGGTTGTAAGCATTCTATTTCCTGTTGTTCCATGTGTGCTTCTCCTATCAGTCTCCCGTGGCCCAAGTATTCATTCTCATCCAGCCGCTTTGATGGGAACTTTTTTTATTCCCTTAAGGCTGTGCAGCATTTATTTGCTTTTTCTGATGACTGCTTGAATTTAAAGCGTGATTTCTGCCAGTTTTTTTCTTTCTCCTATGTCTTTATTTAAACTTTTTGTGTTAGTACGCATTTCAAGTGTGCTTGTGGACACACACTAAGTTCTAGCTGCAATGCCACATCCTCTGTCCTGCCCCTTCTCTCGATTTTCATTACTTGCTTCAGGCTTACTCCAGAATGCAAACACACAACACATTTCAGATTCCTCAAGTTTTGTTTGATTCTGGATTTCATTTTCTGAATGAAGCCCTAGTCAGTGCGGTGTATTGACGCATTTGTGTTTGATTTGCGGGTTATTGTAAAAGTCTGCTGTCTCGTTTTATGGTGTACAGATGGGAGAATTCCTTGGGGCACAGTTGACTACTGCTAATAATAGAGAAATGGTACCATTGTGCCATGGAGCTGAAAGGGGGGCTCTAACCACTGATGATGATGGCATACGTGTCAACATTCCTTTTTAGTCAATTTCCCTCATAGATGTGTGTATTTCTGGCAGGCTTTGTTTCTGAAAAAAATATCGAACGCAACACCTCCACCTAGCCCAGCCCCCTTCACGTATCAATAAATGTAAAACCGTCTTTTCATTTACACCCTCTCTTTGCTTTATTTATGTTTGGCTAGGTCTGGTTTTTAAAATGCCTGGATGGGAACATAGTTTCAGGGTCTGAAGTGGCCTGACAAACTCACTTTGTCCTTTTTCCATCTCCATGGAGGTTAGGGTGCTAAAGTTCACGCCATTCAGCCAACTGATTCAACTTGCGTACTTCTGTGAGAATCATTGGCGTATAGTTGCAGGTCAGTGTTCCTAAATGCGTACACTGCAACTCCTCTCCCCACAGTGCCAGTACAAACCTCCTATACCTGGCAGCCTGCCCGTATTGTCTGAGCTTCACCACACATACATGGGTTCACTGTCCACCAACAAAGTGGATCCTTGCAGATCTCTCATGCCATCTGCTGAGCTGAGTCAACTCCTCATGGTTTCACTTTTGTTTAGTCACCCCCTTCCGAATTGCTCATACATTCTTTACAGATAAGTGCTTTTACCCCTGTGCAGCCTTAAACTCCCCTCTTTCCAGAGATCTGGACACAGGTAATGTCTGTGCTGAAGTCCCCCATATGGGCTACTGAGCGCCCATCTCTCCAGTCTCCCTTCCGACATGTCCGCTACCAGAATCCGCTGGACCAGCCTCAGTGGGGGCTTGGTGTCCACCCTGGTACTGCACCCCATGAACCTCCTCAAGATCCACTTTGCAGACAGTGTCTCTCACTATCCCTCTTCCCTTTTTAGGTTTCACATGCAATGCACGGTCTTCTCTACGAATGACTGCATGGGTACATCAGTCCCTCCTCCCCCCTGCCCCAGCAAGCGTTGCACCCTTCACTCTCAAAAGGCAGCAGGGCCACACATTGTTACTGCACTTAATACTTCCATCATTACTGTTATACTCTACTGATGGCTAGATTCAGTGGGAGGGACTGGATTTAAATGAGATGTGGTACTTTATTGGCTGACTTCTTACATATGTCTTGGTCATGTCTGGCGCTTACAGCGTACTTGTAGGACTTTTTTATAGCGTGGAATCTGTCCTGGATGTCACCATCGAGCCCTCGCCCACACCCGGACATTTGGGCGAGCTTAATATTTTTCACACTGCTCATTGTCAGCACTGCTGGCAGTAGCTGTACCCCAAGGCTTGCAGTGTTAATATATGCACACCGCTCATTGTCAGCACTGCTGGCAGTAGCTGTACCCCAAGGCTTGCAGTGTTAATATATGCACACCGCTCATTGTCAGCAGTGCTGGAAGTAGCTGTACCCTAAGGCTTGCAGTGTTAATATATGCACACCGCTCATTGTCAGCACTGCCGGCAGTAGCTGTACCCCAAGGCTTGCAGTGTTAATATATGCACACCGCTCATTGTCAGCACTGCCGGCAGTAGCTGTACCCCAAGGCTTGCAGTGTTAATATATGCACACCACTCATTGTCAGCACTGCCGGCAGTAGCTGTACCCCAAGGCTTGCAGTGTTAATAAAAAGCAGTGCCGGCAGTAGCTGTACCCCAAGGCTTGCAGTGTTAATATATGCACACCGCTCATTGTCAGCACTGCTGGCAGTAGCTGTACCCCAAGGCTTGCAGTGTTAATAAATGCACACCGCTCATTGTCAGCAGTGCTGGCAGTAGCTGTACCCCAAGGCTTGCAGTGTTAATAGATGCACACCGCTCATTGTCAGCACTGTCGGCAGTAGCTGTACCCCGAGGCTTGCAGTGCTAAAATATGCACACCGCTCATTGTCAGCACTGCCGGCAGTAGCTGTACCCCAAGGCTTGCAGTGTTAATATATGCACACCGCTCATTGTCAGCACTGCCGGCAGTAGCTGTACCCCAAGGCTTGCAGTGTTAATAAATGCACACCGCTCATTGTCAGCAGTGCTGGCAGTAGCTGTACCCCAAGGCTTGCAGTGTTAATATATTCACACCACTCATTGTCAGCACTGCTGGCAGTAGCTGTACCCCAGGGCTTGCAGTGTTAATATATGCACACCGCTCATTGTCGGCAGTGCTGGCAGTAGCTGTACCCCAAGGCTTGCCGTGTTAATATATGCACACTGCTCATTGTCAGCACTGCCGGCAGTAGCTGTACCCTAAGGCTTGCAGTGTTAATATATGCACACCGCTCATTGACAGCACTGCTGGCTGTAGCTGCACCCCTAGGCTTGCAGTGTTAACATATGCACACCGCTCATTGTCAGCACTGCTGGAGGTAGCTGTACCCCAAGGCTTGCAGTGTTAATATATTCACACCACTCATTGTCAGCACTGCTGGCAGTAGCTGTACCCCAGGGCTTGCAGTGTTAATATATGCACACCGCTCATTGTCAGCACTGCTGGCAGTAGCTGTACCCCAAGGCTTGCAGTGTTAATAAATGCACACCGCTCATTGTCAGCAGTGCTGGCAGTAGCTGTACCCCAAGGCTTGCAGTGTTAATATATTCACACCACTCATTGTCAGCACTGCTGGCAGTAGCTGTACCCCAGGGCTTGCAGTGTTAATATATGCACACCGCTCATTGTCAGCACTGCTGGCAGTAGCTGTACCCCAGGGCTTGCAGTGTTAATATATGCACACGCTCATTGTCAGCACTGTCGGCAGTAGCTGTACCCCGAGGCTTGCAGTGCTAAAATATGCACACCGCTCATTGTCAGCACTGCCGGCAGTAGCTGTACCCCAAGGCTTGCAGTGTTAATATATGCACACCGCTCATTGTCGGCACTGCCGGCAGTAGCTGTACCCCAAGGCTTGCAGTGTTAATATATGCACACCGCTCATTGTCAGCATTGCCGGCAGTAGCTGTGCCCCAAGGCTTGCAGTGTTAATATATGCACACCGCTCATTGTCAGCACTGCCGGCAGTAGCTGTACCCCAAGGCTTGCAGTGTTAATATATGCACACCGCTCATTGTCAGCACTGCTGGCAGTAGCTGTACCCCAAGGCTTGCAGTGTTAATATATGCACACCGCTCGTTGTCAGCACTGCTGGCAGTAGCTGTACCCCAGGGCTTGCAGTGTTAATATATGCACACCGCTCATTGTCGGCAGTGCTAGCAGTAGATGTATCAGCAAAGCTTGCAGTGTTAATATTTTGTACACTGATCATTGTGTACTTACAGTAGGCAGCAAAGGTAACATAGTTGTTAAATACCAGCCATGCCGTCATGTTAATTGTCTACAAAAACATACTTTTGACAATGGAAGATGAGCTGATCAGTGGAGAAAGGCTTAAAGAGGAACAGAAAGGAAAAAATCATGTTCAGAGAGTAAATGCCATCGCTTTCACTCTGGCAAGTTGTTTATCTTGCTCTCCATTTTGGCAGCCTCTCAGTTCACATGTGATGTTGTTCCCTGTAGTAAGTAAATAAGTAAGTTTATTGCTTGATTAATTAAAATCTTAGCAGTACACACATCAGTAAAAAATTTATAAAAGGATACATATATGTGACATTTCGTATTGACTTAAAAAAAACAACGTGATGGATATGCATTAAAATCGACCAATTTTCGGGTTAAAATGACATACAGTTTGTTTGTGATGAAGGTATAAAATTTAAGGAAGAAGTAAGGGTGAGTCCCCGTCTGGGGGTGACGCCAGTGTCCGTAGTTCTAATATTCTATTGTGTGGTTGTGGACGACTGCCTCAGGGTCGGAACGTAGTGGAAGTCAAAGAGAATTGCCGGATAAAAGAGCTTGGGTGAGCGCAACTGTGCTCAGGCTGCGGCGAGAAGCTTTATTTGGGCAGTTTTCATGTAGCGGACGAAGCTGCAGGTTAGTTTAACGTTGGCCCCGCTGAAGCACGCCTTCACTGCCTGTCTGCACGTCCGGATATGCATTTCATTTAGATGCGGTTTTAGCAGTTCTCTCCTCTCCCGGTCTAGGAACTTACATATGCATAGGAGATGCAGCATATCTTCTTTAGTTTCGCCACATAGTCTGCATTGTGTAGATGTGAATATTCGTTTCCAGGGGGGCAAATGTGGTTTGACAGGAAGGATGCCCATCCTCAGGGCCAAGAAGCCTTCTTTTAAAGGCCCGGAAAAGCTGGTACCGAAGTACGGTTGTGGTGAGCATTTTGGATAGCTTTGTATCACGAACCAGCTATGGGCCCTCTTATTTAGACATTCTTTATCATTTGCGGTGGAGACGAGCTTTGTTGACTTATTCACCAGGTCTTTTACGGTCTTGAATGGGAGACCTGACTCCCATATATTCTCCAGGGCTAACAAGCTGATCCCTGATTGGAGGTAGTCTTTGGCCGGTGAGGCATGTTTCCTTGAGATTTCCTTCCATAGGAATGAGTTCAGCGAGCCCGCCTCTGCACTCTTTATTTTATACCAGTTCTTTACATACGCGGCCTTCCTGCTTATTCTCTGGTTTACTATTCCAAATTCGAGGCGTCGTTGGGCTGGGGAGGTGTATTTAGGAAGCTTGAAGATTATTCTTAAAGCTTTAGCAACCGTTTTATTGAGGGTTTCTTCGTCCGACGCTCGCAAGGCCTCGCTGCCGTATGTGAGCGTGGGCAGCAGCTTTGCGCGAAGCACTTCAAGCAGCGGGAGCAGGTTTGGTCCTGCTATTTTGCTTTTAAGATTTTTCAGGGTGATTGCTAAGATGGTTCCTCGTCTCTGAATCACCTCTTTTTGTTGGTCATATGTCCCATTCTTATCAAAGATAATTCCTAGATATTTATAGTCGTGGACAACTTCGAGTTCTCTCTCACCCAGCTGCCATTTCAGTCACTTTTTTGGGTTGCGCTGGTTTAGCACCATTATTTTTGACTTTTCTAAGTTGATTTCTAACCCGTTTTTTGAGGCGTGGTTGTTCGTAGTATGGAGCAGGTGTTGTAAGCCGACTGGGGTTTGGCTGATTAAAATCAGGTCGTCGGCGTACAGTAAATTTGAGAGAGGGAGGCCTCCCAGGTTTGGTGCATGATGGTTACAATTATCTAGGTCAGTTGAAAGATCAGCCACGAAGAGGTTAAATAGAGTAGGGGCCAAAACGCACCCCTGCTTTAAGCCTCTGGAGGTTGGGATCCGCCTGGATACGATTGTACCACTCCCCAGTTTTATTTGGACCCATGTATCTGAATGTAGTAGGATGAGTTGATTCAGAAGTGCGGGAGGAATTTCCCATCGTACTAGCTTTGACCATAGCTTTCCTCGATCTATGCTGTCAAAGGCAGCTTTATAATCGATGAAACAGACAAATAATGGTTTTCTTGCTGCTTTTGTCGAATCGGCTAAAAGGGAAAAAGCCAGGATGTTTGTGGTGGTCCCCAGGTTTTCATGGAAGCCTGTTTGGTTAATTGGAATTAAGGCCTTTTCCCGTGCCCATTCCCGGAGGTCGGCTAGAATAAGTCCCGCGTAGTACTTGGCCTCGATGTCAATGAGGGCGATGAGCCTGTAGTTTTTTGGTTCACTTTTACAGCCTTTTTTATAGATAGGCGAGAGGATTGAGCCTTTCCAGGATTCTGGGATTGTTCCTGTTGTAGTAATGTTGCCAAAGAGCTTTAGTAATGAGCCAGACCAATACTTTTCATCTTGTTTGTATAACAATGGGGGCAAGCCGGTTGGCCCGGGGGCACCCTCTTGGTGGCTGTGCTGTATTCTGTCCTGTTCCCTGTAGTGCTGCCTTATTATCTTAAGAGGGGGAGCTGGTATGCAATATGCCATTAGAGGGCCACAGTCTAAGTGCTTAGTTCTGTTGCTGGACCAAAAAACAGCTCATTATTAATAACATAGGCGAAACCTATTGCATTTACCAATGCTTTTAATTCTATGTAGTAATTACTAAATCTGGTCTAACTTTCGTTCATCACTCCTCCCTGGTAGTGCAAATATTGATCCAGTTTTAGTGATAAAGGCAAACCAGTGTGTCTAGTAATGCTTGAAATATTCAAAACCTTTTTTTATTTTTTATTTAAAGAGTTTTCTATAGCGCTGGCTAAACCTGAGGGTATCGGAGAGCTTTACAACATCATCATGCAACATCAGTAAATAATAATACTTTGCACCCTTATCAGGGGTATTGTCTGTCCATAGTATTACAGTAGAATTCAAGGCCCGAGTGTCGCACCATTGCGGAATCCTTGGATACATTCCTAGAATGAGGTAGTAATTCCAGAGTGAGTTAGTTGCTATTTCCCAAATGGTTGAAGTGTTGATTGAGGAGGAATTATTTTAATTGTCTCTTTAAACCCATGTAGGAGAGATTGGTTCTAATATATTGGGAGAGAGCTCCAGATTTTGGGGACATTGCTTGTGAAAGACCGACAGAGGGCTTTGTTTTTTTTTTGAGGGGGGGGGGGGGAAGAAGTGTGTTGGAGCTTCTAAAAATGTCTTGTTTGGCCTGACTTTGAGTTTGGATGTGAAGTAGGCTGGTTTACCAGTGTGTAGAACTTTGTGGGTAAGGCGGGCAGTTTTGAAACAACAGTGTGCCTCGATTGGTAGCCATTTTAGACTTTTCAGTGAGGAGGAAGACGTTTTTTTTGTATCACTTTGCTCCGGTGCCGTGTTTATACAGTCAACCAAAGTGCAGATGTATACTTAGACATGTGGCAAAATATTGCTGTGGACACACGCTCCACCTTGTAGATAAAACCCAATATTGTTGAAACACTTTTTTTTTTTTTTAATTTTCAGAGTTTTATATAGCGCAAACTAGACTGAACCGAATCGGGTATCAGAGCGCTTTACATAGCACCAGTTACATTACATGAGGACACATTCATTTTAGGCACGGGGAGATTAAGTGATTTGCCCAGAATCACAGGTGGTTTCGCCGTAGTTACTGAGACTCGAACCCAGATCCCCAGGTCCGAGGTTGAGCGCCCTAGCCATTAGCCCGTTAGGCTTGTATGATAGAATGCGTTCTTGGTAAGCCGAGACTTGCCTTAGCATTGCAAGCATTTTGCCCCTATTGTGCAAGACCTACAAGTAAGTTAGATATTTTTTCGTCCTCATCTATAAGAGCATAAACCTGATAAAACTATAAAATGCAATGCTTCTAAAAAAAATTTGAGGGGTACAGATTGATTCAAGAATTCAGTCATCAATTTGTGGGACAATGAGTAAAATTCCAAGCATTGGATGGAATTCAGTAACATCAGAATAGGCTTTGTCCCCAGAACCTACCTCCTGATTATTTCTGCCTTGCTGAGGAAATGTGTGTGAGAGCTTTCAGAGGAACTGTAATGTTTTGTGGCGTTGAGATATTTCAAGGTAAAACATGATTGCTGGTTTAGAGACTGCAATTCTAATCTGCTGACTGGGTCTGGTAAGATTGTACTCCAGCCTGTCATCTGGAATCTTGCAGGGAGTACATTTGTATTTAACTTATTTCTGCATATTGGAGCCCATTACGATCGACCCCAGAGTAGGAGGGAACCTCCGCATGGCCTGCGGAGTTTCCTCCTGTGCAATTAGGATGTGACCGCTACCATGGCGGTCACATCCTCTATTTTTAACATTGCGGCGGGTGCGGCTTCAAGCTGCACCCGCCGAAATGTTAAAAATGCATACATTGCATTTGTATGCAGAAAGCGGAAGGCACCGTGCGGTGCCTGCCGATTACTGCATACAAATGCAGGGTGGTACCATAGGTACCCCCATGTGCATCCCCTACCCCCCCTTCACCCAGGGGACCCGCAACGGGCCCCTGCAGTGAAGGTCCACATGCTTTTCCACGGCGGAAAACCTGCCGCGGAAAAGCATGTTTTGTAACCCATCCTAATATGGCTGACGGTGTCTGAGAGACACCGCCACCATATTAGAGCTTTTCCGCTGCGGTTGTAAGCCAACCGCGGTGGAAAAGCAGCGGACTGAAACCAGGACCCACCAGCCATCCTAATGTGGCGGTGGGTCTTTGGTGGGTCTGCAGCGGATTTTCCGCATCCTCCGGGCCGGCGATGGCTTCCGCCGGCCCAGAGTATGCGGAAAATCCGCTATCCTAATAAGCTCCTATATCTGGATACTTGAGCAGTTTTTATTCCATATTCTTAGTTTAGAGCACTTAGACAGAGTGAATCTTTGGAAGTATATGATCTCCAAACTCCTTGTAGACATTGATATCTGTAATGCGTTTCCGCCGCTTTCCATGGCCCGGCTGAAAGACACCTGATGTTGTAGGTGTGAGCACGAGATCCCATTTGATTACATCAGAATAATTATAAAGAACCAAAAGGCCACACTAACTTAAGCCAGGGCTTTCCAAACCTTTTAGAAACATTACCCAATTTTTAGAATGGCAAACGTTTGCGACCCACCTAGCTTTATTAGACACTTGACTGGTGATTTTTTTAATGCAACAAAGACCTTTTGTGGCTAGTCACTGTCTAGACTGTACATTTTCTATTGAAATGGCTACTAAATGTGTACAGCCATGCAGTTTTACTGATCAAACTATAATGCACACGAATGTGGAAATCGGGTTTCAGTGAATATTTACATTTGTGCATCACCAAGTAAAGTGTCTTGATTTGATCCTATTAAACTATTTGTTCCCATGACACTGACACTTTAGAATTTAAAACAACATGTGCAAAATGTTTGCCTAACTGCTGAATATGTATACTTTATATACAGTTATTTACATTTGTTGTGTTAAAAAAATGATTTGCTGCAGTCTTTCCTTGCATTCTCCTTGTACCCAGTCGCATAATTCACTTTAATTTTCTTTCTCTGACTGCAAAGTGAGAGGAGAATGTAAAACACCAATCCACATGTTAAAAGTAAGCAGCAGTTAGAAGACATAGCCTGACATTTGACCTCTGACTTTGAAGAACTTCAATGTGAAAAAAAATAATTTCTTGCTTGGACTTTCGCGACTCATCATAGATTCACTTGCAACTTACCCCGTGGGAAATGTTTACCTATTCCATATTGTACTTTGGAGAATCAGAGAGGGCTTATTCAGTTAACATAATGGCATCATGACTGAACATTTGCAGTTAATTACCTTTATGTCCTGGTCCATCTGAATCTGTCACATAGTCCAGTCTGATTTCTGGTTGCTTGAGCGGAATCATAATATTGTGGTTCTTATGCCACTTTTCTGTATGTTTTGATCATGTTTGTGTTGTAGCCAGAGGTTTGAGCCCCTTCATGTATGTGCCACCTGGGAGGATCAGTTGCCATTGCAAAGCTTCTTGTATGTGTCAGAGGTAATTGAGAATATTATGGCTTATATCACTCCGCTGACTATTTCTTGCACCACCACTCATTACTCATTACAAGGAAAAGCTTTGGACTGGATCATCTCGTTCCTCGCCGGAAAAACCCAGAGAGTCCGCCTGCCCCCATTCAAATCAGAGGCCACCGAAGTCATCTGCGGCGTACCACAAGGATCATCTCTCAGTTCCACCCTCTTCAACGTTTACATGAGTCCCCTCGCATCCATCGTGCGACAACACAACTCAACATCATCTCTTACGCAGACGACACTCAGCTGATCCTCTCCCTAACCAAAGACCCAAACACCACTAAAAAACAAACCTACACAAAGGCATGAAAGAAGTAGCCGAATGGATGAAGAACAGCTGTTTAAAACTAAACTCTGACAAAACGGAAGTCCTCATCTTAGGATCATCCCCCTCTGCCTGGGATGACTCATGGTGGCCACCGGCCCTGGGTACAGCACCCATACCTACAGATCACGCACGTAACCTGGGCTTCATCCTAGACTCCTCACTCTCGATGACCAGACAAGTCAATTCTGTCTTATCTTCTTGCTTCAACATCCTACGCATGCTCAAAAAAATCTTCAGTTGAATCCCCACCGAGTCAAGAAAGACAGTCACCCACCCACACTGGTCACCAGCCGACTGGATTATGGAAATACCCTTTACACCGGAACCACAGCCAAACTACAGAAAAAACTCCAACGCATCCAAAACGCCTCAGCCAGACTCCTACTGGACATCCCCCGTCAAGCTAACATTTCCGGTCACCTGAAGGAACTCCACTGGCTCCCCGTCAACAAGAGAATAACGTTCCGTCTCCTCACCAACGCACACAAGGCCCTCTACGACCTAAGGCCCGAATGCCTCAACACACGACTGTCCTTCTACAAACCCACCCGCCAACTACGATCATCCAATCAGGCCCTCGACGCAATTCCGCGCATCCACAGATCCAACATGGGAGGAAGATCCTTCTCCTACTTAGCAGCCAAAACCTGAAATTCTCTCCCCACTCACCTCCGCCTTACACAGAACCACCCCTCCTTCAGAAAGCAGCTTAAAACCTGGCTATTCGATAAATAATGCCCGACCATCCCTCAAGCGCCTTGAGACCCTCCGGGTGAGTGGTGCGCTATACAAATTCCTGAACTTGAACTTGAACACAACTTTTCTTCTTTTCAGACCTCTCAACTGTCTCAATCATAGGTACTTTATATCCCTTTATTTCATGGTCATCTCCTTGGTTCACACAATAATTTCTTTGTTACACCGTTCACAGCTTTTAGATTTTATAGGAGGTTCCTAGTTGCAACCTGTGTACTTATACACCTCTGCATTGTCCCATTCACTCTTATGCTGCCATAATCTTTCAGTCATCCCCCAACCTTACAAATGTAGTGTTTGGGAATTCAGGGAGTAGAAGGTGTTATTAGGAATATGCATGGTTCTGTCCATATGCTTATATATGTAGTTTAACCTACATTGCCTCAGAGTCAGACTATCTTCTGGATCCCTCACATGGAATGGATTAAGCAAGTTGCTACTTACAATGTGTAGGTGTGGAAGGTGACACTGATAAAAGAAGTGGGCTCTCTGCCTCCATCCTCAACCTGCCAAACAGAAGCCCTGCCAGCCCCGGGTCTCCGCTTGACTCTAACATGGGCATGCAGTGAGGGGAAGTGGTGGTGAGTCCTGCCAACCCATAGCTGAGAGCTATTGCCTGGGCTTACCCCCTCCCAATCCTTGTGTTAGTGGAAGGAGAACACTGCCCCCATTCCCTCTTTTCTCTGGAGATCCACAGAAAGCCTTAGAATTACCTACATGGCTTGAACGCATACCTCACCAGCAAAAAGGGAATTGGTGGGATTCCCACCGCAGTATCACTTGCAGCCTGGGGAGACCTGCCTCCTCAGGCATCTCTAACATCTCTTTCCTAGCTCTTCAGGATGGGATCCCATCAACTGTATGGCAGAATATCGAGAACAATATCAACATTCAGTATATAGTCATAAATATTTGTATGTAAACTAACAAAATAACGTGTCAAAAATATCATGAAACGGAATATCATCAAAAAGTATATTAAAAAATATGTATGTATATATCTATATATCTATATATCTCGATATCTATATCTATATATAAATCTATTCACACAACAAGCCCTTTCAGGGCAAAACGTGTCACAACATGTTTATGAATACAATAAACCTCTTTATGTTGGTATAGTTACGGACCTTAGTGTTTACTTCTGGACCGGAGTGCTCGATTGGAATGCCGTTCTGTTTGTTTTATATATATATATATATATATATATATATATATATATATATATATATATATATATATATATATATATATATATATATATATATATATATATATATATATATAATTTATATTGCATTACAGAAATATGTTTGAAATATTAAACTACAAAATAATGTATTTTAAAATAAAGTTAGTCGTAATGTAAATTTTATATATGTGCATTTACCCTATAAATCTATAAAAACAATAATTACACAATTTTTACTAAACTTTAAAGTACAAATTTTGACAATACCTTAAAAATAAAATTAAACAAATACATAAAAGTAAAACATATAAGTAACCAAATAACATTTACATACATATATGTATTTATATATTTATATATAATACAAAAGTAATTTAACAAATAAAAACAAAAGTACATTAAATAAATACACTTAATACAATTTCCTCCCTAGAACCAATTTAAAATTCTAAATACAGCAATAAAAAACTAAAGGATAACAGACCAACCCTTATGATAAGCCTTCCAATGTGTTAAAACCTGAGTTGACATAAGTTTTGTAATTTTTTAACCGTTTGAGCTACAAACAATTTTGTTTTTTAAAATCTGCAGATTATTCTGTAGATGATGGATTATGTGGCAAATGTGGCAAGTCCATAATAATGCGAGAATAGCCACGGCCGCAGAATCCCACAATTCCAGTGGCCCTGATAATATCCAAAAGATTCCTGGTATCCCTGTTTAATATCGCTGCTTTGAGATCCTCCCATGCTGTACTTTTATCTCATTTTTGAGAATCTCTAAAACCATTTTATGAATTAGGCATGGTTGTCACTTAGGTGCCTCTAAGAGCTGTGTATGAGCTGCTGAACATGCGTTAACCCATCAATGTATTGGTATATATAATTTTTGCGGTTCTTAATGGTAAGCATACGCAAAACCTCCTGACTAATCAATTTATAACAATTGACAGTAGAGCTAGGTTCAGCTTTCTTTGTCAGGCAGGTAATAATAGAATCAAGTTTACTCATGACAAGGTCGTTCAATAACAAGGAGGCATCAATTCTATCCCACTTGATCCACACACCTGTATTCTCTTCATACGCCAATTCACACTTCTGCACATGGTCAAGGTCTGGTATTAATATTAGATGAAGGGCCAAATGTAAAAGCTTATGGTCGCTTCGCCAATTTGCAATTTTATAAATAGGTTACTAACATCCAGACTAAACAGGGTAAAATATATAATACTTCCTTGATTGGAGCCTGTAAAAGTGGAGATATCCATTACATCTTCTGAATCTAAGTCTCATGCTAACACTAAATTATACAGTGAAGATGTTTTATACGCTTCCCCATGTAGGTCCAGAGACTCTCTCACTGGAACATTTGAGTCAAAGTGGACCCCATCCATCATATGTAAGTGTCAGTTTGGCAACCTCTACCTGCTCCCTGGCACATATTCTACTTCCTTTCAACTCTCAAAGTAAGCCCACAAGGAGGATGAAGGCCCTTTGGACAGAGTTCAAGGTATTTCCTTCCCTGGCATTTACCAGGCAGCAACTCTGGCCTACTCAGAGGCTTTTATGTCCCACTGCATCCGGGGGCCCCAAATGCTTCCTTTGTTCAAGTAGTGTGTGGTGTGGGGATGGTGCAATTATGTACTGTGGTTGGTTTCAGTTCATCTTTACATTTGTTTTAGTCAAAACTGGCTCTGGTTTACTCGCTGTAATGCTGGACGTAGAACTCTATGTATCCTTATTGATAGGTCGGTTTCCTGTGCTCCAGGCCTTACCTGTTGCTTAAGAGCACTATAACACAAGTGGGTCTATTGAGGCAGGACAGGACCAGTTATACCACAACATGAGAGAGGAGTTACAAATATAACCACTCTGACTCAGAAGGCATTAACTACTGTTTTTTTTGTCATGGAGAATGTGCAACAGAGACATGAAGCAGACTGGTACATGTGGCATGTATATCTGCCTTCATCTCATGATACTTGGGGGATGCTGTCAGTCTTATTGTGCAAATGTTGTCAGATGTTAACAGAAGTTAATTGACCTTTTCTCTCTATATGTGCCTTTGGCCTTTCATCACATGTCAGACAATTAAAAGTGGATAATGCCTTCCATAAAGTGCAGTTATGCTTAAAAAAAAGTGCATACAACTTTATTTATTTGCAGACAATTGTTCAGTATCACTGTCCTCAGATTTTCTGAAAGCACTACTTTACTTCTAAAAATATCAATGCGTAAACAGCTCTGGGCCTTCAAGCATAACACAAGCTTGCGTTGAGCAACAGTCTCATGGGTTAGAGACATCCATCTATGACTGCACTGCATGAAAAGATACCATCACTTCATATGACAGTTAGTGTTCAGACATTCCAAAATATCACTCAATCAACAAGATATGCTCAGAGGATTTCATCTGGACTAAATATTATGATTGATCACTTAAACTTATCATAGCTGATCGGAAAACAAGAATGTGTGGAATGCCTAAAACAGCTAGGAACATCAGGTCACATGCATGGTAGACTGACAAAGGCTGTCTTGTCAAATTGAAAACCAAAGTTATTTGTGAGTGTTCTAGATTCTGCAAACAATTCCGTGTCAAGCTAAGTATTGTTTGAATTTCTTTTCCAGAGTGATTTGTGGTCTTTGGGAATCACAGCCATTGAAATGGCCGAAGGCGCTCCCCGTAAGTATTAAAGTGTTCTTTTGGTATACAATTAATGTAATTGCATGATACCCGCACCAAACATTGGTCGGGGTGGCTTGATCTCAAGGTATTTGCTCAGTGATATTTGGTGGATGGTAGAGAAGGGCACAATCAAGTCTTTTATAGACTTTATTTATCTTATTTATTTATTTAAAGAGTTTTATATAGCGCTGGCTAGACCCGAAGATATCCGAGCGCTTTACTAGAGAATCAACAATGTAACAGAAAAAGTTTAACAATTACACAATACATAAAAAAATAGGCAATACAATTAGGAGAGGAGAGAAAGGAGAGAGAAGAATAGTGGAGGTGGCAGGGGAGGTGAGAAAGGGAGGATAAGGGAAAAGACAACAAGGAGAGAGGAAAGGAAGTCTGTCTAAAGACCGGCTGGGTAGGTGATGACCAAGGAGGGAATCCACAGCCCATCTCCCCTACAGCTAAACCAGGTAGCTCCATGGGGCATCAGACAAAATAGCTCAGTCTCAATACATTGAGAGAGGAGAAAAGGAGAGACATAAATAGAGGTAGGATGCGGGAGGAGACGACAGGAGAGACGAGAGGAAGTGCAACAACGTGGTTCAACAATATAACAGAAAAAGATCAACAATTACACATTACATCAAACAATCAGCAATACATTAGGAGAGGAGAGAAAGGAGAGAGAAAAGTAGTGGGAGGTAGGGGAGGTGAGAAAGTGAGGATAAGGGCAGAGACAACAGTAGAGAAGAAAGGAAGTCTGTCTAAAGACCGACTGGGTAGGTGACGACAAAGGAGGGAATCCACGGCCCATCTCCCCTATAGCTAAACCAGGTAGCTCCATCGGGCATCAGACAAAATAGTTCAGTCTCAAGTGGCGAGGGAAGAGGTTCACAGAAAAACAGGGAGGGGACAAAGGACAAGGGCATGAGAGGGCAGAGGACAGAAGCTGGAAAGAGTAGGAGAGGGGAGGGGTGAGGGTTGGGGGAAGGAGAGGGAGAAGATAAGGTCAGGAGAGACGCTGGAGCGTTTGCCCGAAGTCTGGCTGGGTAGGTGATAGTCAAAGGAGGGAATCCAAAGTCCATCTCGCCTATAGCTCGCGAGGTAGCTCCACCGGGCATCATACAAAAGTAGCTAGGTCTCAGCTGTCTAGGGAATTAAGCAGAGAAAAGGACCAGGTGGGTGGGCGATGACAGGGATGGGCAAAGGCTGGTGTAGGTCCTGGGGAGATCAATGATTAAAGACCGGGGAGGAACGAAAACATCACAGAGGGTCTCACTGAGTCGGCCATCTAGAACGAAATCAGGCAGGGGGTATGCAACATTGTAAGTTCAGATACAGTCAGTCAGAGGGGATGAAAAATGGCTTCAGAAAGAAGCGCTCCTCACAGGCAACTAGCAGCATCAGCGCAACAGTCCAAAGTTGAAGTTGCCCAGACTTCATTTCATCTCCAGTACAGTGGAAGCGCATCACTCCCCCCTCATCTCCCCCCCCCCTCGGTACCGGGGGAGACGTCACATTTTGTAAGACTCCCATCCGGCAATGTTACAGCTCCTTCAGGGTCCTCTGGTGGCCTGCCCACGATCCGCTCCCACTCCTCAGCTCGTGGGAAGGGTGCTGGCTCAGCAATACACGCAGGAGTTCTTCGCAGGGGAGAGGTGACATGAATGACCTCTCCTCCAATGCCGGGACTGCCAAAGTCACCAGCGTGGGATGTTTCCGCCGAGATGAGTTTGCAGCATTGGATCTCCCAGCGGGGGTGGTGTACACGCAGGGCCATATCAAAGCTGAACTGAGCAAGAGGGTCTGAAGAAATCAGGCCGCATGCATCAGTTCTCCAGAGAATGGAGACAACAGGACACAATATCCTCAAGTGGTGGGCCCCCCAACCTGGAAGAAACAGTCAATCCTAGCGCACAAAACAGGAGTATCGGCGATCGCCGCCATTTAAGTAAATGCGACCGCCATAGTATACTCGGGCAGAGGCGAAGGGAGAAATGTCCTGCCGAGAGTCAGTTTTGCCGCCGATCGCATCCCTTTGCCAAGCGGTACCTTAGAACGGGTCTGGTGTGACACTAGGGGGAAACGGACACCCTCCCCTCCCTGCTGCTCCTCCTTTGAGAAAATTTATGCTAGGCCCCCAACTGACTGGAAATGCTAATATGGTTAGCAGTGAAAGTTAGATACGCCCGGTGTCGCAAGTTGAAAGGTAGAGGAAGCTTTCTTGGTCCTAACCGTAGAGGTAGTGAAACTTATTCAATGATATATGTGACCCATTTATCTTCTGAATATGAAATGTAAAGTGAGCCCAACAGTAAATACCACTCTGGCAGCAGTAGAAGTAGGTTAGTTTGACTCTTGCATATAAAGTCGCGGTCTAATCTATGGATTTCCTAACACGAGGAGTGTAAGCAGGGAAGCGGATGTAGCCTGGGATTTGTTTAGGGAGTTGATTAGGGGCCTACTGCTGGAGCCTCTGTTATCCTCAGCTAGCCTCTCGTCTACCTTTCAGAGGTCCTTTCAGCCCCCTAGATGTCTTCTTCTGACCACCCCCTGTTTCCCACAGCTGTCATGAATAATCTGTTTAAACGCAGTGACCCTTAGCTGCTCTCACATACCTTTCTGGGTCTCAAAGATCCTTATTGGGACAAGATGCACCATCCGTCCGTCAGCTTCTAAATTCCCTTTGGCAATTCAAACAGATCCTCAAACTAGCACTCAACATAATCTTGTTCGCCACCAATCTTCGAGACACTATGCTTATTCTGGCACACATTCAGCCTGCACTAATGCTGCTGAAAGAACCATCGGTCAACCTTTAGAAGCCCCCATCAGCCACTAAGATCCTCAATTAACCCTGTAAGCTACCTTTCTGGTGTTCAAAGTCGGTCACATCCCCTCACCTGGCCCTCAGTAGTAATCCTAAACATCTTACACAAAAGGTTTCTGGAATTATACGATTGCCCTAGGAGTGTTGCATAGAACAGAGTTGGTTTCCAGAATCACTTCATAGAATGCATCGCTAATTTTACGCAGCATTGTATTGAACACGGTGGACAAAATGGTGCATAAACCACATGATTCTAATACATTATCTCTCATATAATCACTCATTCCATCTCTTGTGTGCACCTCACAGGTTAGCATGCACCTATATAATTTTTGTTTATAACCCTAAATAACAGGCAGCTTGTTAATGGATTGAGGGAATGTTTTCATGCAAAATACAGGAAGTTATTAAAGATAAGATTTCACAGATAGGATTTCACATCCTTTTATAAGATGATGCTATACTTTGCTCTCTATTTTCCATGTTAAAGTACTAGAATAGTAATATACAACAATTGCCAAAGAATTTCCACAGAGTGTTTGAAAGTCCAGGTTGGGTGGTGCAGTGGGCAAAAGCTCTACTGTATAATTTCCACTAAAATGTTTTTTAGGTTTTGTTAGGGCTGCTTATGAAGTGCATATTTTGCAACTTTAGCTATAGCAAGCAGGATCCCATATTACGCACATTACGCACATTTGGTTCTCTTTCTGAGAAGAGCTTGAGAAGAGAACTTCTAAGGTTATGATTACATTTGATATATTTATCCATGATATTCCAGATTTGGGCTGCAAGTATACAGGAAGCTAAGCCACCCTACATTTGTTTTCTTAATACCCAAGTGCAGAATGACTTTGTGTAGCTGCCTTTGTAGGGTGTGGTCAGTAAATCTTTTCTAGGGGGAAACCTGAGCTTTGATGCTGACATGTGCCATGTACAGACATTTAAGTGTCATCCTCTCAAACACCCACAGCTAGTGCATTGAGTAAGGAGATGAGTCCACATGGTGCCACCATTTTGAATGCAGTGGGGTGTTGCCTTCAGAATTTGGACAACTTTGCATCTGACCCGTTGGAATGGCCTACTAAGCATTGTTAGCTAGGTCTAATCTAGCTGACACAACTCTTATCATTGTTTGGGCCCAGTTTGAAAAACTCACCTCTAAAAATAGTGTCTTGATAGTTTATAAATGTTAAGTCATGCACTGACAATGCTGGATGCCTCTGGAGCCTTTGTAAGTTGTGAACTTTGTTAGCCTACACTGTGTGCTCATGTTAATTAAAGTTTGAGGGATACATTCCAATGCACACATTTGGTACAAAAAATGCTGGCCTTTATTTGAGGGATATATTTTCTATTGGTCAAACTTCGCTGCCCTAAAACAATACACAATTTCTCAATTGATCAGGTATTTTTAACAACTAGCTTATGTCACGTCAGGTTCAAAGTGAGATTTCTCATTCAAATTCATAATTTTGAGGATTCATGTCAGACTATGGGTCCTACAGCTTTGAAACTTTTACAATGGTGTTTTCTCTGTGGCACCAATTATTTTTACTCCTTTACTGGAAAGAATTAAAACATTGTTGACTCAGCTCCATTTCAGGAAGCTTTCTCAGGCAGGGTGATGATGTCTTATCAGGTGATGTATTGCATGACTGGTAGCAGTTATCAACAAGGGTGAGAATATTACAATCACGTATGTTTTCCTGTACCCATGGAGACATAAGAAGTCTGGAAAATCATTGGAGACTTTTATTTCTTTGACTGGATGTTGACCTAGTGTATGCACCATTTTGGTCACTGTAGGCATTGTTTTTGTTTATACATGAAGCTGTACAAGGCTATGTTTCTCCACAATGTCAATGTACAAACTGATCTTCTACAACTTTCACTTGTCTTGTCTTCCAAAGCCACGCAATTGTGAGATTTATTGTAGATTTCACAAATGCTCTTTCTTGATTTTTTTTTCATGGCGAACACATTCAAGACAACATTAAACATTAATGTGCATTGTAGATCAAACTGAAAGATGTCTGTAAGTACACGGTGACAAGTGTTGCAGCGCTATGGAAGGCCCTTTGCAAAGGTTGACCGACGACCTTTCTGTAGCTTATTGCTATATGTGGGTGCTAAACCTATACTAATGAGGTACAACTAATGCCCAGGAAATGTTACCAAGTTTAAAAAAAAAAAAAATGAAGTAATAATATCACAAAATGTGCCATATTACGCAACATAATTTTGCCTTTTCTTGCCGCATGATTTACTAATCGCTGCCGCATAATTTGACCCTCCCCTACTGCATAATTCTAGTGCCCCTGGGTTTCGAGAACAAGGCCTATATACTGTACCTGAGCTCCAAACGAACCCAGATACCCCTTTTACACATATAGAGATAAACCATGTTTCTCTGATAGCATAGCCCACTGTTTTTGTTAGTTTGGTTGAGCAGCTTGAGGTGATTTGTGATGCAGTGTTCAATACGTTTCTTTTTAATCTGCCTCACTAATCCCAGTTAGGCCCCTCTGCAGGTCCCTGGTTATTCTAGCGCTTGGACGCCTTCGGGCAGCAATTCGCGCTCTATAAATCCACATCCATTCCATTCCATTCCATTCCACTTCAAAACAGGTAGAATGATAACATGCTGTCCAGACAAAAGATATTCTAAAACTATTAAGAATATATACTAGATAATACTATTATGAGAATAAAATAATACCAGACTTTGGCCCAAAATACAAACTAGTCCTAAGCTATTATTAAACCTTCATAATAAGGCATTATTCATTGATACTAAAAGAATGGTTGGAAAAATACCTCCCAAACTTCCTTTCTACTATCTTTGTCCGGGTTTGGGGTATGTTGGTACCCGGTGCTCTACTAGAAGAGAACGGCCCATGAAACATCCTTAAGGATTCCCTCTTTTAGAAATATTGAAATCACCTCAAGTGAGTGCATAAATGTAGCAGCATCCTCTAAGAGGCTGGCTTGGTAGCTCTTCTTGGTCAACTTTGAGATTTTTGTAGTTTCCATATGAATCATCAGAGAACAGAGGTATCCAAAAAGATGCAACATTCCCAGATTAATATGTTATGGCTAGCAGTAGACCTCTGCATTTGGAGAGACAGGCAGCCATGGAATTTCTCATGCTATAGTCCCTGTTAGCTAATGAACAATTGTTATTCTGAGAAATTGGCATGATATTTTTATATTGATTCTTATAACTTTGTGGATATAACATTGAATGGGCTACACTATTCGCTTCCTTAACACATTCTCAAATATATTGTCGGTCAATATTCAATAGGCTTCTTGAGATACAAATCTACCACTGAAAGTCTACAAATGGCAGTGACTCAGACAAAACAAAGGTCTACATGAGGGAAGGTCCAATTGGCATTTGCCTAATTCTTGCAGCTAACGGGCTGGAGGCTGATAGGGGCTACTGGGCGGGTCTATGTCGAATGACTAATGACCTACGATGTTTCATTGCTTTCTCCTCAAAGCAGTCAGGATATGGAAACCGGGTAGCAAAGGAAGCAACTGAACTGGACACATATCTGGACACATACTCAAACCATCTTTATTTAGGCTGTGCCTGTCAGTGTGCCTAGACAGGAGGCATCTTCTCAACCCAAACAAGGTCATTGAGGAAACAATACTTATTGCAGTGCTAGCTTCTAATTTAACATATTAGATGTTTGCTGAAAATTCCTAAACTGTATTTTTAGAGGGTGTTGTAAAAAATAGAATTTCTCAATAAGATGCAGTCCAGTGTCATTAATAACTTGTAACCAACTATTTGGGACCTGGAGAATGTTTCTTTGAGAATATAGAGTTGCACTGACTCTTCCCTTCTTCTAGAATAGAGCAGAAGAGGAATCCTTGACAGGCGATGTGATTAGTGGCTAATATTTTTGATGGCATTGTCTCCTCTAAAGATTCTTAGACTCTACATTCATGCAGCTCCCCTGGAGTAATCTTCAGAAGACAGGTGTCTCGACAGTTCATTCTAGCTCAGGCCTGCCAACACCAGTCTTCTTGAACAGCAGAAGCTCAAAGACGTATGCTTTGAAAATTATGAAGCTAATGTGTTATGGTACAGAGAGAGGGGTGGCGCCGCGGCCAGGGCGACTGATGCTGGAATCTGGGGATCACGGTTCGATCCCTGGCACCAGCTGCAGGCTAGCCCAGCACCATGTGTCTCTGGGCAATAGCTTACTTAATATTCCTGACAGCCCCCAGCGCCTAGAGACCCTTACGGGTGATTGTTCGCGCTTTATAAATGTGGAATATTATTATTATTATTATGGTATACATTTTAACTGATCACTGTTTAACCGCTTGGTTTTCAACATTCATGTCTGAATTCAATTGCTGCTGTAAAACTATCTTTCCACTATCTATTTAGTTTAAGTTATCTTAAACGAGTAAATCCACAATTATTCTTTATTGGAAATGTCACTTTCAGCATATCCTTTGCAGCAATGTCAAGTTGGCATTTCAAATATCATTATAAATATTGGTCATTTCATTTAATTTCTGCCAAAATGCTTTACGGTATCAATATCTTCAGGAATTCGTCATCCCTTCAGCGGAATAGTCCAACATGATTTAAACTATTTGCACTGATAGCTCTGCTAATAACTTTCTTTCCCTTTGCCCTGAACTTTTTCCTGCACATCTCCATTTCACATATAAGGATTTCTCTACAACCCTTTTTAAGCGCACATCTGGATTCCAGTGTTCACCAGAGGAATATTATGAGCTGCCTGGCGTAGTTCCTCATAAATAAAAGGTGGTGCTGTTTGTTCCTATATGAAAGAAAACAGATATTACTCCACTTGTGCTGACTAACAAATGGCATATTTCAGTGCTACCAGTGAGAGAAATGTCTGTGTGATTTCCTAGCAGAACTGGCATACTGAACCTTGCCCAGGCTGTATTTTGTGCTGGTCTACGCATCAAGGTATTGTTCTTGGTCGTCCTTCTTGATCTCAGCTTGGAGGATGATTCTGAGGGTGTTGGTGCCCTGTCAAACACTCCATTGTCTATGGTCGCCTTTATGAGGACTGTCTTGGTTAAAATCCTTACTCACTACCCATTCCCACCCATGCTTCTAATAATTGTCTTGGCTCTTTGATCTTGTGGGATTGCATCATTCCTTGAGTATCCATCCTGTCCCCTCACCTCTTGAACATCCCTGCTGAGTCACTGGCCAAACTCACCCACTTCTAGTGTTTTTCTTTCTTCATGTTCACTAAAAACTCCTAGCTCATATTTACTCAATGTTGAGATGAGTGGGTGGTCTTTTCATCTTTGAATGAGGAGGATCTGGGAGTGAATGTGTAGCCACTCTCTTAAATTTTACATAGTCTACATGAAGGTGTTGGTGCGGTGGTTGGTGATAGCAAGGCCCATTGATTGGACACCCACTGGCCCAGTAAGGTGATTTTGCTGGGTGCTCAAATCTCTCCAGTATAACCATATTCCTTCTTTAACAGTTGCATATACTTTTACCATTTCTCAATGATAGGTTGAAGGCGCTCCGCACGGCCTAAATTATAGGCTCCAAGTTGTGCTATGTCAACTCTATTTGTGGTTAATCAAATATCTCATTCTGAGGCTTCTTGTTGTTCATAACCAGGCAGCTTTCCATGTTGCTGGAATATTTGCGTAGTACCATAACATTTCTTTTTGACTGCCTTGCACTGTTTACATGATTGCAAGTGAATAACTTTGGAAACACTTTGCCACGTTCACTTTGCCCGGTAAGGACACATCTCATACTTCATTCATAGGCGCTTTTCTTCGTTCCTCCTGCCACATCACACAGGCCTTTGATTGTTAAACTTATAGTTGTACTCATAATCACAAGGGCATGTCTAGGAGTCTGCAGGTTTTGCTTCCTTTGTGGAACACTCTTCCTGCATTGCTGTGTTATCTACAGCTCCTTTTCTTTATAATTTCTTAAAAAAGTAGTTATTTTCGCACACTTTAAACACTAAATAGACTGCATGCCTAACCCATGTGCCAAGAAACTCTGTTTAGGTAAAATACCACTTTATGCCATTCTTATAACACAAAATCAATTAACACAAAAACAGGCTTTGATGCCTTTTGCCAGTCTAAGCATATTTCAAGACCCAGGAGTACAAAAGATTTTGGATGATAGGATAAAGAGTTTTTCCTAAACCCATGATGTTCCAAAATGTCAGACTCCATTGCTTTGATATGTTAAAGATGTATTTCTAATGAATGGCCCCATTATCATATTTACGTCATCCAAGGCATGACTTTGTTGGACTACTTGCCTACATACTTATTAAAGCATCAGTCATGATAACGAGATAATGTAGAGATGTACTGATAAATGTCCCTACTTGTTGGCAGGCTTTTACTTGTGTCTATGGTATTAATCTTCATTAACCTGAGTCCATCCCTTCAGGACAATTACAAAGCAGGCCTGGCCATTGGTAGTTTCATGTGACCTGGGTGCCCAATGAGGATATATTATGTTTTTCCTTTTGTCTATTTATAGTTTTCATACATAGATTCAGTGAGGGCAGCCCTTAGTAATTAAGTATAGACACACCTAGAAAAGAGCAGTTCAGTTGTAATTAAAAAAAGTTACATTCAATTCTGCTGCTGGATTACAATTGCCCAAACAGGCTCAATTCTTCTACAGCGAAGCTTTGAGTATTCCACACACCTCCTGTGCCTGTCACAGGCACAGCAAAGGAATCCTGTAGAAATCATTGAAGTAAGGCAATACACCCTTCAAACACAAAGGCAAACACCTAAAAAGTAAAAAAATAAATTATATGAAAAATAGTCCTATAACTTTGATATTGCATACCTTCATATACGTCCCATTGTGTAAATGTAAAAAGAATGCAATTAATGTAAAAAGGTCATATATTTTTAAACATTGCATACACCACAGATATATCAAATTGTACAAGTGTAAAAGAAATGACTATATTTTGCAGACACTTCATGAAAATGTAACTAAAACAAAATAGATAGAAAATACAATTATGTAAATCAACGAACTGTACAAAAAGACAATATTTAAATCTGACACTACTCTAAACACACTCATAGAAGTATCATAACACATTGTCTACCCAAACAGTGACCGGCAATGGCACACAATACTGCTGCTCCATACTGTCTTGCAGCACAAGAGGAGAGGGCATGACACATGGTGTGAGCTCTATGTGCCTCCCAGTAGCAATTTTTTAAGGGTAAGAATTATTTTTCCCAGATGATACGTTTCCCTATTTATATTAATTGATAGTTTTACATAGCATAAACAGAGATGTCCTCCTACACTATGTAGAACTAAATTTGCCAGTTTTACCCCTATATCACACCGATAAACTTGCCAGTAGTAATTTACCATCATATTTGAGTAGTACACATCGCCACCCTCATGTAAGGATGGGGGTGCACTCCTTCTACTAGATGTAAATCTCTGCCGGGAGTTGCTAAATTCAATTTAGACAGACCTAAACTGGCTAATCATAAGCATAAATCTTGAGTACAATTGAGATGAGGGTAGAGGCTATAAGAGACCGCACCTGACAGTAAAAAGTGTCTTAATGTAGTGTGTAGTGCAAGGAGCACTACCCTCTATGCCCCTTCACTAGGAAAAAGATCCTATGACAACATTATGCACAAAAGGGTTCAGCATCATTCAACAATTTAAAGCAACCAATATCAGTATTCAAGAGGCAGTGAGCACACAAGAAGATGTCCAGATCCCTGATGTGGATTTCTAAAAAGTATTTCTCTTTATTGTATTTCTTCTTAAAAACAGAAGATCATAACTGACACGTTTCGTCTTACAAGGAGATTTCTCAGGGCTTCATAGCTGACACGTTTCGTCTCACAAGGAGATTTCTTCAGGGCTTCATAGAGTGAAAAAAGATTTCAAACTAGAAACTGACGAGCACACGCGCTGCGGGCCACCGAGCCATTGCTGATAATGTGTACTATATGAAAGTCTTTGGAAACTTTGATTCGTTGATATCTGGTTGACATCTACAACGCCTTTGTGAGTACACTTTTTTCACTCTATGAAGCCCTGAAGAAAATATACAATAAAGAGAAATCCTTTTAAGAAATCCACGCCTGGGATCTGGACATCTTCTTGTGTGCTCACTGCCTCTTGAATACTGATATTGGTTGCTTTAAATTGTTGAATGGCGCTGAACCCTTTTGTGTATAAAATAAGCATAAATCTTACCTTTCTCAATTGGGGCCCCATGTTTCCATAGTAAAGGGAAATAGCTGAAAGCAGTAAGTAGCCTGATACATTCTCACACATATTTGTAATTCCAGTGCACTCATTTTGCACACTGAAATGATACTTTGTGATCCTTGATGGAAAATTATCAAGCCAGTATGAATGTTACTTTATGTAATGAGATACTACCATCAAAGTTGGTGTTACTGTACCAATGTCTAAGAGAGAGTTCTACAATTTTGGACCTTTTCCATGATCAGAATTTGAGTTATAATTGTCTCTGGAAATCCCCATGATAGTTAGCACACAATGTTTCTTCATGCTGCATTACTGCATCACTGAGAAGTCTGGTTTAACCCTTTAAGTGCTGCCGTCGGCCAACGGTCGTCGCAAGCACTACCTTGCCAGTGCTGCGCACGACCGTTGGCCGACGAGGCCGCACCCATTATTCAAACGTTCAGCGCTGGGCGCTGAACGTTCGACGCTCCTAAAGTGTTAAGTCTAGGCTAGGGCGCTTCTTGTAATTCTGGCGTTCCACGGACTGCCAGACTTGTAAGGGCGCGGCGGTGTTGGTCTTCCGATCACCCTGGGCCACCCTGGGCGGTCGGGCCGCCATGGGGCTATCGCAACTGCCAGGGACACATGATTAATGGCGGTGGCGACGTGGTCTTGAGGCGGCAGTATGCTTGGCAGTGCCGCTGCAGCCCCGGCCAAGCATATTACGAGTTTCCTTACCACCACACTTTTCATGGTGATGCGACCTCCATGAAAGTGTGGTGGTCAGGAAACAATAGGGGCCCTACAGGCTCCCCTTGTGCCTCTGCACCATTAGGTGCATGCAGGGGGGACATGTTGTGCCCCCATGTGTGCATGCACCCCAGTACCTGCATGGCATGGAGTGCAGCAGTCCATGCCGTGTAAGTACTGATTTTGACGTTGCTGTGCCTATCTTATAGGCACTGCGGTGGGAATGCCAAAGAACTGCCTGCCAGACAAAAAAAAACTCCTAATCTGGCGGTCGGGTCAAAAATGGGTTTGGTGGTGCAGGACCGGGGCGGTCCCACACCGACAAACTCATAATAAGGCCCTAAATCTGAATTAGTAAATCCGGCCGCTCAAAATCAGGGGTTTATTTGCAGCGTCCACCACTGATTTGCTGTTCCTTACAATCTTTGTCACAGTGGTCTCCTTCTCATGCAAAATTCTATGATTCAATGCCAATCCACTGTATATGAGATCCTCATGAAGTACAAGAAGCTTCACAAAGTTGCCATTTTACATAGTCTGACACCTCTTCTCTTTTTCTTTTAGCGCTTTGTGACATGCATCCAATGAGGGCCTTGTTTCTCATCCCTCGGAACTCTGCTCCAAGATTAAAATCGAAGAAATGGTAAAGAATATTTACAAAATGGAGTATTTCACACACACTATTGCACAGTCTGTACGCATACACGTGAATACACTGGATTGCACTGCTGCAGTTTTTCACCAACATTTCCAGATTCCAGGCTGGTGCAATTTTCTACTGAATTTGTTGTGTTTGTACTCAGGCCAATGCAAATTTGCACTGGCTTTTGCACACACTTTGACAAGTGTGAACGATTGGTGCAAATTTTAATGCAAAATTTGTCCTGCATGAAGGCAAAAACCATGAAGTCCACCCATGGGTTTTGAAGTTTGGATGGATACCTATTATTAATCTCTCATGAGAGATAAAATAAAATAGTTCTTTCATTTCACCATTTCTTTTCAGGAAGGACATTTAAAGGGCAACCAAAAAGGTATTTTAAGATATTAAAATACATTTATTCAACATGCAGTCACTTGAAACCAGATGTGGCATCAATGTGCTTTAGGAGGAATCACATTTTTATTAAAAAAGTATTTAGTCATTTCTGACATGGCCATTTCTGTTGGAGGATTAGCCATGGAAGGGAATTGAACTGGATTCAAAATTGGATTAAGTTTGAAATATAGTCAAAACAAATTAGACAGCCTTCTGAAGGAAAGCAGAGCACTGTAAGAATACTGAAATAAAGTGCACGGCTGTCTCCATAATTCATGCAAGCCGACCTTCAGTCTGTGTAAAACTGTTCCAATGGAAATGGGTGGAATGTAGGTTGGGAAAAGCAGTGAATGCTAATAAAATCCCTCTAACGATAGATGTTCGAAACGAGAAAGTTAGGTTAAATTAACATTAAACTCGGGCACAGGTTTTCATTTTAATAAGGCAAAGTAAAATGTCAATTACGTTGGTGTAATTTGTGTATTTTCTGGATTTTTGCCCTTATATTTATGCACATTATGTCATCTCTGGGTCGCTCGGGTAAAAATAAATCATGATGCTGCACCACCGAAACAAGGAATGTGAGTGGTTCTTTTTAACTGCACTTGAGTTTTTTTTTGTTTTTTTTTACAGTGAAGTGTGTTCTCATTTCAAGTTTGGAACCAAAGAGTCACTTTATGTTTAAAACACCCAAAAAAAACCACCAAAAACCATATTTGCATTTCGCATAATTTCGCGTAATTTTGTAAACTTTTCTGTAATAAAGCAAAGGGAATTTATGTGAATTTTGCAGACTCCTGTCTAAGCTGTTTAAAGATTTGTCTTTGTCCTTCTACTCTGACCACCATATTACTTAACGCTGCAGCACACCTGCAGTTATGATGACTGACCATTGTAGAAACCCTAACTAGGGTTAAAACACACATATTCTGTCAGGCAGTAGTTGCAAATATATGTATTGCTCTGGTTGATTGGTCCAAATGCTGTTTTGCACTGGACAGTGGATGCCAATGGGCTTTGTCAAATTTTACTTCAAGGACCAAATCAGTTTGATATCATTATAGGAGTTGGTGTGAGGCATCTTATATAGAGAAATAAAAAGGGGAGCACCCCCAATCAACTGTTGTGATATGGTCTGGGGCCTTGCTTGGTCAGTAGGACTGTGGAGGAGGAGCTTTAAATTTAGCGTCAATTATGCTGGCATATCGTGTTAATCTTAATATGAGAATCAGCGCATCGGGGGGCTTAAGGCAGGGACACTGGTGCTTAAGAGCATGAGGGGCATTGCCCTGCTCAAAATGGGGAGGAGGGGAAGGAAATTCAAGCAGCCTCGCTTGTGATAAATCAGCCTACTATGTATTTTTGTGCAAGGGATTTGCGGTAGGCTCGGGGAGCCCCTGCGCATGTGTAGAGCGAGGAAAGCCTTCGCCCTACAGGCACATGCCAGGGCTTTGACATCACATTGATGGGCATAGGAAGTGTTGGGCATAAGGAATATGCTCACATTTGAGTGTTTATATCTGTGGACCAGGACGCGGTCAGAAAAATGCCATTCTAGTAAATGGTCGGGCGTAGCAGCCGATAAGGGAAATAAATGAGTATGTGGTAACCATCTAAGTGTGGGCCCCTCCTCCTTCACTCTCGCCCATTGGTGGTTTGGGTTTTGATGTTATGGGGCAGGCTGGAGGAGGAGTGTGGCATCCAGTGATTCTGACTTTCAGTTTTACTCTTGAAGTCCAGAAGAGCACGTTGCATTGATGCTGAGGAAAAGCTGTAGTGTGGGACGAGCTTCGAGAGAGCGACTCTTTCAGCTGAGCCTGCTTAGAAGCTTGTGACTGCAACGCTTTGCTACTCTGAGAGTCCGGCGCGGAAAGGGTTGCGCTTGGCTAAGAGCCATAGAACGATGGACACTAGGGCATCACAGGCACGTGAACCCTACCCCCATGTCTGAGACCCAGCAGCCCCTGTTTTCTCAGTATCTCCCCCAATTTGGTTTGACAAGGCATTATGGCATTCTTGAGTATGGGCACTTCATGATGTTTAACCTAGTGATAAAAGCTAAAACTATGTTTTCTTGATTGAGATATTTTCTGGGGTGTTCGTTGTCATGGAAGTCTTCATTTTCAAATTGACTCATTCATTCATTTCAAATCTTTATTTCGGCATTACGCCATAAAAGAACAGTTTAAACATTACGTTTCATTAAAAGTACATGTCAATAACATAAGCACAATCACTTAAAAAAAAAAAAAAAAAAATGGAAAATACATTCTATTTAACTGTGCAACAAAAGTTGAATAATCATGGAGCATGACAATAAAAACATGTGAGACGGGAGGACACCTCAATAATTCTATTGTAAGCAAATTCAATTGTCTAAAGCAGTTAGTGCTACTATAAACAAATCAATTCCATAGATAGGACAATGTGAATGGAGATTAGGAATTAAATTCACAACTGAAGGCCCATTTTTTTCCTACGGTAGCAAATGGCAAGTAAAAATCTACTCACACTAAATATAATCTGTTGTGAAGTATTAGTAGTCAAAATTCTGAGAGCCTGACCACAAGACCTCAAACCTAATAAAAGACATATCGGTTTGATCCATCTTTTCCTCTCATGGGCATAGATAGGACAAAAAAAGAGAATGTGCTGCACATTCTCAATTTGATTATGTTCACAAAGTGACTCCCTTATACCCACTATGGATACATATGTTTCAAAATGAGAACAATACACTTAATTCAACAAAGGAAAACTAAATGTATTTATGAACGTATTAGACAAGAGTGTAGTATGTCCTTTCATTTTGTAACTTAGGCACACTTTTAGAGCTGTTAGTAGACACACAAAGGTATCCAAGGCATGATCAGGCAATGCAAATGATCAACCTCAAGACGATTTATCATTTTCAACACTCTTGCTCTTATGAAGTTCTGTGCTCATGTTTAAACCTGACATATTTAAGAAATGTGTTTTAGGCAAAAGCAAAAAAAATAGTATTTGGCTCATTTATTTACCACTCATCACTGCATTGGGGAAAATGCAATTTTGAAAATCCCGGGAAAAAAATGCTTTGCCGTTGAGAAGTCCCTGCTGATGACATGAAGCTTGGCTGGTGGTCGAAGTACATTTTGTTTATGTGAAACACATAATTTTCTATAAGTAGTGTATGTCTAGCAGAATGTGCACACACAATTCAAGAGAACTTAGTGAATTAGAAACAATTTATATATTGCACAGGGAGCTCCTTTGTGAATTTTCCCTTTCAAGTGGGACGCTGAAATGATTGATACATCTCTATGGTTATTTAGTTCTTTCTAACTTTTAACTCTTTCCACATTTACCCAACTAGTACAAGTTTTTCTAACAAAGAGTTGTTCAATGCACTGTTATTCCAGGTCCAAAAAGTTCCAGTCCTTCATTGAAAGCTGTCTTGTGAAGAATCATGGCCAGAGACCTGCAACGGAGCAGCTGATGAAGCACCCCTTTATACGCGACCAGCCGAATGAAAGGCAAGTTCGCATTCAGCTTAAGGACCACATTGATCGAACTAAGAAGAAGCGAGGCGAGAAGGGTGAGTATGAGAGAGGAGGGTTTTTACATATAATATTAAGGAGGCTGGCATGGCTTATGTTTTTCATTACACACATTAGTACAACCCTTTTTTAGGATCTTTCAGGCAAAGCACGTCTTTGGGAGATTGGTATAGTGATGGGGAGGACATGGAGGAGGTTAATGATCATTCTTAATTTGATGAGATTGAGAGAGAGGTGTATTTCAGAAATGACTTTACTTGTAAATAAAAATTGATAAGTTGTTTGAAGGACTGCCCACATGTTGCCGTTAGATAACCAGAAGCTAGTGTCCTGATGATGAGACAAAAATGATTATTTTTCAATAGTCAATTTATACCGATATAAATTTCCAGCTGAAATCTTCGGATAATAGTTTTGTTTAAATGAGCTCATTCCATCAATTAGTCTTGGGCCTTGACATGGTTATATTGGGTAGAAACAACAAACACAACATTAACATCAGTAGGGCAGATTTGTATGGTAGTACTAAAAATGCAGATATGTGATGAAAAACATCACAACATAAGATGTGTTAATGTGTTCTTGCATTGTGTTTCCCTGGAGTGTAAAACTGAAATTCCTAAATGGAAAATGAGAGATATAATAAAGGAGGAAAGTATGGGGCTCAGAGAGATTCAAAGAAGCCCTAGCAAAACAAAATGACATCTTGGCTTGCTTTTGCATGTCCAACCCTCACTTCTTCCAGATCTGGGAAGGGTGAATATTCAGGTTCACAGTAGTATTTATATGATTAATAAAGAATTTGAATGGCAAGAATTTTTGCAGTGACACACTCGGATTACCCATATTTTGGATCCGAACATTGGTAAAGATGGTATAGACAAAGATACCAACGCACTCAATGGAAGTCCAAAGAAATTCTAGCCATAAAGCAGGGATTCTTGTAGATATTTCAAATCTGTAGTTGATTGTAGACAGATGCCAAGTACCTATCATCCCTATATGCATGTTGAAAACATCAGAAAACAGCTGGCATGTGTTTCATCACATAGTGACTTCAAGGCTTGGTAAGTAATGATACCTTGGTAAGCGAGTAGCGAGTTGAGGGATCTGGAGAACCAAAGTCCGGTAGTTAAAAAAGAACAGAAGCTGCACAAGATGATGCCCCTATCCTTCAGAGATCAGTGGGTCTGTTCCTTCATCCACTGTTGGCAATTAAGGAGACCGTGTAGCATCTTGAACGTGGTCTGAAAGTAATGGAAAGCCACTGGTAGGCTATGGTCCGATGTAAAGAATTAGGTCACCATCTACTACTAACAGCTGCAGTAAAATCATCCAGCTGTGGACCATAAATAGAAGTCAGTGGTTCAAAACAAATCTGTTACTTAAGTGAGACAGTAGTGGGTCATCAGAAAATAGAAACCGCAGTGGTTCATAGGTTTAGCTGCTCCCATCTGACCACAAGAAGCCTACACCTGCCAGACCTTGAATTGAGATAAAAAGAGATCAGGCAGAGACCATGATAAGTTCCTGCCTGCAGAAGTAGTATTTTCGTGTGTAGTCACGGTGTCCCTCAAGTAAGGAGGCACAAACCTTGGAGGAAAGAAAGGCTAAATCTTCCCTGATGTCAGTCTTTCGCTTAGAGGCCGCTGACATGTCAACAATAAGCTCTTACATTTGCAAGTTACAAAATTTCCAGAGCTAGCTCGCCCTGTGTCTTTAGGAAGGGTGTTCTCATAGGCTTTTACAAAAAAAATTGAAATGTTGAGCTAGGTTTAGGTGGAAACATTTTTGCTTTTTAAAGGCGCTCAAATTTAAGTTGGGAAATTTGGTGATGACTCTTGCTGTAGTAGTCCAGAGTACTGAAGGGTATCTTGGCATTGAGTTTGGATGGATGCCAGGGGAATTTTAAATTGTTGTAAGTGGGAAGTTGGGTGAGCCGAGGCGATATGGGGCATTAGCCCTATTTTTAGGTTGTGGACAGGGTAAGAACTTAATGGACTGTGGTGAGGAGATGGGTCTTGGCCATTTTTGGGTGCTTTGGGGAAGATTGCTTATGAATGTAGTAATAGCAGGGTATATACATATATATTTACCTGTTAATATATTACAAGCCACGACACAATTTGAAAAAAACATTGTAAGACATAATATTATAAAAGAATACGCTTTGGTAACAGGATGATCATGTTAGAAGGGAATTAAAATGAATTGTAGATAACACTGTCCTTTTGCTGAAGAGGGGGGTGTAGTGCAGATTGAAAACACCAAGAGCATCTCGTGACCAACCAGCCTTTCAGCTATGCTGTGTTTCGTGGGAAAGCCTAGTTTAACCCCCACACTACTTTGAATTCGAACCCCACATTGTATTTACTTTAATTATTGCCAGCATCGTCACATGGTTTTAGATCAGAAAATCGTAGAATTGGGTTCTGGTACATCATATTTACTGTCACCTTGGTCTATAAACTGTACATCCTGGAAAGAAAGGTTAATGCATTGATTGACTGATGTACTAGCTCGTATTATGCACAATGCAAATGCATACTCTTCTGGTTGCTAATGAGCTGTACTTCTTTAACTATCTGCTTTGTGTGGCCAGAGAAAGAAGGCTGACGAAATGTTGAAATGCAGTTATATAATTTCCACCCTGCAGTGTTGAAAATGCCTGTTCAATTTATAGTAAAGCTGGTCCCATCAGCAATGCAAGGACAAAGGTTATTTTTTGCATTGTAAATAACAATGTCGTATTCTTAAAGCAAACTACTTCCTCTTTTGTGCCCCATCCCCAAAGTGTTATCTTATCCTTGGTAAACAAGTGGGTGCATGCACGAGTGGTTGAAAGGATGATGGATTATGAAACCCGAAGAATTACTCCATTTGTATTCCTGAGATGGGTAGGTGTATAATGCATCTGTTGCACGTGGAGGATGAACTGTGGGACAGTGCGCGGGTTTATATGAGGGTGTTGTGCAGATATGTATGTGTTTAGAGAAGGCAACCGAGACTATATGTGAGTATAGGTGATGGAGATGAGGCTCAAAGATGTGCTACAATCATGGTGGAATGGTCAGAGGGAAAGTTACATCTGGCCTTTAATTGATGTCTCAGTTCTTTCCAGAGTTATTGCCTGGCTGAGGTCATTTTGTGGATGGCTTTGTGCCTCCATTCCATTGGACTTCATGGCCATGTGTCCTTTTCCCTAGTATGTTTTCTGGAACAAATGTATACTTATGAAAATAATTCGTATTTTTTTAAATATGCTCTACCTCTACTTCTCAATCTCAAACTTGTATTCCCACTTCCTGCAATTTTATAGTTTGCAAATATCATCTGAAAAACTTCTTAATATTAATTGACTTTTACAGATGAAACGGAATATGAATATAGTGGAAGTGAAGAAGAAGAGGAAGAGAATGATTCCGGAGAGCCAAGGTAATTTTTTCCTGTCCTGGTCTTGTTTGTGAAAGCCTAAAATGTTTTCATGGAGTACACAATCAAAATATCCAAAAAATCAATGGTTCTTGTATTGACACATAAAGCCTGAAGCACTAAGGTAAAGACTATACCTTCAAAAACAAATCTGCAAAACAATAATTCAGATGTTAGAAGTGAAAATGGCATCATTGCATCAGAGCAGCCTTTGTCCAGCTCTCCTCTTACTGCAACTTCCTCTCTCTTTACTTCAAATCTCTAACTCAATCTCCAACTCTCTTTCCATCACCTTTTTCTCAACCTTCTCTACTTGTCTTCTGCACTCAGCCATTGCAACTATGGAAAGCTCGAGTTACTATCAAGCTAGAGAATAGTACACACAAATAGAAGGGAAGAGGGTAAGGCAGGGGAACAGAATTAACAAGTAAACAGATGTCATTATTGGAACAGAGAACATCCGGGAAACAATGCTTACGTTTTCAAGGTAGTTGTAAAATGTGACTTTTAATTTAGGTTTTCGGCAATTAAAGCCTTGGTAGCTGAATTAGTATTATTTTAATCTTATGCTCAAGTCCAGTATTTTTTTTAAACACCCTTATTGTGTATTTTCTTTAAAGGGCCTGGTTAAATCTTGGTTGGCATGCAAAATATTATTGTGGCCGGATTAAAAAAAACATTTTTATATTCACATGCAGACAAAAATTATTTTTCTCTTTGTGTCCAAACCAATCAGGATGCAGTTCATCTTTGTGCGGTTCTTGACCTGAGAAACTTGAAACCCTGTTCAGTATCTCCAACAAAGGACCCCTCTTTATTGACAAACACCAACTAGCACGAAACGTGTAGAGATGTCGAACACCGGTGCTTATGTTGATGTGTGTGTGTGGGACTTCTGTAGAGAAGCCCTAGCCAAAAAGCAGAGGATTGCTGCATAGGGTCAAAGACGAGCATAAAGTCAACGACTGATGGGAGAGGTGCCTGGTTTATGGATTGCTGATGCAGTGTGATGTTGTGTTCTTGAAAGATGTGCGTCGTCAACTCTTTCCTGAACTAGGGCAGCATTGTGGTGATCTTGATGAATGCAGGGATGTGGTTCTAGATTCTGGGTGCATAGTCGGAAAAGGTCTGCTGCTTTGTGTTTTTTCTCTTCATTTGTACACAGTCTGCAGTCTGTTAGGGTTCTGGCTTAGGGTGTGCAAGAACCCAGAGATGGTGAGCTTGTCTGCAAGATAAGTGGGTGCCCTGACTGGAATGGCTTAGTCAAAGATGCTGCTGGTTTTGAAGATGGTGGGGGCCAGCCAGAGCTCCATTAGGAGGGGGTGATGGGATGCTAGTTCTTCCAGCTCTGGATGGACGTGGCTGTGGCATTTAGGATGCACTTAAGGAGTGCCAATGTGGAATTCTGGTAGGACATGTAACTGAGTGTTACAACTATCCAGTTGCAAGGGAAGTAGGGTCCTAAACTTGCTTTCTGGAATGAACTGGTTCACTTTCTTTGGAGATAGCTGGTACCAGACTGTCTGTCTGTTGGCAATGTGTTCCTTGAGGTTGACGTTGGTGTACAAAGTGTATTCTAGTGAGTTCGTTTCAGTGAAAGTCAGGGTTCCAGGCAGTCAAGGTTTATGTCATTGAGCCAGGTCTGTACTGTTTCTTGTTTGTTGTTCTTGATAAATAGCAGGAATTCGGTTGAGTTGAGCTTGACGTAGTCGCTGGACAACCAGGTCTTGATGATGTGCAGAAAAATTGATTTGTGATTTGCATTTAACCAAAACGCACTAGGAAACTGGTGCTGGCTGCTAACGTGCCAGCAGTATGCTCCCACTGACAATTCAACAAAGTGTAACTGAAATAGGCAGGAGGCCAGGCTGACTCCCCTACACCCTACTGCTCTCCCATCAGAGAAATGGCCACAGAATGTGGCTGTGGTGGTCCCTGTCGTCGCGCCACAGAAAAACCTGCATTGAGGCGATCTGAAGCAAGTTGTTATCAATTTTAATTATCTGGATCTCCTACTTGGAACCAAAAATAAATGGAGTGGTGGCAGTCACGTGGTAAAAAAAAAAAAGTCCCAAGTGCCACTTAGGCCGTCAGTTTGGGGATGCTAGCCATTTTCAGCAACATCTTGGTCCAGTCTGAGTGAAATGTGCACCTGCTCACCTGGCTGCTAATAACCTGAAGACTTTTCCATCATTTGTCAATTCTTTTCAGAACTTTTACTCGCACAATTTGGTTTCCATTGATTGCCTCTTAGTTAGTGTATTTTTAAGAATATCAGAAAATGTAAACACGGCTTATTGGCAGAGCAGTCTGTCAATGGCCATGAACTGATTTGTGTGACCGTAAAGTGAGCATGCGCATTGCCTGAATGTTTACTGACGCCAATGGCGCGTGAGCATTGGTCGAGCAGTGGAATGGCCAATTTCACACTTGGAAAAGGGGTGTATTTATGACATCACAACTTTAAAAAAAAGTACGTGCTAGTGTCGTCGTGTGTGCCCGTTTTCATCCTCTTGACTTGTTTTTAGCTACATTTGTTCTCTGTGTGTTTATATCGCTGTTTATTCAGTAATGTCTGATCAGACAAGGACTCCAGCCATTGCCCCTCGGTCTCTTTGAGACATGGGCATATAGCAGCGAAAACCAGCTTGTGAATGACTTTGGGCACATTACTATGTTGCCTTAAAGATTAGCGTACCAGCAGGTGGCGCTAGATAGCTTACTTTTTGCTTAGTAACAACCACAGCTATGTTTCATATAAGCAATAAGTTGTCTGTGGAATTTTCAGCTCTACTGTAATTATTCAGTGACAAAATGCTTAGTCTGAAAAAAATACGAAAGATAAATGTTACTTAAATGTTTGTTTTTATTCGTTTTTTAAGTATTCTTTTTTTTACTACAAGTATGTATATCGTATCAAGTTATGTTCACTCTGTATAATACGTGTTTAATAAAATAATACATGTGCTGTCTTCCTAGTTACTGTTTACTAGAGATGATACATTTCTATGCACAGCCCTACATTTTTAGAAACTTGTCCTTTCATTGTACTCTTTCCAATGTCTCAAACGTTCCCATCTCTTCCATGTAATTCTCCCTTTCAAACTTCCAGGCTTATGTTCAGTGTCCTGGCACTTTTATGTTTCCAACACAAAGGGCCCTTTGAAATCCAAAATACTCTCGGCAGAGAGGCAGCGTGGCTAATCCATATAAAGAAAATGGCCCGCAGACTTTATGTACTCATTATGTTGGAACTTGTCCTGAGTTTCGAGCTCAATATCCCCCAAACTCCCTAAAACAGAGTATCAAAAACACACAGCGAACCGATTGAGTAACACGCACATAGTATAGAACTGGAGACACTGATTTACAGTATTATTTATAGCGCTTGGAAAGAAGTTGAGTATTTTTAATTGTATTTATATACCCCTAGATTCATCAAGTCCCGTTTTGCGAGTCCTTAATAGCGATTATTAAGAATCGCTATTAAGGACTTGCAAAACGGGATTCATGTAGGAATCGCTAAATAAATTGCGATTCCTACACATTCCTTATTTGCGATTAGCAATTTGCTAATCGCAAATAAGGATGCGATTTCAAGGGTGCTAGGGGTGTCCAAAGGACACCCTGTAGCACCCCTGAAATGTAATCTACATTGGTGTTGCGCACACACGTCCAAAGGACATGTGTGTGTGCAACATGCAACTTAGAAAAATGCATTTAAAAGCATTTTTCTAAGTTTACGCTATTTACCACGATGTTTGACCTCGCGGTAAATAGTGGCCCGAAATTGCGATTTGCAATGCATCAATATCGGCTTTTGCGATTTCTAAATTGCGAAAAATAGCGATTCGCAATTTAGAAATCGCAAAAGCCTATGCATGATTATTTTGTAATTTTTTATGCAATTCGGTAAAAATCGCTATTTTTACCGAATCGCATAAAAAATGCGAATTTCAAATTTGCGAATTCGCAATTCCCATTCATTCCTATGGGCCAAAATGCCCATAGGAATGAATGGGAATTGCGAATTCGCAATTTGAAATCGCAATTCATCAATCCATTTCAAGGGTGGAGAGGGGGGTCCAAATGACCCCCCCCTGCACCCATGAAATGCACTTTTACCTATAAGTTACATACACACATGTCCTAAGGACATGTGTGTCTGTAACGTAACAGTTTAAAAAATGCATATTTGTAAATTTTTAAACAATTTCGCAAATTACCACGAGGTTCAACCACGTGGTAATTTGCACTTGCAATTTGTAAAATCGCAATTTTTTTAAGAATGATGCATTGCATTTAAGGAATCGCAAAATTGCGATTCCTTAAATGCAATAGTATTTTAGAAAATCGCAAAATTAGCGATTTTCAACAAAAACAAATGATGCATCTCAAAAAGCATTTTTGGAATCGCAAACGGCCGATTTTAAGGAATGGCACCGTTTGCGACTCCAAAAATGCTTGATGCATGTGGGCACATATGAATTGCATTTAAGGAATCTCAAATAGAGATTCCTTAAATGTAATTCCTCGCAATTTAGCGAATTCGCAATTACCGATTTTTGCATTTGGGATCATGAATCCCAAATGCAAAAATTGCGCTTGCAAGGGCCAGATTCTGAGAATCTGGCCCTTTGCGATCCGATTTTTCAATGATGAATCTAAATGATGACGCTTACCACCCTTGACGAGGGGTCGAAGCGCTTAAGTTTGATTTGCTTGATAGAAAACACGTTATTGATACTGTTGCGCTTGGAAATAGAAAAGGGCATTTCTATTTTTGAAATTTAAATGACTGGTAAATATTGAAATCGTGGTCAAAATTCAGAAATTGGTTTGGAATGGCCTTTGAACCGTAGCACAATTGATAGTCCAACCCTTTAAAGAGCCTGAAATAGGTAAATGGTTGTTCGTGGGTCTCTTTTTAAATTGCTCTCGCTCCATTTCTATTTTCCATTTCCAGCTCCATCCTGAACCTGCCTGGGGAGTCGACACTGCGGCGGGACTTCTTCCGGCTGCAGCTGGCCAACAAAGAGCGCTCCGAGGCGCTGCGGCGACAGCAACTGGAGCAGCAGCAACGCGAGAATGAGGAGCACAAGAGACAGCTCCTGGCCGAGAGGCAGAAACGCATCGAGGAGCAGAAGGAGCAGCGGCGGAGGCTGGAGGAGGTAAGGCGGAGGTGGCCGGAGTAGCGCCTCGTGAAGGAACCTGGCTTCTAGGCGCACGTGCAAAAATCCAGGTCTTGAAGATTCTGTGTCTATAAATGGTTGGCCATTCAACCAATGCAAAATGGAGGGAAAAAAACACGTTATTTATTTATATATTTTAATGTTGAAGGAATCATATTAATAGCAGAAATGTTGTACATCAGACTGTACACAGCATAATATTAGACCAGTGTTCGTTAACAAGGACCACAGCGATTGACCAGTACGGATTTTCATTTTATCTTATTCTAGATTTTTTGATAAAGCTCTCCTAGTCCCTGAAGAGTGGGAAACACTTAAAAAAATAAGAGTTCCTAAAGATGGATTCAAACTTGTCTGATGCTAGAAGGGGCAAGAGAAAACATATGAACGGGGAGGGGGGGGAGGTGTCAGATGGGAGTAATATTAATTTGTGGTCTTCATCAGAAATAGTAGTCGTTATGTGGGAAATGTTACCAGCAACAACATACTTACAGGTTAAATTATGTCTCTAAACAGAAGCACACACATATACTTATGATGGATAAAGAGTTTTGTGAGAAGATTTTCAGCAGTTTTCGTCAAGTAACTGGAAGTGACTCTTGTAAATTGCTTCCTCAGATTTGGACAAGACAAAATCTGTGTAACCCTAGAAAGGGAGACTAGATGAAGGGAAAGAACATGTAAAAGATACAACTGGGATCAGAGGAGTAAATATGTATCCATCAAACTACATCTTAAGTAATGTCTTCTGATTTTTCTTGAGTTTAAGAAGTTCATCATCTTTCTCGGTTAAGAGTGAAGGGAAATACAAAGTAGAGCACCCGGGTAACCAAATATTTGTACTCCACCGTAGATTTGACTACAAATCAGAGCAGGTTGGCTCTGAAAGGATGTAGCTCTTATGCTGTTCTCCAGACACAGAAATACTTTTGCCCTAGCAAGCAGCTACCCTAGCTAACTAGTCTGTGTTAGGAGATCACGCTTTTCCAAACAGCACGTCAAGCCTATACAGGGTCTGGCCGCATCAGGGATGCAATTGACTCTAAACCGAATCTACAGAATTACAGAAGGTTATACAGGATTGGCTATGGTTGATGGTTCAATTGAACAATACTAAGGCATCCAAATGGAATTGTTCGACTAAGGTCGAGACAAAATGCATCAACACGTGTTTGCAATTAGACTCATTGTCCTGTAAGCTGCAGGGAGAGACACTGAATCTGTACTACACTGCTTGCATGCTTGACCTCAAATTGTGGTCATTATCATTCCTCTGGGGATGAGTCTACCAGTAAAAAGAAGAAGTAGAAGATTATTGTGCATGATTAATTAAAATCATTGCATACACTTATCATTTTAGAAATTCATTCACTTAACACAAATAAAGTTATTAAAAAGTTAAAACTGCCTTAAAATTTAGGCCTTTGAGCTTTCAAGCTGTTGGTTAGGAACTGTGGCAGCATTTTTGATCTAAAGACTTACATGAGATCATCTTTTGATATTGGGGCGATGCCATCAAGTACATTAAAAAACACATAAATAAAGGGAGTGAAATAAAAGTTTCTTGTAAGTTTGCGCCCAGTTCTCCTGAGAAAAGTTGACAGACATGATTATTCGTGTTGTTCTTAGCCAACCAGGCCTCGGTAATGAGTACAAAAAAGCTACAGGTTCTGGGTAACTGAGTATCGGCTATGAGCTTGTGTGGTGCGAATAATTCATTGCACAGATTACTAAACAATATAGACCTTTGGCTTGGTGACCAATGGGCACTTGTGTAGTTTGACGATTTTGACAGCATTATCAGGTTTGCTAGGTGAAAGTGCAACGTGCGTTTTGCATTAAGAGACCGTGTTCACGAGTAGTTGTGGCAGCCTGCCTTGGTTCAGAGCGTGCCAGTTGGAGTTAGGATGTGCGTGGTCAATTTGTTGTTTTACCAGTAGACTTTCTTGGACTATGCTACTGCGTAGATCCTGTGTTGGCATTCCTCATTTTCTGGAAAGATTGTCAGAGCTACAAGAACCAGTGCATCTATCCACAAATATGACCTTTTTTACACTGTGTCATATGTTTACCTGTCAAATTAATACTGAACTGAGGCCCTTGGCCAACTCAAACCAATGCAAACAACCTCTTCAATCTCACACCCGTTTAAATGGGGTGAGTTTTTTAATTCATCTCCCAATCCATTGACTTGACTGCCAACGATGGTTTTCCCTTATATACCTTTGTATCTTTTTTTAAAGAACCTTAACATCATCCTTCCCCCTGTTTCTTATCACAAATATTACCGCACTACGCAAATATGCATTGCAATATCCTTGCAATGGTCTACATCTTGGTAAACTTTTGAGATAAGTGCACTCTCAAGGACAGCTTTCCCACAGTACTACAGATTTATTTCTAGCACCTACAGAGCTCGAGCCAAGCCACATGTGCAACGAGGCGCTGTACATAGAACACGCTAGATCCAGTATCCCATCAGATAACAGATATACATATCAATGTTTTTATCTTTAACTTTACACCTAGGCATGCAGTCTATGTACGATTAGTTTTGAACCAGTGGCTTTGAGCTTTTTGAAGAATATCTAGAGATTGTCTTTGGGTGATTTCATTCCATGGTTTGAGTACAAAGTGCAGGAAGGCCTCTTTAACAACTTTCAGTTTCTTTGAAGAAGGGTTTTCTAAGCGTAGCTTTCTTTTGTGAGGGTAACTCTTTTGTCCCAGATGTACCTGGTTTTTAATTTAGATAACATGGATAGCCTGAGTGCATTGTTTTATGTCTAATGCATGGCAATTTGAAGGTTATTTGTGCTGCAACAGGGAGCCGGGGAAGTTGTTTCAATGTTGGTATTGCATAGTCTGCTTTTCTAGGATTTTTGTCCAATTTTCCTGCTGCATTCACGATGGCCCTTATGGGAGAGATTGTGGATTTACAGCAGCCAACTAACATAGAGTTGTAGCTGTCAATCGAAGAGAGTACCAGATTTAGCACTGATGCCCTACTCTGGGATGGAATTTTGAATTGTTTTCAGCAGGATTAGTTTGCGTGTTGCTGTTTTAGAAAGGTGTTAATATGGTCTTTGGAGGTTTAGGAGCTGTTGATTGAGATACTGTCAGGTACATGCATCAATATTGCATTTTGCGATTCCTTAATTGCGAAAAATAAGGAATCGCAATTAAGGAATTGCAAAATGCTATGCATCAAGAAATCGCTAAATAAATTGCGATTTCTTAATATTCCTTAATTGCGATTCACATTTTGCGAATCGCAATTAAGGAAAACCCATTGATTCCTATGGGCCAAAAGGCCCGTAGGAATCAATGGGAAGGCATTAGCATTTTGCGATTTTCATTTTGCGAATCGCAATTTGTTAATGCATTTCAAGGGTGCTGAGGGGGGTCCAAAGGACCCCCCCCTGCACCCTTGAAATGTTTTTGTAAGTGCAAGTTTCTCACACACATGTCCAAAGGACATGTGTGTGTGTGTAACATGACACTTTCAAAAATGCATTTTTGAGCATTTTTGAAAGATTTCACAAATTAACACGAGGTTCAACCTCGTGTTAATTTGCTCCCCCTATTTGCGAATTCGCAATTTTTAAAACATTCATGCATTGCATTTAAGGAATTGCAAAAATGCGATTCCTTAATTGCAATCGCATTTTCCGAAATCGCAAAAAATTGCGATTTCTTGTAATTTGTTGTTGATGCATCCCAAATAGTGCTTTAGGAATCGCAAACGGCCGAATTTTGCGATTCGCACCGTTTGCAATTCCTAAATCCTTTGATGCATGTACCCGTCATTGATTTAGCCGTGGTACACTTTTCGGGGACATTCTTAAGGGGTTAAGCATTTCCATAAACATTTACAGAGTGTGAGTTGATTTTTGTATTGCAGAAGTAATTTGATCTTGTTTGGGTTGAGTTACAGCAAGAAAGTAGATGTTCGCCAGATAGTGCCTTGAAGGAACATTTTCAAGTTGTAGCTGTCTGAGGGGTTGGCGTTTGAGAGATAGACCCGAATATCAATGTAAAGCCTGCTTGCATAGGAGGCTACTGAATCAGCCAGAAGTTGTTAGAGTGCTGCCCTACAAGAGGAAGATCATATTCTTTTAATTGTATTTTTTCATCAAGAATGTTATTTTGAATGTGCGATTAAAAAAACAATTAGTTTGAGAACAGAATTCAAGCAGCCGACACTGAGTGCAGAAAAAGAAAGGACCCATATTGCACAGCCATGCTGTTTTTCCTAAGATTGCATTATATTTTTGTGTTAACTCCCTGGAACATGCACAAGAAAAGTGCACAGGAACACTGAAATTATGTCTTTTTATAGATTTCTCAGATTTGCAGACCAGTGTGAGACGCATAGAACAGAAGAGATTACTCGGAGGGAGTCAGAAGTCATGCTTTGGAAAGACAAAGCAGAATGCGAATGGACGAGTCAGCAAGGAAGCAAGAAACGCTCCATCAGTGAAGAAAATGCCAGCCCCACTTAGAAGCCTAAATTTAGGCTTTAAAACATTGTTTTAATTTTCCTTCCAATTGCTGTTAGCAGAAGAAACACAAACAGCTATCTGAATAATTTAAAATCTTTGTGGCAGTATTTATTATAAAAGCAAGGCAATGCTATGTATGGGTTAAGATAGTGCATTTCGGCTCCTATATGTCATGCTTTACTGGCCATCTGTGGTATAGAAAAGTAGGCAACCAGGCGTGCCCTGAGACTGCAAGTGGCCTGTCAGTTTTTTCACAAATGTTATATAAAAGCCTGAACTGAGTATAAAAAGAAGTTAGCCATGCCACTTGAAAATCTAAAATATAGCACATTCACATTGACTTCAGAAAAACACGTTTTGTTATATTCTCAACATATATTTTTTTGATAGGAAAACAAAACTATGCATTCTTTCTGCTCGCCTAGTGCCTCCAATTCAAAATCTCTACCATATGTAACAGGCATTCACAAACTGAAATATCAGGACAAACTCCTGTGTGGGAATTTTGAAGGGGACATTTCATCTTTCTATGTGTTTTAAGCAAAGGAGCATTAACCCCACTACTGATACTTAGAAAATACAAAAAATACTATTTTTTTCCATACTTAACTTGCATTTTATATTTTTCAGTTATTTATTGATTCTCTCCCTTGCCAATACATTTCACTCTTTTTGATCCTTTTCGGGGCTAATTCTAACACATACGCACACTTATCAATTTCTCAAGATCTGTCTGGACACACGCAAATATATGCATGTATGTATGTATGTATGTATATATATATATATATATGCGGTTGTGTAAATGTTGGGTGTATATATATTCTCACTTAAAAAAAGAAAAGTTAGTCATGTTATAGTTAGATGCTGAATTGAGACAAGGACTAACAAAAAAACGAATCCACTTAAATACGCCAGTTCTAGTTTAGTCAATTAATCATAACTTGCGTCCCCTCATGCAATGCTAATTATTATTTAGTTTGCACGAACCCAGCAGCTCCACCATGCTTTATGCTGACAACAACACAAGAGCAGCCATTCGTAGAAAGAGAGTAGAGGAGATCATCATCCCCTACTAACATACTCAGTGTCGGCTGGTATGCCTCGGTGGCGGGGGTAGAAAATTAAAAATAAATAAACCCCCGAACACGTACCTTGTCCTCAAATTGTCAGCCGTTGCCTCTCTGCCGCCTTTCATCTGTTGCAGCAGGAAGCACTCGGGCTCCCCGCCAGTCACAATGCTGCAGTGTAGCGTTGTGATTGGTCTGACCGCCGTGGTTCAACGTTCGGCGCTCAGACGGGGGCAGGGAGCTTGGGCATGTTCCCCACCAGGCTGGGTAATACAGCCTGGTGGGGAAGATGTAAAGTGCACAGAAATATTTGGCTGGGCTAAGACGGCTGACCCAACAGTCATGCCCACTAAAAGTGTACTCGCCACTCCGGCCCCTGCTCTGGTCAGCCCCTCCCTCCCCCACATAGGAACTGGAAAAATAAAATGGTAAAAACGTTCCGTTACTATCCTTTTATTTTTTCCCATAACATATTCCTGGCAATTAGCATGGGACTAGCAAAAATACACTAGCCATCTGCGCAGGAGTAAAAGTAATGTTATAATTACTTACCTGTAATTGCATTACTCTGAGCCCTATTCCCTCACTTGCAGCCATTAGCACGTGAGGCCGACATCCACAACAGACACCAATCCCACTTAATTAAAAAAAAGTATAATAACAAACCTCCTGTTAGTAACAAACTCCAACTAACACAAATGTCAGTTGCTCTGTAGGGTGAGTGGGAGGGACCATGGATGCAAGCAAGGGAACAGGACTGAAAGTAATACAAGTAAGTAATTATGACATAACCTCCTCGTCCATTCCCTCACTTGCAGCCAATAACATGTGAGAAGCAACAAGCAATAAAATCAGAACAACTGACAAAGCCAGTTGAACACACAAATGTATTTAGACACATGACATCAGGATGTCATCTATTTTATCATAGAAAAAAGCACCCAATGACCAAACACATCAGAGATACATTAAACCTCAGCAAGTTTGTGATGCTTAGCTAATAATGGAGGAATCAACCCTAGTCGCAGTCTGGCAAATTTCCACAATGGATGTGCCTGTGGCCCTGCTACCATAGGTGCCATAGATCTACCCTGAATCGAGAAAGGAGTAACCTGACCTTGAACCTCATATGCTTTTGAGACCAATAACTTCACCCATCTGCTCAAAGTATGGTTCCATCTTATGAAAGGGCTGAAACTTCTGCACATAGACCAGAATCTCCCGCCCGACCTCTCAACAATGTAACCTCCCTTTCTCCAGAGACTCAGGGGAAGGGAAAAATTGTCAAAGAATAACTGCAAATGAAAAGAATACCTAACCTTCGGGGTAAAGGCTAGAACCGGCACCAACACCACTCTTATCAAGAAACACCTTGCAAAAAGGAAACATAGAAGACAAGGCCCCTAATTCCCCAACCTCCTGGCCGACATTATAGCCACTGAAAACAGTGTCTTAAACACCAGAAATTGAAAATCAAACTCCTCCAATGGCTCTAACGGAGCCGACAACAAGGACTACAAAACCACTGATCACTCCCAAGAGGGAACAGACATAACTAACCTGAGACCAGAATTAGAAAGGCCCAATTAGAAGTGCCACTAAGATGTCTTCACCCACCACATTCTTCCATGGACCCCTGAATGCTTGGATAGCCACTAATTGTACTCTCAAAGTGGACCCAACTGTCAGACCCAACTTTAAACCATCCTGTAAGAATTCCATTATCATCAGCAAACACTCATTAGTAGGATCAAACTCCTTACCCCACACCAGTGCTGGTTATAAGAGTAACGAGTAGACCACTTTCTTGACGGCTGTAAGTTAGCCCGAAGGGCTCTTAAACACCTTGCCCTTTCAATCTCCTCCTTTCAACCTCCAAGCCGTCAAGCAAAGCTTCTGTAGACTCTATATCCTCAGAATGGGGAACTCCAGGGAGGACAGAACTATCGGGAGAAGCTACTCCGGGGCCATCAACAAGAGTGGAAATTATTTAGCACGTAGGCACCGGGGAGTCACCAGAATCACATTGGGTCCCAACTTCCAAACTCTCACCAAAAATGGCCTGAAAAGAGGAATTGGAGGAAAGGCACACATCAGGCCCTCGGGCCACTGACATGACAGTGCATTGATTGCCCAAGCTTGAATCTCCCTCTCCTTGGCACATAACTTTGAAACCTTTTCCTGGCTCTGGGAAGCAAGCAGATTCACTCCTAGAAGACCCCACCAGAGAGTCAAGTGAGAAAACACCCTCTGTTCCAGAGAAAAATCAATAGAAGGACTCTCCTAGCTGAGCAAATCTGCCATCACATTGGCTGAACACTGAATGTGAATAGCCCTTGGAGAGACCAGAGACTCCGGAGCTCATGAAAATATTTTCTGAGAAACGTTTCCTCCGTCTGCTGAAACAGGTCCCCGCTGCCTGTTCACATAGGCCTTTGCATTGACATTGTCTTTCCTGACCAATGCTGCACTTTCCTATAACTGGGCCCTGAACACGAGAAGAGCACTTCTTATGCCCTCCACTTCTCTCCAATGTGAGGTATAGCTTGCTTGAGTGCGAGTCCAACAACTCTGTGCCTGCAAAGTGCCCCTTCCCCCCCCAGGTGCCCAGCCTGACACATTGGTGTCTGTAGTAAGAATAACAAGATCGGGAGGAGTTAGCTCTACCCCATGCACTAGGTTTATTGTGTCGCACCACCATCCCCTTTGAGACATCAGAATTGTGACACTGGATCCCAATCACCCAGAATCCAAGTGGCCAACTTGTGAAGATGGAACAGAGCCCATGGGACCAGAAAGATTGTAGAAGCCATGTCTCCCTAGACCCTTAGCCGAGATTCCACCCTCAGATTGTTGTGTACCAACAGACTCCTGCCATAAACTAGCAGCTTGACCGTTAATGTTTCTTGTAAACACACTTGACCCTGCAGAGTGTGAAAATGTGCCCCAAAACGTTCCAGAACTTGGGACGGATCTAAGGAAAACTTCTCTCAATTGTTGAGGAGCCCATGAGAACGCAGAACTCCTTCTGTATGGGGCAAGAACAGCTCGGGCGAGTGGGCCTGCACCAAACTGTTGTCTAGATACAGGTGCACAAAAATGCCCTTTGCATGTAGAATTGCAACCAATAGAGACAGTACTTTGGGGAATACCCCCGGCGATGATTTTGAGCCGAAAAGGAAGGACCAAAAACTGATAATGGGGGTCCTCTAGGGCAAACCTCAGAATGTTTTTGATGAGCGCATTTGATAGGAACATGGAGATAAGCATCCTCCAATTCTATGGATTCCAATCACTCTCCCGGTCTTACCAAAGGGATAATTGACTGCTGTGTCATCATCTGAAAATTAGAGTCTGGATCCAAGCATTGACCTACTTTAAATCCAGCACCAGCCTGTGTGCACATGAAACCTTTTGTGCAAATAAAAAAATGGCATAGGTCCCTAAGCCTCATTCTCTTGGAGGAACCTGAATTATCGCCTTCTTTTGCAGCAGCAGCAGATCCAAACCCTGGATCAGACAAGATGGTTTGAATCCGTTGTTGGAAGATGAGTCACCCGTGCATGGGAGAGGCTCTTCCAATTCCACCACATAGCCCTCGTTGACGACACTGGAAATCCACACTTGCCTGTGATGTCTTGACGCCAAATCTCCACAAAGTGAAGAAGCCTCCCTCCAACTGGGAATCCACCATATTTGTCAGGAGCATGTCTGGACTAGCTCCTTCTTTTTTAAAAATTCTTTTTTTATTAAATCTTTCTTTGGTGAAAAACACCTTGGTTGATACTTCTGCTTGTGGGAAAAGTACCCCTGGAATTCCTTACAAGGAGAAGACTTAGATCTGTTATCCCAGAATCTTTTGAAGTCCGACCTACCCCTATACGGCAGGGTATGTTGTCTGTCCTTAAAGGCTTTTGAAACCATGGAATCCAGCTGATCACCAAACAACGTATTCCCTTTAAAAGTATTGTTCATCAAGGCGGATATCTCCTCTGCTTCCGTCTTCGAATCCCTCATCCAGAGGTGGTGTCTGGCAGCCACCAATGGACCTGAGGACAGCCGCTCCATACCAGTAAACAGTTCAGATCACTCAGAACCCACCTGGATTGCCACTGCCAATTCCAACGGATCGAAATCTTTAATTACAGACTGTACTACAGGCTGGCTTTTAGAGCAAGATTCTCACCAACAAATGCCTTCAGCCCCATAACGAACTTTTCTCTGAAGGATGAGTTCGGGTGTAGTCCTCGTGATTATTGGTGGTCCTTCCAAATAGCGTTGATAGTATTGAGTAAACTTTGACATTATGAGGAAGAACCTCCTCACCCGCCAACATATAAGGTTTCTGAAAGAACCTTGGAACAGAAACGTTATCCACCTCCTTCCATTCAGACATCACCATATCCTTGATTGTGCCATGGAATGGTATTGCCATGGTACAGGGTTTGGAGTACTGTGGGGATAAATCCTCCTACTCATTAGCTATACAAAATGGAGGAAATACCAGATTCTGGCGCACCCGAGACAAAGTGTCTCACATCTCCTCTCTTCGAAGATATTTGCCGGAAGACATAGAGGGCCGCTCTGAGTCGCAAGATGAAGATTCCGGAGACTCATGAGCCTGAGGAGATCTGCCCACCTTCTTATTGGCAACCTCCAACGCCCTGGCCACCGCAGCCTTAATCATATCTTGTTCCACGGACAGCGACAGTAAATTAGGTAATGGATCAGCAGAAGTACCACTCCTAGACGGCACTTTTGCTGGAATCTGTTGGTCCTCATGTGAGGAAGGTGAAGAATAAATAACATCCTTCCTCTTCATAGTAAGCTTGCCAGGAATCCTGCCGCAATGAGTTTCAGAAACACAAAACGCAGAAGACAGTACCCTTGAATAGGTACAGTGCCCAATATTCACCCAAGAATAGATACTGTACCATCATAAATCCAATGAAGGACTGTGAAACTAGAAGCATCAAACTATCCAGTCAGCAATTGCCTAGAATCAACATTAGTGCATAAAAAATATGTCCCAAATGGGGCCTTACATGTTCTGGCAGGGTAGCACCGCTCCCTCTGTGCCTTCCGTAATGAAAGCGCTTGCCCTGAGTGTAGAATGACAGGAATCTACCCTCCGTTCCTGGAAGCAGTGCCCCAGCCACAATGGGGCCGCCTGACTCCATCAAGTTAGCCCTATGCCATTGGGATTCTCCGCTGCCCCGCAGCAGAGTGCACTTGAGCAGCGCGGCTCCACACCAAAAATATTGCAGAGGAGGTTGTGATTCTTTGAAATAAAGGACAAGGTCCTCCTATCCTTGATCCTCCTTACAAGAGCCACTTTCTTTGCTCGCACACAACCATGGCGCTTTCTGAACTTTGAAAACTCCAACACCACGACTGTCAGCAATGCGCCGCCATCGCCGACAGGGATTGTAGTAAGGAGACACAAGAGGTGTGGTGGGGGAGGTTTTTTTTATGTGTTTTTTAAAATAAAGTGGTATTTGTGTCTGAGGAGCAGGAGGCCTCACATGTTAATGGCTGCAAGTGAGGGAATGGATGAGGAGGTAATGGTCAGTCTGCTCCAATATTTGGATGTTGCGAACAGAAGAGGGGCAGGGCTGACTTTAGTGCTGGTAGCGCCCAGTGCGACAATGCTTGTTGGCGCCTCCCAATGACAGCCTTCTCCATGGATTCCCTCTGCAAGGTGCACATGAATTGCAGCATAAACCCACTGTGCTACCTTATGAGGAGTCAGAACTTCCACTAGACAAACCTCCATCTCTCCCCAGCAGCTCCATTAATCACCAGAGTTACTTTCACACATCTAGCAGGGGCTTCTTGAAAATTGGACATGTGCTAAATGTGGTTCTTGTTCTGCTTGTTTAGTATTCAATATCCCAGCAGCCTCTGCTCTTACCCTCTAAGCCCATTGCTTCACCACACTCTATGTTGATGAAGCACATGGCAATGAAATACCGTAAGTTTAAAGCAGAACAGTGGCACTGTATTTACACGAGTGCTCGGCAGATTGCGCTTTAATATTTATAGGAATGTCCAGCCAGCCGAACAGAGGTGATGGCAGAGATATGAGCTCAGAGAGCATGGTGCTGTGATGTAGGAGGCAAAGGCCTGGGGGCAATTACAGAAAATAGAAAGCTGCTACAAGAGGGAGGGGGCTCAGTAATAATATAGAAAAGTTAAGATGGAGCCTACAGGAGTGATTGGGGCAGGCACACGGGGGGGGGGGGTGCAAGAAAGCAGCTAGGCACAGAGGAGGAAGATGAAAAGCCATGCTCTCCAAAGGAGTACAAAAAAGGTCCAATGTCAGCCAAACATGAAAAAAATAAAATAGTTCCCTGACATCAGCAGTGGAAGAAAACACACCCATTCACAACACTGTGAGACCGAAATGCTACCAGGTGGGACAAACCCACAAATAGGGAGAAAGATCTTTGAAAGAGGAACAGGAAGTGAGATAGATCACGAAGCCAGCCAATCATGAGCAGGGGGCTGTCCCCAAGCCCATGCTGTAAATAAAGGAAACATTAGATCACGAAACCAGCCAATCATGAGCAGGGGGCTGTCCCCAAGCCCATGCTGCATGTAAAGGAAACAGTAGGTCCGCTTAGGATTCAGCTATAAGGCGAGATCTAAAATGCCGCATTTATCATTTATGTAGATTTGTGTGCGTAGTCTATAGTGAGTAAGGAAATGAATCACTGTAGGTGTCAGGAACTTCTAAGTAGACGGAACCTACAGTCATGATATTAGTGTGAGTCATTAAAAATAACAAGGCACAGAAGATCCTGTAAAATGCGGTGAGGAGCACATATATCCCCTCCCCTTTGATGTAATTGCTCACCTGCCACAACTGAACATTCAGTCAGGCAATATTACACATATATAATAATAATAATAATAATATTAATAATAATAATAATAATAATAATAATAATAATATTAATCCACATTTGTAAAGCGCACAATCACCCGTAAGGGTCTCTAGGCGCTGGTGGGGGCGTCGGGAGGATTAAGCAAGCTATTGCCCAGAGTCACATGGTGCTGGGCTAATCTGCCGCCGGTGGCGGGGATGAGGCACTGGTCGGTATAGGTGCCCCATTAAATGGTAGAGCCCCATCTGAACACTACATGCCCATACTGTGCCTACTTTCAGTCTTTCTCGCCTTGTACTAATATCTACTGCTCAAGTTCTCCGCTGCATCAGCCATCTTGAATGTTGACCTTTTTGAACCTCTCTGCAGGAATCGTTTTGGCTTATTTTAAGAGCCATAATGATCCCTGCTACACATTGTATCTCTTCCCTTTCTCACTTCCTCCCTCCCTCCCCCCAAGTGCTGGCCTTTGAAGTCCTATTTCCAAGCTCCTGCAAGTCTCCAGAGGTTTTTTTTTTGCTGCATCTCTTCCTTCAAATGGCTTCCCTTGAGAATTTAAATTTCAGGTTTTGTGCGGCAATCAGCGCACATTCTGAATGCCATTTAAGATAACAAAAAATGCATTTTGTCTGATCATTCATAAAGGCTAAATGCACTAAAATGTCTGCCTAATGTCTTATTCATGTACTGGGGCTTGGTGTGCTTTCAGGAAGCATGAATATCAAAGATTGAACTGACACACACAATGAGGTGCCCCAGCCAGAAATTGAGGTATTTTTTGACAACTAATAAGATGCTCAGTTAAAGGATAATTCCAGGAATTCACTGATCTTCGGTGAATCATAGCTTTGACTTTCAGTTGTTTCCCATCGTCAGTTTAACGTGTAGAGGCTTGCGTCACAAAAGAGAATGTGGCCGTTAAGGCCTACAAATAGAAATACTGTACTGAGGCAACACAGCAGGCGCCAACCTGGATTTTCAGCATAGGTTGCTCAACCATTGTGCACAAAACTGACAAAATGTACTTATGCTAGTGGCGTACCCCTAGTGTCTTGGGCTCAAAACAGTGGTTAATTTGTAAAAACATAAGTGCCGGGGCTCTCAGCAGGAGGCAGCTTGCACCAGCCCATTTATCCTGCACCGCGGCCTAAAACAGAACCAGCTGCTAACCATGAAAATAGGAAGAGGATGTGGTGTAATGGCCAGAGCTGCCAACTTCGGAGCTGGGAAACCAGGTTTAAGTCTCAGCGTCGGCTCACCATCCTGTGATTCTGGGCAAAACACTTAATCTCCGCCTAAAATGAATGTGTCCTTAACTGGTGCTCATGAAAAGTGCCAGTGTTGATGAGTACGTTTTGGTGCCGAGCAACGGAAACCACCGGCTCAAATTAAGCACTGGTGCTGAAGCAATGGAAAAAATGAGCCACTGCTTCTGCTGCATTAATGAAAGCACCACCTCTGACTTATGCATCTAAACCTAAAGGGAATGCTAGGTGTGCACTAATTACACATTATGAACATGAAATGTGCCGATTAAAGTGCAGTTGATTTAAACATGAGGACTCTAAAAGATCATAGAAAACTTGAAAACAGGGGCTGTATTATTCATATTGCACTGGGAGTGTATTCCCACTTTGTGCACCCCGCTACGAACTATTGTGTTACAGAAAGCTCAGCAGACGTTTGTACGGCTCCTTCTGTAGTGCAGAGAGGACTGGTGCACATGTACTGCCGGCACTATCTTCAGAGGGCGTGCCCTCATTTGCATGGGGGTGGTGCCTCATTCAATGAAGGGAATAATTTTGCCTCTGTGCCCGCACCATATTACGGACACCAGTTCAGAAACAGCCAGGCCCTAAAGGAGGCACACTGGCACAAAGTGTTGGGGCACTGCCAGTGGGCCCATGGAGGTCAGCCCTCTGGAAGGGTTAAAGTGAGTGCCTTGTTCCAGCCAGACAGTTCCCTGCAGGTGGGTGAGTTCACTCACTGCACCCGCGTGCAGGGGATCTGTCACCTCTTTAACCCCTTCACTGCGGCGGCTATTCCGCCGCAGTGCTAAGGGGGCGGGGCGGAAATGCAGCAGGCTCATGCTGGTGACGGAACCGCTCCGTCACCAGCGTTGGTTGCGATGTGCTTATGACGGAGCGGTTCCGTCATGGCTCCGCCCACTCAATAGAACGCTCAGCGCAGGCGCGTAATTCGCGCCGCGCAGGAGCGTCGGGCGGGCCATGACAGAACCGCTCCTTCATCAGCACAGCGCCACCGCGGCTGATGACGGAGCGGTTCCGTCATCAGCAGGGGAGTGGTTAAAGAGCAGGCGGATGCTGTGCGCCCTGTGAAACATGAAGGGCATGTAAGCAGCCGCTCTTTCTTTCACAAAATGAACTCCCTCCAGAGCAGGCACAGCTTTGAAGCTGTCATGAGGGACGGCTCATTCATAATAGGTGCAGGATCCTAGTCTGCGCCAGGCGCACCTTTTGAAAGTGCCCCATGGCACAAACTGGCACAGTGCACCCTATGTATAATACAGGTCTAGAAAAGGGACAAAGCTATTGAGTGGTAGCTAAGGTCATTTTACTTATTCTGCCTGTCGGCTTTCTATAGAGTTGGGTGCTTATAGAACAAAATGCCAGGGACCAGGCACGTGCCATCATGCGTGCTCTGACCCCGTTTGCATCACGGGGTTCACATCTTGTCCCATTTATAGCATATCTGTGTCCTTCTAGTTGCTGATGCAGTATAGGGGAGAGAGGAAACTTCAGAAAGTTGAAAGAGCTCTCAAAACTATGTTTATATTTTATATATTTTCACTGCCTTTATGACCTGAGGATGGAAGAGGCTAGGTCTTTAGCTTGGGTGAAATTAGCGGCTACTAGTATGTCTAATGACTCCAGAACTTTCTGGAAGTTATTTCCCTCTTGGGACATGGTCAGCCGAGATGCATAGATACCAACATTTCGGCAGATATTTGGAAGAACTGTTTTGCAGTACTGTGTTTATCTTATCTTCTGTTGCATCTGAGCGTTTTAAAGCCGAGATATTCCCTCTTGCTCCTTTCAGGGTGAGCAAGGTTCAATTGGAACAGCTCATGCCGAAATTGAAGAAATTGCTTAATCCTGATCTCGTGGGGATTGATCTATTCAGGAGGAATTTAAATGTTTGGATCTGATCTGTGCAGCCTCAAATGCAGTCCTAGCCCTTGGTCAGCTACTGCCTTTGTGGCATAAAGACATTATTGTCCCATCTATTCCAAAGGGGAATCATGATCATGCTGCTTTATATTGTCCCATCTCGAGTAGGATGCCCACATAACTTGCAGACCAAGATGCTTCTAACTGTCTCGAGGGATGGATTTCTGCTGAGAATATCTTGAAGGTATAGAAGAACTTTAGGGAATGTGTGGGAACCATGGAATTGCCTTTTTTTGCCTGTTTTACAATTAAAAAAAAATAATTATGTAGGATCCACAGTACTTGGAATTCCTCAATTTGCTTCAGGCATTTGATGCCCCAGATCACCTCTTGTCGTGGCCTACCTTGCATGAGCTTTGTCTGGAATCTTCGATGATGGGTGCTAATGTAAATTACGATGGACATAATTCTGCAAGGGCCTGTTTTGGAGAGGGTCCACTGACGGATTCATTCTTTTGTTGTTGATGGTTTATCGGGGATGTGTTTTAGCCCTGCTTATCTTCAATCTTTTAATTGATGACCTTGAGGTGTCACTTTGGAATGCTACTCAGAATGTGTCCTATATACTTTAGTGTTAGCCCAAAAGGCGAGCTTCAAAGGGTAAGCCACCTTTGAAAGGTCAGCTGCAACAACACCCCTGAGAAGGATGCCTTTTGTTCCTGCAGACAATTGGAAGACAGAGCCAAGCCAGAGAGGAAAAACTTGTCCCCAAACTGGTTTTCCCATGGGCGTGAAGCCCACTGGTGGGCTACCGTGGGCTACCGTGTTTGTGATGACCAAGGAAGGGTTGTGCCCTTTTAAAAGGGGAAAGAATGGGATAACTAGATGCCACACATTTCAGGAAATGCGTCACTAGGAAGGAGGGGACCTAGTAGCTAGTAGCCCATTGACTAGCGACCACGTGGTCTTCTCTGGGCACTTTTCTGGGATAAACATGGCAACACTGGCACTCTGCCCCTCAGGTCATGCTGGATTCAGCGGGAAAAACCAAAGGCCCTTGAAACTGCACAAAGAAAGGCTGCATTTTGGTGAGAATTTCACAAGCTGCACTGTGGGCTGGCAGGGAAAAGTTCATTCCTATCCCAACCTACATCAGTGACTTCAAGGATCAGTTGGCTGATCCCATGGAACCAGCTCCAGGGGCAGACTGAATTAATGAATGTAGCATTTTAGAGCACATTGTCATTCAAAAGGGGGCATCCTGGTGCTAACTCGGACACAAGTCAAACCTGTACTCAGTACAACAAGGGAACGCCCAACGACCCAGCAAGAAGATGCAAAAAAAGAAGATATGGGATCCCGCTCAACTAAATGAATGAATAACAAAGATTATCTGGTGCAAGAAAAAGCCAGGTTTTTGGACTCTTTTAAAAGCTGGCTTCCTTAATCTATGAACTGAAGAGGACCTGGAAGTTGATTCCATGCTTTAACATGTAAAACCATAAAGGACTTGCTATCCAGGGATTTAAGTCTGAAAGGTGGAGGTTTTAGGAGATTGGCATTAGAGGATCTCGGCATCCTCTGGGCCCTGTGGTGACAGAACCGGACAGTGAGATATTTTGGACCAGTAGCATGGAATGCCCTGAACACCAGAGTGAGGATCTTAAATGAGACCCTCTTGTGAACCAGTAGCCAGTGCAGTCTTCTGAGTGCTTCCGAGGCCGCACTCTGTGGCATTTTAGTACCAGTCTGATGGTCGCATGTTGAACCATCTGAAGTTTGTGAAGCAACTGCTTTGAAGTCCCTGAATAAAGGCTGTTACAGTAGTTTAGCCTAGATGGTATTAAGGCGAAGGCAACTTTTTTCCATGCGGCTAGAGGAAGGAATTCAAATATTTTTTTTCCAGATTTCATCAATAAAAAACACATATCAGCTGTTGATAAAGCTTACAGGTGGAAGGAAAGAATGGTATTGAATTTTACTCCCAGACTGCTGAAGGACAAGAGCTGAAAGAGCCCTAAACAAGAAGTTGGTAGCCACCAGAGATATTTTGCTGCTACCATTTGCCTGGCACCCAAGAGGACAAATCCAAGATATCCAAAGGTTACACCCATGTCAGACCCAGGAATGCTATCAATGTCTGGGTTTGTCGTACTCCAGTGACGTCAATCCCCACAACATTTTTTCACCCCAACCGCAGTGCAAGGAAACCAGTAGCTCAGCATAGTCTGGGCTGCTACTGCAACGTGGAGGACTTCGAAGGACCCCAATCTCTGTGGCCAAATTCGCCCCACGTCACCTGTGGACCAAGGGACAACCACAAAGATACCCCTTCTGCCATACCTCAACCGGAGCATCCTTTAAGGATCTTTTGCATGTATCCTCAGCATCAGTATCATTCCATTGATGTCTATGGTGGTCATCCTGTAAAGATTGGAACTTGCTTTAAAAATGCTGTAAAGTATCCTTTCTGTCCCCCAAGACCTTTTCCCTGCTGGATTTTGTCACCCAACATGAGCCGGAGTACCTGCAATAACTTATTCAAACTTTTGAAAAAGTTACAAACTTTTTGTTGACCAATGCTTGTTTGTGGTTGCATTTAAATGTGATAAAAACGTCTAATATATTTCTCTGAAACCTGATAGTGGATTTTCATGATCAATCTCCCTTCAAATTCATAAAAATATGCCCTTTTTTAAGATATTGTTTTTGTCTCTTTCTTGTTGTGTGACTTGATTTTGTTGTTTGGTGCTGTTAAATGTTTTACACAAAGTTCATTTGCCAAGCCTTACTGCTTACAGCCACAGCTACCCAGGGTTGAGTTAAGGGTAAGTAAACGATACTGACTGGCCCCAGGATGGTATTTGCAAGTGTACTCCATGATATGGCCCGATAGCTATATCATATTGTACACCCTTAACCTCACACAGAGGCTCTGTTGTGACTCAGGCCCTGGCAGGATATGAAGCCCAGCAGCATCACCTGCAAAGTTATGTGGGGTGATGCAGTTACATTGGCTTTGTACGACGAAGGACGTGTTTTTGCTTTCAATGCTGATTCTTCCCTGCTCCATTCATGCAGTTACTGTAAAGGCGATCCAAGAGATGGCTACCATATCTGAATACCGATAACTCTTCTTTTATGTACCAGGTTTCGGTACAATGAACTAGGATGCTTCTTCAGATCTGCTGTGTCTGTCGTTATATGGTTGCATCGAATTGATTGGTCCCATCATTTTGCCAGTGTCAAAGATTTGCTGAGGCTGGGATTCTCTACAGACGGTGCGCTGGGGTGATGGACTTTGGTGACAAGATCCTTTAACTCTATCTTGCAGATGGGGGATGAGAAGAGGGCCTCCACTAGTTGTTAAGCCCTAGCTCATTTTGAGTGGAAGCCTTTTCCCAGTTCTGAGAGCTACTTTTTTTTATTCCTAACACATTTCCCTCATTGTTTGTTCTTCTGATTTCAGAGAGGTCAGCCTGAGGTAGGGCATGATTCTTTATAGAGCTCAGTAGTGTGTGTCGCTGGGAGGATTCAGACTGTCTTGCACTTTGTAGTCTTTGGCCTTTTAGAAGGCTTCTTGGAAAAACTTGACTTATGGCCAACAGGAGCCAGGCTGTCGGGGAGTGTGTGCATGGCCGGACTGGCCGTAGCAGGCAGCGGGCAATTTCCCGGTGGGCCGGAAGGGTGGGGCCGGTTTTGGACTGGTGGGGGCCATATTTATTTTTGGGCCAGTTGCTGCCAAATCAGCCACTCTTAACAAAAGCGCAGCAGCAGTATTACCTAACGCGGTGGCGTTACTGGAGCTGGTCAGACGTAATTGCCAGGGTTGGATTGCGATCCCAGTCCGGCCCTAATTGTGTGCAACATCTTTGCTTGACATTCAATCCTACTGTATTCTTTGCGGTCTTCCGGTTCTTGTCCATAGTCTGATTGCAATGAGAACATCTTTTTAAGAAGAGTTTGTTAGCGCTTGTCTTGTTTTATATTCTGTCATTGAATGTTGGTTGTTCTTACTTTTGTGTTATTTGTTGTTTACGAGAATTTGAATGATAGCCATTTGTATCTTAGTGCATTTTCCATTTTTCTGATTGTATATTCGTCATTTGCAATAAACTGTAAATGTACTGAAAATAATAAAAATGGCTAAAGAGAATACGCGTCAAATGGTGCATGTACACTCAGGAAAGAAAAGGTGCATATTCTTCATAAACTAGACCGCCAACTTTTTTATCAATGGATGACGAACGGCTTAGGATAACTTCCCATGCTACCAATGACTAATGCGACAAATGAGATTCTGGTTTCATCAATGTAAACAGCGCTCTCGTGTTTGCCTTCCAGCTGTCGCGTCATCTGGTCTGTGGGTGTTTTTATGAACCCTAATTGTGCCATCCATGTCTGCTTTCGCTTCCTTTGCTACTGCAAAATGTGTTATGTAATCTGTTTGCCATTTTACTATCTGTATTTGCCACCTTTACAGATAGCCTATCAATAAAGTAAATTTAGTGCATACAAATTTAAAACGACGTGTAAAGAAAATGTAAAACGATATTAATCAAACCAACTGCCATCTGTTACTATTACAAATTTAATTCATATCAACTTTGTAAGCCTGACAGGTGGCAAGTCGTGGCCAAAGTTGAGTTGTAACTGAAATATGACATAGCCGAAATGGTACATTACTATATTATATATGTTAAAAAGTAAGTAAACTTGGTCAGGCATACTTCTGATGATGTTTCAGGCATCTTCTTATTAAAGAATGAAACTCTGTTTTGTACACCGTATTCCTTTCCTTTTTGGAGGGAATCTTGTTTTCCAACCCAGGTGGCTTTGAAAAGAACGTTTCTTTGTTATCTTTGTCCCAGGGAAAAGTGTCTATTTGTGTTTTCCTCCCCTGCACCTGGCTTTGGCTGCAGTGCATAGCCTGCCTTCGCTGACTTTCCACTTCTCTGAATGTTGACATGTTTGGAGCCCTAGTTCATGGCCACTCATCCTGCACCTGGTCAGTCTATATAGCTTTTCACTGACAGAGGTGATGTAATTTTCTGGGTTTTTACATCCTGTGCAGTGATTTATAACAACATACCTTGATCTTCATCTCCAGCTGATCTTCCCTGTGAATGACCTACTCCCATCCTCTGCAGGATCCAGTTTCCTGAGTTTGACCTCTTCCTTAGCTCGGATAGTTAAAACTTTGCGGAACACATTATATCATTTTTTTTTTTAAAAAAAGAGGCTTGGTCGCCACTGCTTTACAACAACAATTGGGCGCAATGGGATGCGACCTTGAGGATATTATGTTGCATTTGTGTGTTTGAGCCTTAAATTGTCACTCAACACCAAACTTCCGGTGACGGCAATTAACAGTGGTAAGTATGGTAAGAGGAACAGTTAAAGTATCTTTCAGCTCCATTCTGCATGTCAAATTTAAACTAATATGTGGACACAGTGGTGTGGCTGCTTTCCATCGCTAGCTATTGAGCTTCAGAATCCTCAGTTGTTTGCTCTTATTCCCCCCAAAATTGATGCAGCTTCAATTTGATAAATTTACAATAATTTCCCCCATACAGAGCCCTGTAGCTTGAACTAGAAAACAGCAGCACCTCAAAAACATTAGTGTAGATACCTATCAAATATATGTGAATGAGCAGCACAAGCGATCAGCTTATTGATTTAGCCAATACCTTGGATGTCAGTGAGTTTGATCGCATTATTAATTGTATTGCTACAAAAACCACTAAACAAAGGTAGCGGCTAGGCCAACGAGTCTGGACTTGGCAGTGGCGCCATTAATATTTTGTTTATTTATTTAATGCAACCATATGCAGCATTTGCAAACATATGCAGTATGCTAAAAACGATGGCAAAAATAAAAAATAAAAGAAGACGAAAAAAACGAGTGTCCCAGTAGAGCTGGGTACGAAGCAGACTTTTTTCACGCGACACTGCACGCGTGATTAGGAAAAAAAAAGGGTAATATTTACAGTCCAACCGAATCGGGCTGCCTGTTTCCACATGTTGTGCTTTGTGATGGACGGAAGCAGAATGTGAGTAACTTTCAAACCAGCCAGTAGATGAAGAGAGATGTCTTGGTAGCTCCTGTGAGTATGCAAATACGTATGGATTTTGAATTATATTTATTTTTTCCCATAAACATGAGGCTGGAGGTACCGCCAAGGTTGTCTATAGGCCAGACCTATAAAAAACAGTTTTCATCATACAAAGGAGCCTTCTTATGTGCAAAAAAAAGTCAATCCGATTTGCATTTACGAATCAGTGTCCACGTGGCATCACCCTTCAGTGGTCACAAGTCAATAGTAATGTGACACCTCACTGGAGTGTTTAATTGCAGACATTAATGGTGTAAAATGAAGTGCCCGAAATTAAATACTAACGTTAATACCTGATTAGATGGTTATTTATTGTGTTATCCTGCCATCTGATGGCCAAGGTTGGTGATTGCAACTATAGCATGGAAATACCATTTATTCTAAGCATGTGGTAAACGGAAAGTAACAATTGTCTGGCAGAAATGATACCCCGAGAAAGTCGCAAATGCAATCAGAGGACAAAAATATCCTGTTGCCATTTCAGACCCCGTGTTCCACCACGTACAGGTGATTGAGCTCTGAGTACAGATTTGAATCCTTACCCCTAATTTACTGAAATAGTGCACGAAAATGTTCAGTTATGTCGGCATTTACACGATCGGACCGCTTGCGTCATGGAGCTCCCATGATGGGGGCAGGGACACCCTTCTCCCATCATCATGACCGTGAAGCTATTGCAACCAATGAGTAACAGAGCAGTTAGCGCGCGCCCATTGCTTTGTCATGCATGGAGAGTCTACTGCTGGGCCCAAACTACCAACAAATCTGTGGCGCTCGCTGTCGACCTTCCATGTATCTAAATGTCTTTACTGTGACTCGACAATTTTGCACTCAACTGGTGAATCAAGCACGCTGCAAGGGACTATTTGCACCCGACGTGTGCACGGCGCACGTTTTTGAATCCAGTCACAAGTTTTTGTTAGGTCGAATCTGAGCAGCGCATTTCCTGCTCTGCAGGGCGAACAAAGCAAAAGCAAAACCAAAGGGGATGATGGACGGAGTCTTAAACATTGCAAGCACTCACCCCCAGTCAACTGATCTGGGTATAATCCATCGTCATTCTTTAGCTCACTCTGCCACCCCAGTTCAGACATGGCCATATGCAAATCAGTCTGACCCTGTGCCTCATGGGAACAGTCCAGCCCGAACTGCCAGGCCATGTCTTCCCTGGACCGGAAACAAGCATCCTGGGACCGCTTTCTGGCTAATCAGCCAGGCTAGCTTGAATCCAGTGGCAAAGTGAGCAAGGGACCCACATCTGGGCATACCCTGCCAACTTAGGGCGAACAAAGCAAAACTAAAGTGGATGATGGACGGAGTGCTGAACATTGCAAGCACTCACCCCCAGTCAACTGATCTGGGTTTAATCAATCAGCATTCTTTAGCTCAATCCATATATATATATCTGCAAACAAAACGTGTGGCAAAATTCTTTAAGAACAGGACCCGCCTGCACTTGCCTGGTAAGCAGCACGGAGTTTACCAGCAAGCACGGAGTTTTCCAGCAATCATTGAGCCCCAGTGCAAGTTGTGGGCGTGGGAAGGTGGAGCACAAGCGTGCAACACGTTCAGCATCAATTCAAAGGCACAGGTTCACACTGGCTGAAGGCAGACGAGCGTTTTTTCCAATAAGGATGCAAGCGTGAAATGGATGCAAATTTCAGAACATTGGTCGACATGCAGCAAGATAGGCTTTAATTTCGAACCACTGGGTGTTGAAATGAGACATTGTGCTAGAGTTCGACGTAGTAACTGTGAGTGTGACTGACCCTGCACTACAGGTCCCAAGATGCAATGTGCCACGCCCACCTTGGGGCAGGACCTTTAAAGTGAATGGGTGGGAACACGAACTCTAGTCAGCACAAACGCCATTGAGAAAGAGAACAAGGAGTTCTTGAAACGCGTCTGGACATTGTGCCTCAGAACCTTTATGAAGTGCTTGCATTGCAGACCAAAGCCCAAAGGAGTGGATTTGACTTTTGCATACAGTGCTGCCACTTTGCCTGAATAAACCAGTACCTTGAATTCTGATGCCTGGTCGGCGTGCTTCTTTCCATCTGGTAAAGAAGGAGTGTGTGTATGTTTCTTGGAGGTGTTCGCCCCCAGCGCCTTGACCGCCCTTACCTGTGTCCTGCTCTGCGAACAAAACGTGTGGCAAAATATATATATATATATATATATATATATATATATATATATATATATATATATATATATATATATATATGTACAAACATCGTTTGCAGGTACACCGCGTAGCTCCAGATCGAGAGGGCGCATCACTGAAACAGCACCTGCTGGCTGGAAAACATGTCGGACTCGCTCTCTTCTCCTGACAAAAAGAGTGTGACACAGCTCCGGGGGTTTTTCAAGACACAGCTTTATTTATGTGAAAACGCTGGCATTAAAAGTCTCTGGAAACGCAGGGCAGACGCGTTTCCGCCTTCAATGGCTTCATCAGTGCCCATTCCAGATAGTCTCTCGTTATTTCTGGGGGTCTTCGATGTGTTATTCAGATGTATGACCACTCCCTGGTCATGTGTTCATCGGCCCCTCCCTCACCTCACAGGTGCCGGCACTTCCCGTTCCTTTCACCACTCAGCTGCATTCTGGTAAGTGAAGTCCTCCATAGGAGCCCACACAGTGATGGGTATTCCTTAAACATCGCTTGATGCCCCAATCTTAGTTGGCTGGTGACCCCACGCCGGTGCAGTCGTGTGGAAGGTAAAGCCGTCCTTGGTCCCCCTTCTCAGGCAAACATCTTTGCCTCCTCTCTCCCCATTCTGGCGTGAGTTGCCTTGTAGAAGTCTGACGCCTGGGGGGGTGACGCGTAACTGGTTGGGTACAATATATATATATATACAACATAGTTGAGAGTGCCCCAAATGAAAAAGCCACACAGAGAGAGCTTTACTCCATATTTATTGCAGGCTGCAAACAGAACCGACTCTCCCCTCTGGTTCCTCTATCTTGCCAAACGCGTTTCGGGCAACACTTTGCCCTTGTTCACTGGCTGATGCAAAGTCACGGCTGCCATGCTTGATTAAATTAAATGTCAAGTCCAGCCCCCATGGGCGTGTGCAAATTGCCTCTCGGTACTTGTAGTTCATTATTTACCTCATGTGAGTGCTGCCGATTAATGCTCCATAAAAACAAAAGTTCTTACCCATGTGGGTTAACCAAAGGTGGGAAAGCACAGTTTCTGTTGTCTATATTGCCTTTGCGCAATTCAGGACTCTCTCTCCTCCCGGCGTCACGGTAGTCCGGCGTTGCAGGTCCGCTCACAGAGCAGCGGGGCTTTTTCGCGACTGAGCAAGCCGCCAAATATCCAACATAGTTGAGAGTGCCCCAAATGAAAAAGCCACACAGAGAGAGCTTTACTCCATATTTATTGCAGGCCGCAAACAGAACCGACTCTCCCCTCTGGTTCCTCTATCTTGCCAAACGCGTTTCGGGCAACACTTTGCCCTTGTTCACTGGCTGATGCAAAGTCACGGCTGCCATGCTTGATTAAATTAAATGTCAAGTCCCGCCCCCATGGGCGTGTGCAAATTGCCTCTCGGTACTTGTAGTTCATTATTTACCTCATGATAAAGTGCGAATCACAATTCGTGGTGTACCATGTACCAAATACAATGTTTCTGTGGCAAAAAGTACATTGGCTCAACAGTCTGCCCACTTAAAAAGAGAATACTCGAACATACAAGAGCTATTCAGAACAATGACCTGAGTTATGCAACAGCGAAACACTTAAAAACTCACCCAGGTAAAACTTGGAAAGACATGAAATATGCTGGTATTGCCATGGTGAGTGAGAATGAAAGAGGAGACGACCGAATCACCAAATTAAGACGCCTTGAATCCAAACTGATAAGATTTAAAACAAGAAACCCGTGGGGTCTCAACGCGGATGAGGAACTTTATGTACACTTATGATCCCTTTTGTCGAAAACATATGGACTGAATACTACAATGAATTTGAAACTCAATATATGAAATATATCTCTCTATTGACTTTATAGTGTATGAATCATTCAAACGAAATACATGTGACAGATATATAATACATAAACATTTTTCTTTGCGCTGTATAGCTGTGAGTGATGCATAAACGGCACAATTGGACTATCTGGCACTTAGCCACAAATCCCTTACATGGACACTCAGTCCATCACCAAGCCTATATTTAACATGGGCCATTCAATATGTAAATACATAATGTTGATATACAGCGCTATGTTGATATACATTATGCGCAATTGTACAATATTACTATAATATACTTATGCAGTTCAAAGTGTGCCGCGAACTGCTGCATTCCGGCATATTACAGCGCATTGTTTGGTTAAATTTTAAACCTAAAACTACTGAGTCCACAATGCATCATAACAGGCTATGTGGTGTCATCAGCTATTTATGGTAGACCTAAATGATGGACATTTGTTTGTAACCGTGATCAGGGACAGTTCATGTCCGAAACGCGTAGGTGGGGAACCTACAGAAAATAAATTAAAGATCAACAATCAAAAAAAAAAAAGGTGGGAACCTACAGAAAATAAATTAAAGATCAACAATCAAAGTAGTGTGCGGCGTCTTCTTCATTGAAGGTTCTTTGCTAAAAACATTGTTTGCGAGGGTGTCCTGAACCTCGCCGCCAGCACCAGCCACAAAGCTGCTCCTCTCGCCTTGGGACATTTGCTAGTACAATATATAGATATATATATAACTCGCCACCAAAGACAAGGCTCCTGCCTTAGCAGTAAATGACGAAAAGCAGACCCAAATTCTGTGCTTCACTCAGAGTGCTTTATTTCTCAGCCAGCCAGCCGCCATAACGCGTTTCGCTTCCAACGAAGCTTGATCACATGGCAAGTTGCGTTAGGCGGTGACCAGTATTTAAAGTGCTAGTGCAAGGATTAAGCAGAGCCAATAGCGAACAACATACTTCTCAGTAGCTATACAGAATTACAAGTTTGTGCAATATCTGATCTGGCTAATTATAAAATGAATAAATATGGTAAAATCATTTATCATTCATAATATTATTACAATTTAAAAAAAATCCCATTTTCGATTTTAAAAAACATGTGTATCTGCAGATTGATATCAATTACAAGTGCAAGATTCAAATTAATACTGCAGCCCATCCAAATATGAATATTTTCTTTCAACAGAATAGCTACCTCAAATAGAGAATTCTCAATCATGCTGTCCAAATTGTTGATATTGCCCATGTGGGCCATAAACCAATTAGTCTACAATCTGGCTCTTACCACAAGTCACATTGATAGCCTACTGGTCACAAGGAGTAGTTTATCTGCAAAAAATGTTGTTAAGTGCATGTGCAAGTGCAAAAAGATGTAATCCCAAGATTAATCCTGGCATAACCCCCACCTATTAAAAATGACATACATTAGACGCGAGACCCATCATAACCATCTGATCTAGAAAAATCTGCAATTCATTAAAACTCACTATGAAAACTAAGAACAGAACCCCAGTTGAATGCAATAACCCTGCAATGAAAAATGACTTGTTTTATCGGTATGCAACCCAACACAAAAGGCCCCATTATTATAAACAAGTATGCAGATCCTCAGTGGCATTTAATCCATTCAGATATTTACTGTCTAATTCCAGAATATATCTTGTTTCGAGAAGTTGAAGCCCCGCTTCCCTGTTACCACCCCGTTTCAGAGGCCACACTGAGTCGATGAAATAATACTGGAGATCAGCAGGATTTGCCCCATGAACAGGGATTACTCCGCCCATGTGGGCCACACCGTGGCCTGATGGTACACGTAGTGCTGGGTCTTCTTCCAGTGGATTGCTGTGCTTCACTCTTGCATCTTTCATGGGCGGAGTAATCCCGGTTTAAGAGTGTGCTGGAAAACTGCCGACTTCATTTGTTGCCAAAAGCCCAGAACCCCAAGAAGAAGTGCTACCTATGCACGAAACGCGTCGGGATGGAAAATCTGCTGCAACAAGGTCGGCTCTTGCCCTGTCGTCGCCCAATAAAAAGCTGCAAGATTACAAACTATCCTGGTGTGGTCCTCTCTCAGCAGGCAACTCTGTTTGTTTGATGTGTGTGTGTATATATATATATGTAATGATATGTAAATAGCACCCAGCACTAATCAATTTCACTGTGACCAAGCCTTAGTGGCGAAACGCGTCGGTAGGCAGCTACCTGATTTAGTGCCTTAAATAAAAGAACACTGAAGCATCCAGAAGTAGCCTGCGTATTTTCTTCGTGGAGGAAGAAATTTGTTTTGAATGTCAAAGGGTGTCCGGACCCACGCAGGCTCGCCGCAACTTTGAGACCAGGAGCAGCCGGGAATGGTGGTTTGTGTGTGTGTGTGTGTATATATATATATATATATATATATATATATATATATATTCCAAAGAAAAACGATCTTCATTTGGAAGAAATCACATGAGCCCACTCGGTCAGCTTAGCAGTTTATTCTCGGCACAGCAGGTAAGGACGATGCGTTTCGACAACATCCGTGGTCTAGGTCACATGACCATCGCCTCCATTGTCATCATATTTAAAGGAACATGCGCTTAGTTATTCATAGACATAAAAGAATTCTTTGCAACTCATACATAATGAAAATAATCAAACGTGAAAAACAGACGCAGCTGTTTGATAGTCAAATATGAAATACAGCAATTAGTTCCACATATTTGCATTACGAAAGAGCAATTTGCCATGAATAATTAAAACAACCCAAAACAAACCATTGTCTCTCTAGGACTCTGTTTCAGGTTGTAGGAGGGACTATTGTCATAGTTGTGTAGTCGGCTCAATGGGGAAAATGAAGGGAGTAGTGCCCCTGTGGCTAATTCTAGTTGTGACTAGAGGAATTTCCTCATGGGTCATGTCAACTTAGATCAATCGTGGTGAAGAGAGGTATAGTACCCCAAGCAGTGACTAGGGGTTCAATGGGACGTCAGTGTAACTCAGGTGCTTTTAACAATTCATTTTCCACGTGTGTGTCAGGATGATTCGCAGCATCATTTCTGGAAGGGCGACAAATAGTAAGGGATTAGCATCACATTTATAATGAACCCGGCAATTTTATTAAAAACCACTGACATACAGGTAAAAGGCAAGTCGCAAACGAGGATAAATTATTTCATGCGCTTTACGTTCCACAAAGTATATATATAAATGGCATAAGACTTTTTCCTGGATGGCACGGTGCTAATCCTATGCTTAAATACTTTGATAGAAAAACAGACATTTGAGGGGAGCAGATCTAGAATGTCACTGGTGTTGAGAGTGCTCTATGCAGGAGCTGCTTTCCACCTACACTGAGTACTACCCAGAGTTCTCACCTTCTTTTTTGCATATATATATATATATATATATATATCTCAAACAAGAGCTGTCGAAAATCATGAAATAATGCAAGGGAGACATGGCAGATCATGCATATCCATGAAATTAAAATGGAAAATGTTCTCTGCTGGCACTGCCTGGCTGCATGGAATCGAATTTTCAAGCTACGAGTGATAGGATCACATTGTAAATCGGTTGCTTCAGGAAAGTGGTGGAAGGTTGGCGTGCAGAGGCCCTGGAGGCGCTGACGCCGCTGTAGTGTATTAGTGTCAGGCTGACACTGTTAGCTGCTATCCTCGTAAGCTGTCTGTTCTTCAGCCTCTTAATTCCGATCCGGAGGGCAGAAGTGTATACTAGTTTGCATAGCTTTGTCATATACTCGGGGCCCCTGGAATTATGCGGCAGAGGAGGGCCAAATTATGCAACAGGGTTGAGTAAATTATGCAGCAAGAAAAGGCAAATTATGTGGCATAATGTGTCACATTTTGCTATAGTGTTACTTTATTATTTGGTCACTTTTACACTGTTTTGAAATTGGTTGAACCTCATTAGTACCAGTTTAAAACCCCAACTATAGCAATAAGCAACAGAAAGGTGACTCGTCAACCTTTTCTAAGGGCCTTTCACTGTGCTGCAACACGTGTGACTGCATTTATAGTAACTTTTTGACTGTTTGAGCTTGAAACAATTTTTGTGGGTTAAAATCTGCAGATTATACAGCAGATGATGGATTATGTGGAAAGTGCAGGAAATCTGTAATTATGTGAAAACCTTGCAGCCGCACAACTATAGTGGCCCTGCATACACCTTACCAAATGTGCACGACTGAAACCGTGGTCACAGAATGACTTTTCACTAAGACGATAAGGGATGACAACATACTGAGACTTACTGTGATGCTAAATTAACGCGTGCCGCAGATTTAGGCGATCAACGCCTTTTTAATTAGTTAAATGTAACATTTTATATTGGTTTATGTGTCAGATGACAAACTGTATTTCGGCAAAATGATCTTTGTCATTCAACAATGAGTCATGAACATGAGCCTTTAGGGTTTCAATTTATTCACAAGATGTAATAAGTGTAAATGGAATGACACATTTTAGAAGAGAGTGGCACAGCCGACACATGTTTCGTCTGAAAAGTTCCCCCGGTCTGTGACTATAGAAAACATCCAAATATATTAACATATGAAATAAATATATTGGGGGGGGAAAAAAAGTTAACCAAACCACAGAAGTGGTGCCCTTAAAAAATACGAGGCTGAAATATAATGTGTTTTCTTTCTTTCTGCTGAAGCGCGTTATATTTCAGCGTCATATTTGGGGTGTGTTGCAACAGGTGCAAAACCTTTGGACAAATCTGCAAAGGACTTGCAGTGTAGAAGTCATCCGAATGTGCAAATTACAACCTCCAGCGTGGCCCTACTAGGGCATCAAGAGGATGTTCCTAAAGTGATGAGGAGACGTGCTGCTATACTGATATGACTAGCATAGCGCCAAGTGGCGGTGAGGTAGATGAATCACCCATTCCCGCAGGACAAGAGATGATACGACAAAGTAGCATGCTGAATAATGAATTAGATGCTAATTTATACCCAAAAGTAAATAGGACCCAAGATATATGTGGCCCGTCCAGAAGAATTTACAAGAAAGCGGGACACATTCACTTTAAATTTGCTCCTGCGCTAGTGAGGGGAAAGCGGTCCGCCATTTCACCGAAGGAACAAAAAGAAACTGAAGGAAGACAACAGAGACCACAACCAAAAACTAGATGGTCTTAGTTAAAGGTAAGTCTTGAGTTGTTATCTGAAGATGGTAGGGTTTGTTTGAGTTTGAATGATAGGCAATAAGGAATTCCATGATTTAGAGGTCACAGCGGCTAGAGAAGGGCCTGCTATTTTGCCATTTTTAAATTTTTTTTAACAAAAATGTATGTTTAGATTTTAAGACCCATGAAGGTAGATACTAGGTGACTAAAGATGCCATACAAGTTTCTTGACTACTGTTGTAAATTGTCTTATGGAAGAGACCATACATTGAAAAATGCATGCTTCTAAAGTAGAGGTCAGCAAGCAATATGCGGAGACAATCTGATGTGGTATGGACTGTATACTTTATTTTTCAAATAACATAGGGCCCCATTAGGATGGTGGGCAGATTGCCACTGCCGGCCCGGCGGGGGCAATCTGCCGGCCATCCCAGTAGAAAAGACCTCCCGCCATATTATTATGGCTGGGGGGTCCGCGACGGACGGAAAGACTGTCCGCCGCATTTCCGACCCGGTCGACTTGCGATTGGGCGGAAAACGCTGCAGTATGATGGCGGTGTCTGTTTGACACCGCCATCCATATTACAATGTGCATTTAGGAATGCCTTTCCGTGGCGGCAAGTCATGCAGAGTCTGCTAGTGGGGCACGGGGGGGAGGGCTGCACATGGGGGGTACATGGGGGTATCCCATGCAGTCATATGCACAACATGGCAGGCACCGTGTGGTGCCTGCCATGTTGTGCATGGAAGTGCACAGCATGCCTCCCTAACATTGTGGCGGGCGGTGCTGAGTGCACCGCCCCCCACAATGTTTGGGATGCAGGGTGCGCCGGCCAATGTGGCGGGCGCATCTTAATAGCACCCACGGGACCCCCCGCCCTTATGGCGGGCGGTCCATTTTCACGACAGCCGCCCGTCATCCTAATGGGGCCCATAGTGTTACATTACTATTGACGCACAAATAACTGGGAATCACTGATGTACCCATAGGAGAAGCAGTATACTGTAAGCTGTACTCAATGCATGATGAGAAATAATTGGAATAATAATTAAAATAATTATTATGATAAAAAAGGATGTTTACTTACAACAATTTGTGCTTTGAAATCTCATGCGGGCTAGTGTCTACAGTACATCAATACTTCGGTCCACGGCCCCCTTCTGATCACCCTTGTGCATATCAGCATAATTTGTGTAGGGGTTTCACAGGCATCTATGACTCCTACTGTAATACTACAGTGTCCTGAGGACACAAGCAAGCATGCATGCCTATTGCACGCTAAGACGTTTTGTATAATAGGACTCCTGGTGTTAGTAAAACGACAAATTGAGACACATCACAATGCAACACTGTTATCATTTGGTGTTGTGATTGCAAGTGTTTGTTCTACGGTGCTAAACTATATCTACTATAATACATGCTCAAACAGTAACATGGTGCTACAGAGTCGAGAGTATGGTTACAAGCATCTTGGTTCATCCACATTCCATATTGAAGCATGTGTTTTTTGTGCTTACCACTGATTAATAGTCTTTGACCTCCAGGAGATTGTTGGAATCTCTCCATTAGCAATATCCAGAATGTCAGTGCTAGGCAGTCTAAGGTAGAGTGAGAAAGTTTAGAAAGTGAAAAATGTGAATATCTCTCCTAAATGTGTCATTAGTTGTTGAAAGACTATTAATACCCCAAACTCCATGGTTTATACAGTGTAAATGTCAAAAGCAAGTTTCATATGATTGCCCTATAGCACATCTGCTTCACAGACAACTTTGTCAGCTATACGGCCGGAGGAGCAGATAGTGCAGGTCACGTTATAATATAGCTTTAGCTTTAAAGCCTGCCTTTACGGGCTCTACCGGCCATTAAAGGCCCACTCAACCGTTATCAGTGAGGGCCTTTAACAAGGGAGTGGGCCTTGAATGGCTGGTAGAGTCCGCTGCGGAGAGCTCTGAGGCTATTAGAACATTCCGCCCTTGCTTAACTTTTTTGTACCTTTATCAATAATAAGATATGATTGGTAAGAACACCTTTTACCACAATATGCAGGGCGGTTTATTCTTTAAGAAATGTATATAGCTGAGCTGTCTGCAAACTAATCATAGGCTTTATGTACTGAAAGAGTGGTCACAAATTGCACACCAACATTTTGCAAGCAGTCTTTAATTTTGCGATGCGACCTATGTACTATTACGTCACATCACAAAATAACCAGTCACAGGGCTCAATGAATTACCAGTCTAACGAACATTAATTTGACCGGTTAGTGTTAGTGACCCCGTTCAATACCTGCAATCACAAGAATGATGGCCAACAAGGAACCGCAGGCCGTTTGTTTTTAGCAGCCCATCTTCCCTAAACAATCTGGTACTCTTTAACAAAAAAACCCTAATTAGGAAAATACATCGGGACCAGGCAGTTGTTACATACCATACCAAGGCACAATTACAAGGGGAAGCCGCTTTCATGCCCCTTCCTAATGACAATTCAGTTCATTTTTCCAAGGTTGGCAATGCTTTTCCAGCTCGCAATATGGTTTCAGTACATACCGAAAAGTCATTTTGTGGTCAAAAACTCTGTTATTTCGCAAACTCAGGTTTTGTGACTGCAAAATGGCCTGATACACAAGCTCCATGTGCTTACTGTGTGTTTAACAGGTATTTGACACACTTATCAGGCTTTTTAGGGCTGGCTATAAACAACCTTTGTTGTTTACTGACATTTGTAACCATCTCTCAAAAATATACATAGTGGGATTTGACTCTGTTCCGAGGAGAATATCTCACGTGCAGCTATTCGGTGCATCATCCACTTCCTATGGGACAGTTTGCATTGCAGTCCAGGAGGGACCATTTTGCATCTAAAACATACACTCAAACCAACATACTTTTTGTGACATCCAGTTCTTCCATTTTCTTTATTCCAAGACGCCCTGCCTCGGGTAGATTGTGACACCAAAGCATTGTCTGTCTTGAAAAAAGATAGAGTACCTGAAAATTGTAACATACACTTTTGAGATAGTTGGGACGTTTGGGTATATTCACTGCTATCTAGGATTTATAAACTGCACCTTTGTAGTAACTAAGGGCCTATTACGATCTTGGTGGACAGGGCTACTCTGTCACAAATGTGTTGGATATCCCGTCCACCAAATTACAATTCCATTATATTATATGGAACTTGTAATGTAATGTATGTGGTCTTGTAAAGCACACTACTGCCCTGAGGCGTCGTGGCGCTGTAGACCGCTGGGAAACCCGTCCTGGCTATCCCTGTGAGATGGTCCCTGCTGGGTATCTCCAAGGTGAAACCAGGCATCCCCCGCGAATGTGGGGGGCCGTTGTAGAGATGAGGCAAGCTATTGCCCAGAGTTGCCGAGTGTGTTCCCTGGTTAGAGTAGGCACTGAGGCGAGAATTATCGAGTCCGCTGACCCTGGTCCACGACCCTGCCGTGTCGGGAATTGAACCCTGGTCCCGGGCCGTTCTCTGCTTCCGGGTCTGCCGCCTCTAACCAGTGAGCCACACCACTTCACTACCAGTGAGCCACACCACACCAGTGATATACTTCACATTTTTGATAGAGTATCCCATCAGCCAAAATCTAAATCAGGCCGTTACTAGCCCAGCACTACACATGGCCAACCACTGGTACTGCAACACCTTCTCATAGAAACTAATGGGAGTATGAACTTACTACAAAAGTGTAGGTGATTACAAAAGTCCTGTTTGTGAATAACTCTTTAGTAAGGTTTGTAATACTACTGTAGTACAACAAAACTGTGAATAAGACCCTGTGTGGCTTTCCTTGACACAATGTTCCCTGTTTCTTTCTTTTCGGACAATCATCTTGAATTTAGCCTTCCGTGTTAATTTCTTGCTAAACAGTCAATATTTGTCTTCCATTGACTCAAGTTGTTCTGGACTAGAAAAAGAATATTAGTGGTAGTGGTAGTGGCAAGCCTTCAGCTTCTTAATTTTGTCACAAGAATACAGCTTCCTTTCTATGTCTATTCCTTGGTCTGTAGGTGATCGTATATTGCAAAAGAGAAACCAATATGGGTCATCTTGTATGGCTGGCATAAAGATATTTCATTGATCAATAGTAAGGACGTTTCTTCTGGTCAGTCCAAACAGTTATCATGTGCATTGCTACCTCTAAATAGTGTCCACCTTGGAAAAGTCTGTTTAATTGCCAAAAGCTTTCTATAATAAATTGTATAATTCCTTTGGGTTAACATAATATTTGTGAGTAGAAAGCCACTGGATTAACTGTTTCTCATTGTGACAATACTGCTCCAAAGGCGTGTGAAGAGACATCTGTTTCTGCAATATTTGCAAAAAGTGAGGTCCTGAGTGTTATACAATCGGTGCCAATGTGAATGCGGTCTTTTGTTGAAAGGCCTTGTGGAAAGAGATCGAGACCTCTGCTGCTGATTGTGGTTCCGGGTTGCCGTGCGACGAGAACACGAGGATGCGAGTACGCGAGCGCATGAATGCGGAAGGAAGCAACAAGTCATTTCTGGTCCCGCAGCGAAGCCGAAGTCTGTCCGTGCCGGTGGCCGGGCCGGGCGCTGATTGCCGGGATCGCTGGACAGTGCTGGGAGCCCCGTGGCCATACGTGAAGTCGCGAGGCCGGCGCCTGCTCCCAAGAGTGATTCCCTGGTTCCTGGCTCTGAGAGGCACGGAGCGAGGTGCAAGGGCCAACGCAAGTGCATGAAAGTGCGTGAAAGGAGGAGCGAAGAGCTAAGAGCGTGGAGAGGGAGCGCATAATTGGGAAAGCCCTTGGTTGGAATCCCCATAGATCCGTTCGCCCCCCACAAGAGGGAGGGTGAGGCCAAAGAGGCCAAGAAAAAAAATTCCAGTAAAAAGGAGAAATATAGCTCCAGCCTAAGAAAGATCACACCCGCTGGAAAAAGCGGGATGTTATCACAGCATGCCCGATGCACCACTTCAGCACAGCAGAGGTAAGTGAAAGCAAATTTAGTTTTTATCTGATTGCAAGACAAAATAGCCTACTAATAGCATACTAAAGTGTTTGATAGCTTTTGATAGCTTTAGTAGCCACGTGACGTTCACACATGGAAATTTAAAACCTAGCCCATAAAGGAAATACTGGACTTTATAAAAAATAAAATGGTGCCTAAAAAAGTGAAGAGTACTAAAATAAGAAGAAACCCACAGTCTGTAAATAAGGAGACAAGTGAGTCAATTCTAGTGGGAACCCCAGAAGAAGTAAATGATAGGAGGGGTCAATCCAGAGTTTTATTAAAGGAAAAACCGCAGAATACACCGAACCCTCCACATGTGAGCACGAAGGAAAGTAATGTAGCGTCAAGGTCAATAAAAGATTTTGTGGGAAAACATTTATTTATTTATTAATTTATTTATACCATTTGTAAAGCGTGCTATTACCGAGCGGTGTCCTGGCGCTGGAATGAAATCTCCCCAAGGTGACAGTCCGGTTCTAAAGGCCAAAAAGACAGGTTTTGATATTGTTCCTGAAGGCCATCAGGTTCGTACTTTGCTTCAAGGCCAAGGGCACGGCATTCCAGGCGGTGGAAGCTCCAGAAATGAAGCTTCTGCCTCCCCATCCTGCTTTCCTAATCAGAGTTGTCTTCACTAGCCCTTTGTTGGCCGACCTAAGCTGTCTGCCTGGCGTGTACAGTTGGAAGTGCCGTTGGAGAAAAGATGGACCGAGTCCATGAATGGCTTTGTACACAATACACAATGATTTAAACATTATCTGTTTGCGCATCGGAAGCCAGTGCAGTTTCCTCAGTTCCTGTGCCACCGGCGCAAACTTGGGCAGACCCGTAATCAGACGTACGGCCTCATTGTGCAGCACCTGCAGTTTATTGAGCAGCCCCTGCTGGGCTTCCAGGAAGAGACTGTTGCAGTAGTCAAGGCGGGAGAGCACAAGTGCTGTCACCACCGTTTTCCTACTACTGTCCGGTAGGAATGGAAGAACCTTCCTAATAGTTTTCATAATCCAGTAAATGGAGGAGGTTCGTGCATTGACTTGCGGTTTGAAGGGTAGTTGACTGTCAATAAAAACTCCCAGGTTCTTTACCTTTGTTGCCGGAATGGGTGGAGCTCCCATATCGTCGAGCCACCATTTAGGGCTCCAGAAACTAACATCAGCCCAAAGAGTAGAATCTCGGTTTTAGAGGAGTTCAATTTTAGCCAGTTACCTGCCATTCATGTGCTAACCGCAGTCATGCAGTCCTGGAACCTGGCAGCTATGCCTACTTCTCTCCCCGGGAGCAGAGATACCACGATCTGAGTATCATCTGCGTAAGATGTTAATTCAAATCCAAATGACCGATTCACCGGGGTGAGGGAGGAGACATAAATATTAAATAAGGTGGGGCTAAGGGAGGAGCCCTGTGGGACCCCCCCTGGGAGTTTGAAAGGTCTGGACTCAAAATCTCCCAGGGCCACCACCTGGACCCTATCGGCAAGGGAAGATTTCAAAATGCTCAGGGCCGTCCTCTGGATCCCGCAGCCTTCTAAACGATCCACCAGGATACTGTGGTGGACCGTGTCGAAGGCCGAGGAAAGATCGAGGAGTACCAAAGCTGCACGCCCCCCTGCATCCAGCGCCTTCCTCATCTCTTCCATAGATTTGATCAGGGCAGTCTCAGTACTGTGACCTTCCCTAAACCCGTGTTGGGCTGTGTTCAAACACTGAGAGGTCCTGAGAAAGGCACAGAGTTGTGCATTCATAACCTTCTCGATACATTTAGCTGGCAGTGGTAGCCTATCTATAGGCCAATAGCTATTGGGGTCTGAAATTTCGAGAGTAGGTTTTTTATGCAGTGGGGCAATCAATGCTTGTTTCCAGCATGTTGGATATTCTCCGATGTCAAACATCTGGTTAAATAGGTCCGCAAGAATACACGATATAGGGGTGGCTGCCAACTTTGCAACTGAAGCAGGACAGGGATCTTGAGGCGAACCTGATTTAGTTGCATGCAGCAATTTTTTAATCTCTTCCGAGTTCACTGGACCGAACCCAGAGAGTTTTGCCTCGTGTGGATTGAGCAAGAGGGTCCTGTGTGTCCCTTCAAGAAGAGTCAGCCCCACTTGGTGCTCAATTGCCGTGAAGATCAGTTCCACTTTATTTGAGAAGAACTTGGCGAGAGTCTCACAAAGTTCCAGACTTGGAGGAACGATCGCTGACTTGGGAGTGACCAAACTGGTGACTGTGTCAAAGAGTTCCCTAGTAGAGTTCTTGGCTCCCTCAATCCGATCAGTAAAATATGTGCCTTTGGACTTCCTAATCATTTCTCTGTAAATCCTTTGACTGGCTTTGAGCTTAATTTTGTCTGTCTGAAGGTAAGCCGTACGCCAAACTCGCTCTAATGTTTTGCAGATCACCTTATATTCTCGTAGCTCATTGGAGAACCAGGGAGTAGATGGTACTGTACGAGTGGGGCAACAAAGTTTAGGCTGAGCTAAGATGGTACACGCTCGATCTATCCAGTCTGTGTACCTCTCTGCGGCTTAATTTACATCTGCTGGCAGAGTAATCATAGAGGATGTGAGCCGGTCCTCCAGTGCCATTCCATCAAGTTCTTTCCAGGGTCTGTACAGCTTGGCTGACTTCCTATCCTGCCTGGCCCTATCCAGTTGGGGCGTTTGGATGTTGAATAGCACCACTGAGTGATCTGACCAGGCCATGGACTCAGTATGGACGAACTGTAAGTCCGGATTGTTTGTAAAGATGCCATCCAGAGTGTGCCCTACTGTGTGCGTGGCCCCCATTACCACCTGAGGGAGTCCCGCCCCCTGCATTGCTTCAGCCAGGGCTAGAGTGTCCAGGTCTGAGCTACCTTCTAAGTGGAAATTAAAATCTCCTAGAACTGTAAAGGATTTAGTACACAGGGCTTCCTCCAAGATAATAGCCACTATTTCGAGGAACTGGGACCTGGATCCGGGTGGTCTATACAGAAGGCAGCCCTGGAAAGTTAGGTGATTTGAGATTGATAGCTTAAACCCCAGTGCCTCACACGTTTGTGAGGACACCGCCTGAAATGATCCCCGGATGGAGGCATGATAAATAATAGCCAGCCCACCTCCTCTTTTGCCGGCTCTGTCCAGAACACGACTCGGGTAACCTGATGGTGTGGCAATAACTAAATCCGGTCCAGAGGCCGAATCCATCCAAGTCTCCGTAATGAATGCAATTTTTGCATTTTTGTCCTTGATCAGTTCAGCGCATTCCGTGCTATGTTTGACCAGGGACCTGGCGTTAATAAGTATGCAATTAATTGTATTCATCTCACTATCGCCCCTGGTGTTGTGGGTCTTAATGAATGCCCTGATTGGTCTACAAAGAATTGCAGGTGGACAAGACGAGCATGCTGGGCACAAAATAAGTCCTGTCAACATATCCTTGTCTAGTCTTATACAAATGCAATTCTCCTCCCCCCCCCTTTAAGACTTAACAATAACTCACGGTTGTAAACCCTCCTGGTCTGACAATCTGAGGAAAAATGACCAGGGCTCCTGGCGCTCAGCGCTGGAGTGGCGCAGACCTGCGCGGACGGGAAGGCATAGTTCTTTTATACAGTGTAGAGGAGGGCGGGAGGCGTCCAACAGCTGGAGCGACAACCCTTTCCTGCTAGCAATATGGCGGCTGCAACCCTATTCCCCCACGGCGTCAGCACCTAGTCGGCTGCGCTGGGGATCGGGGTTCAGAATGCGGCGTGGTCAGAGAGTGCAGGTAATTTTAAACACTGAATGATGCTAGTGTCAAATAAACCAAGAAAACACAATTCTTAAAAGTGCAACACAATTTTTAAAAACAAAGAGGAGCACTAAGAAACTTATTGCAAACAAAATGCAAGATGTAGAGACGGATTTAAACCTAACTCAGGAAAAAAGCGATAGAAGTGCAGAATGTACAGAAGTATTATTTTCTAACCAATGTGATCTAAGCAATATAAACATTAATCTGGAACCAAGACTTTCGTCATCGCCCAGGATGTTCCAAGATTATGATACTGGGGACAGAGTGGATGAGGAGTCCTCAAAAGAGTGCTACATCCAGAATGTCAGCGGTGCCCAGAAGGAAAAAACGAATTCAGCTAAAAGCCTGAGGCAATGGACAAAGGGTGTCTCCAAGTCTATGGAAGAATTGCTATGTAACAGTACTGAGAATTTAGACTTGTTGGCTACCCCATCTACCTCATTCTTGGACATTATTCTTATGTTACAAAAGATCTTGCAGGGATTGCTAGAAGTCACACTCTCAAATATTAAAATATTAAAGGCACAAGAAACGAGCCTAAAGCTCACGATTTGTGAGCTGCAGGGAATTAGGGGTTTAATGCCATCTGTAGACAGACTGGTGTCAGCTACACCAAATAGAGAGGGCATAGGCGACACAGCGGTATTAAACCAATTGAACCAAGTTCATGATGTGTATATATCAAAACAACCCATGTTGAGTAGAAGAAGAAATTACTATAGGTGCGTAAAATCGAATCAAAAGATTTACAATCGGTTGGATTTTGTACTAATAGTAAAGGAAAGGAATTGACAAAAGTTGAAGTATACTCAAGGATGATTAAATCTGTAATATTAAAGGCTGAAATGGAGATACTCCAAGAAGGAATAAGATTAATCACAGAGGCAGAACTAGAAAGTGTGTGCCAACCTGACGGTAACTTCTTGAATTGTCATGCAGGATTGGGGAAAAGACAAGCCAGAATAATATCAGGAGCTTGTGGTATGAGAGAGGAAATTAAAATAATTGTTGAAAATCATGAGCCGAATAAGAATTGGGGAGATTGGAGTATGGAGGACAGAGAATTAAATGATTCATGGTGGGCAGTAAATGAGTCTGGCAATCTTAGTGGAATAGATTAGGAAAGCGGGTCATCGCATAGCCTAAGAATAGTTTTGTGGAATATTAATGGATTAAAAGAACTATCAAAAACGGAATGTATAAAAAATATTTCACGTAAGGCTGACATCGTCTGTTTGCAAGAGACTTGGTTATGCGACAGTACCCTAATAGTTGATAGTTTTACACAATATTCTATAAAGGCGACAAAAGCCAGACTCGGCCGGCCTTTGGGCGGAATCATGTCTCCAATTTCTACCAAAGCAATAAACAAGGCCTCCCTGATAAATACTTCTTGTAAATGGATATTAGCCAGTGAGTTATGTCTGCAGGACCAGCGAAGATTTAATGAATATGTGATTGTGGTTAATGTATACGTGCAGTGGGGCATCCCAGGAGAATATGCAAAAGAAATGGGGTTCTTCAAAGCAGGTTTGAAATCCTTAAATTATAAATATGGGAAGGATTTTATAATTATCAAGGGAGCTTTCAAGCACAAGTTAAATCCAAGTTAGGGAGAGTATTAGGGTCATATGAATTTATTAGTTTAAATGGTAGATCTGAATCTGATAGACCAGCAGAGCAAACATTTAGAAGGGGAAATCAACATTGCCCAATAGATTATTTGTTCGTTCAGGCCTGGAATTTTGAGCTAGTAAAAAAGTTTAAGGTAATTAAACGTTAAGGAAGTGACCACTATCCCTTATACTGTGAAATTGTAAGAGCCCCCAAGAGCACGTGACAGAGTTCTACCTCAACTGATTGATTACCCCAAAAGATCAACCACAAAACTGACGGAGGAATACTTTAGAAAACTGACTAGTTTACAACAAAACCTAGACCTGGAGATAGTATGGAACCAGAAGGTCGCTTGGTTTGAAGAAAAAATCAAGCAGGCAGCTCTATGTCTGTCAGTTAATATAAAGAAAACAAACTCAGGGGTCAAAAATCAGCAAGGGGTTGGCAGACTGCAAACATCTTGGTTTGACCCCGTATATAGGGAGAAAAAAGGCTACTAAAGAGAGAGGAAAGAAAGATGAAGTTAAGATATAATCAGGAGGGCTACAATAATTTACTAAAATTAAGGAAGGAATATAAAATGCTAGTGAGAAGTAAAAAAAGATGCTTCAAAAAAAAATGCTGGATTTCCTTCCTAGAAACCATAGAAAGCAAAAATACTAAAGGGTTTTGGAGGTTGATTCAAGATGCATCTGGTCGATCCCCAGGAACCATGAGTTGTGAAGTCGACGAGGCATCCTGAGAGGAGCATTTGAATCAATTATATAAATCTAAAAATGAGGCAGAAATTAGTGGGGAGAAAACGCTGAGGCGACAAGTAGTAAATAACCTAATTCCCCATTGCTCGTTTGAAAATGTAAAGAATAATATTAAGAATTTAAATTTAACCCGTGCAGCAGGGCCAGGTAATTTACCTGCAGTAATATTAAAAATAGAGTTAAAAAGGTGGGCCCAATTTTTCTCAAAAATGTTTATAGCTGTGCTGACCACAGGTATAATCCCAAAATCCTGGAGGGGAGCCATAATTAGGCCTATACATAAGAAAGGGGATAGAAAGGACCAAAACAACTATAGATTAATTAATCTTTTAGATATTGTTGCTAAAGTGTTCCCTAAAATAATCCTGCGTAAACTGAAGAAATGGATTGAATTCAAAGAGGGGCACTCAACACTTGATGATTGTTTCGCCCTGTGGGCCGTGGCAAGGAAGTCCGTAGAACAGCAGGGTAGATTATACTGCTGCTTCGTTGATTTGCGGGCGGCATTTGACCTAGTAGGTAGAGAATGCTTATGGGAGATGCTAAAAAAAATAATATCCCTATAGACATTCTAGAAGTAATTCAAAATCTGCATAACGAAAATTAGGCATAAGTTATTAAAGATCCTGCAGGAGGTTTGACCCAGGAGATAAGAATTAATAATGGGCTAAAACAGAGTTTTGTTTTGGCCCCATTATTGTTTTCTATTTTTCTTGCTGACCTACCGAAAATATTAATAACTGATAAAGGAGCAAGCCATAAGGTAGATGGAAAGCACCTGGCTTGCCTACTATATGCAGACGCCTTAGTTTTTTAGACCAAACGGTACTAGGGTTGCAAAGAAAGCTAAATGTTTTCGAGACTTATTGCTTATCCAAACACTTAATATGGAAAAAACTAAAATATTGTGCTTTGGAATGAAAAAACATGAATATAGTTGGGCTCTGGGCCATACAAAATTAGAAGTTGTAAACGAATATAAATATTTAGGTGTATGGTTCGATAGAGCGTTAAATTGGAATATGCACATTCAGGCCCAAAAAACAAAGGTTTTAGCAGGCATTTGTGGGTTGAAAAAATTCAATAGTATCTATGGAGACATATATCTCATAGACCAGAGCTGAAGCACTCAAAGCTATGATTCCCCCGTAAATGCAGTATGGTGTGGAAATCCTGTGCTTGGGGGGGAAATGTAGAGAAGTGTGGCTCAATAGTTAAAGGGCAGACCCTGATGCAGAGGTCTGGCCCGTGACCAGGGTTCAATTCCCGCCTCGGCGGCATTTGGACTCAATCTCCCCGGACCTGATAATTCTCGCCTCGGTGCCTAGTCTAATCATGGGTCCCACTCTGTGACTCTGGGCAATAGCTTGCATAATCTCCACAATGGCCCCAGCAGCGCTTGGATGCCTGGCTTCACCTTGGGGGGTGCCCAGGAGTGGGCATCTCACTGGAAAGCCAGGAAGGATTCCACAGCGGTATGAATACAGCGCTACAAGACCTCTGGGTAGAAGGCGCTATGTAAATACAAACACATTTACATTTACAAATGTGCCTGGGAAAAGGAGGAAGGAAAATGCCTGAAAACTCTTCTCTCCTTACCTAGCTCCGCAATGATACTGGCTATCAGGCTAGAACTAGACTGGCCAGCATGGAATATACATGTTCAGGTTAATCTGTGCAGATTTTGGAAAAGGTTGGGAGCTGGAGAAGAGGAGAAAGTGTCGATTTGGTGTAGGAGGGAGATCCAACAGAGCAAATTGAAGTGGGCAATAGCTACCAGAAATAATCTGTACTCTATTTGTGAAACCCTGAAAGCAAAAATTGATCCAGAATTATTGTGTATTGACAAATGGAAAAGTGTCTTAAAAACCTTGGGAAATTAAAAATCTAGACAGATCGATATGGATTATTTAAAGGAAAAAAAGTCTGTGCAGTTTATGATAAAAACATGGAGTAATGATAATTCATATCCATATTTAGATACTGTATCAGATCATAGGGTAAGATTGGAATTATTAAAAGTGAGAATAGGTATTAATCCCGCCCGTGCAAATGAGAAAGTAAAAAATATATTAATGGATGACTATGGTAAATGTACATGTGGGCTACATTTAAAATGTACTAGCGTTCACTTTGTAATGGATTGCCTAAAATTGGTATCAGTACGGCGGATGGTAATAAGGCCACTCTTTTTAAAATATGGAATAAACAGAAGGTTGCAAGCAATTGAACTACTTAGGGATATGGAGAGTTTAGAGAGTGCAATTGCCTTGGCGAAATTTATACAAGTAGCCAAAAGATTTCTTATGGAACAATGACATGAAATAGGGTGGTTTAAGATGTGATAAATTGATCAAAATATAATGTCTGTAATCATTTTATGAATTGTATTTTTTAGGTATTTTATCGCGACTTATAGTGTGTTATTGAATGTTTTTATAAGAACATAATGTAATTGGTTTTTAGGCTTTTAATTGTATTTGTACCCTTGTGGTGGTGGTCTCTCCCTGAAAGAGATGGTCTCTCTAGAATAGTAACATGATGGGTTGTACTGCAGTAGAGAAGTCCTTGACAAAGTGCTGGTAAAAGTCAGCAAATCAGAGGAATTACTGCATCTCTTTAACCAATATAGGACAGGGCCCACCAAGAACTTTCTTCACTTTAGAATTATCCATATTAACTCCCTTTCAGAAATACGAAGTGCCTAAAAATGTAACTTGTTATACATCAAAGAAACATCTTCATGCTTTCACATGAAGGCTATATATCTGAAATTTGGGGGGGGGGGGGGTAATTTTGACGCACGCACAATTTTGTTGAAAAAAATCTGACAAAACCAGTTTAAAGGTATTTAATGTCTCAGAATGTGTCATTGACAAAATGCTGGAATGCTGCAAAAGCATTACACAAACCACAATGCACAATGTTGTTCCAAATTATCAGAGTAGATAAGGATGTCATACAAGTAAAGAAGATCAAAAGTATGTAATATGTCTCTGAAGACATCGCTGTCAAAGTGCTGGAAGGCAGCAGGAGCATTACACAAACCAAATGGCATGACTAAATATTGGAAGCTGCCATAGCAAGTATTGAATGCTGTGTTCCATTCATGCCGTCATAAGGCCAAACTATAAGCTTTTTGAGGTTCAGTTCTTGGCATGTCTGACACATTCTTGTTGAACAGAATTTAAAGGCAAAACTAGCATTTCCTGATGACAAACCATTCTACTGGACATAGTGTATGTCTGGCCTGTGATCCCCATTTTGATAGGAGATGAAAAAATTAGATGCTCCGACTGGTGATGTTATGTGTCGCTAATGATTCCTTTTTTATGAATTCTCTTTAGGTTATTGTCTCCAAACTTTCACCTCTTCAATTGTTTGACTGTAAATCTTTACATGAGGAATCTTGGTTTCTGTAACTAGATTAAAGTCACGAACCTACTCCAGATGAGTGGCTGGAGTATCTGCAGTCTGTTTTTTAAAACATAATTGAATTTGTGATAGACTGACAAATCTATCCCCTCAGGGTCTTCCCTTGGCTGATTTTGCTCCAAATTAAGTCTTTAGAGCACTACACAGGTTATTGGTCTTACATGGACTTAATTGAGCTTTATACTAGGTGGAAGAGAACATTATGGATCTGGTGATTTTGCAAACAATTGTTTATACTTGGGTGATAAGGAAACTGTGGTTCCCTGAAATAATGAAGCTATGATGGTCGTGAATTTTTCGATCCTATGATAGAGTACCGCTTTGTGAATTGATATTGGAAGTATATTAAACATTGCAAATTAAATCTTACGGTTGTTCTCAATAATGTTATCTGTCCTGATGATGACCTAACAAATCACTGAGGTTGAAACACTGTTGATGTTCCTCTTTGGCAAATCAAGATGAAGCATATATTGCACGATCTTGTTATAATACAGACAACCATGTGGATTCTTATTCCTCTGCCATTGTGTGCTTTTTGTTTACACTGTGATTTGTTGCATATGTTTGTTTAGTGTAACCTTAAAAGCACTATTTATCTGTTTGTTTATGTATAGGACTCTGTATTGTATTTTCTGGTTTGTTGTATAAAGAACAATTCAAAAACCAAAATCACTTTTCTACAAAATTCGCTTGTGGTTAACTTGTTTTAATGTAGACATTTTAAGGACTATGTAAGGACAGATGTAGGAACCATTTTGCAATCAAAAGCACTCCAGTGTGGAGTTTGGCAATGTATCAACTCCACTTTAGGAGATGGTAAAGGTTTACCAACTCGTAAAATGTCTTTTCAACTAGATGTTGACTCAGTATTTAAGTGGGGCGTATTGTGGGTGTCCCTCCAAAATACCAAATTGGTATCAGATGTACCAAATTTTTGTGAACAGGATTCACATCACAAATCATTGACAAGGTACTGATTTCCACATTGGGGTGGTAGTTTGTTCGCAAAAGAAATGCAGTTCCCCTGTGTGCCAGTAAGCAGTGGCCCAGAGGAACACTGCAAAATCTCACTTAAACTTTTGTTTTAAAGATTTTAAATAGCAGCCTCATTTTCATTAAGGAAATTAGTCTGCTTTAAAAAATCTTTATTAAAAAATATTAACAGACATTAAAAGTTGACCTATGCAGGTTACTGTCCCTGTGAACACAACCAATCGGAGTGAGTTTCACCTTGTGACTTAACTTATAAATATTTATGGCTATGACCTATTCTAATGTGACATTTTGTGAACCAATTTTTTAGTACATAGGTCGTGTCACAGAATTCAGTAATCACAAAAAGATTGGCCGCAAAGTGTGATCAGTAGATTCATACATCAAGCCTGGGATAGACTACTTCATCAGGATTAAAACCCAAGTAGCTCAGAAAAGGTAATATGGGTCTCATTGGTTGTGAGATGAATGAGGCTTTTTAAAGGCAGAGATCTTCTATTCAGACTCCATGCTAAAATAAAATGCATAATTTAGAGACTGGCCAATTTACGTTTGTGTAGTAGAGCTGGTATAGAAGTTTGTATGTCTACTAATATTTTAAATTCCCCTTTCTTTTGTCTATAGCAACAGAGAAGAGAAAAAGAAGTGAGAAAGCAACAGGAGAGAGACCAGCGGCGGCGCTATGAGGAGCAGATCCGTCGAGAGGAGGAGCGGAGACGTGCAGAACATGAGAAGGTAGCGTGCAGTTTGTGAAAAAAAGTGAGCTTCTTGGTAGTTTTGGTGCACGTTGCTTGCATCCGTGCATCCTGTCTACTAGTGGCTGGTGTCTAGGTGCCTAAGATTAAAACCTCTTGTGCTGGATCATGTAAGCAAATGGTATTGGTGTTTTGCTGTCACCTGTGGTATAGCTAAGAGAGGAACAGTATAACATGAGACTGCAAACTATGTTGTATTATTGTAATGTAGGATTGTTATGTGATAGAGACCTGAATATCCTTTCTTCACCATCACCAAAAGCCTCTGTTACATTGTAATATTTTGCAATCTTATATAAAATTCTATTTTGTTTTAACTTTCTAGCAAACCATCATAGACGAGGAAGACATATTTTTATGTGATATGGCCCCATGTATGTTCTTGTTACTATGAAGGGGTCATACTTCACAATTTTTCCTCTGAACACTGGATTCAGTGAAGGGCTGCACTATGTTTTATTGCATGTAGACAGGCAGACTCTGCCTTGCCCACACTTCTGGCCTATGTGCACTGCTGGCAAATTAAAGGTCGTTTTAACGTTTCAGAAAATTCTCTTTGCCTGAACTACCGTTTCACACTCTTTTTGCAATGTACATGCATGAGGCACATGTTTAGTGGCTACCTTTCGAAACGGGACATGTAACTTTTATTTGCACTCTAGTTGAACTGTAGAACCACAGAAGATTGACTGTGTTGGGATGTCACAATTATATAAAGCTAATTTTGTATCAGAGTATTGTTTTCTATAGAATAGACCACAATGTAAGCCCTTTTCTCTAATGTATGCTCCCTCTCACCCAAGCACAGTTCCCACTCTTCTCAATCCGTCCATGTGTGCCCATTGGTCTGACATGCCCTTTAATTCAAGGTGTCAAGCTACAATCCTATATTTTTTATGAAAGTATCATGACCTTTGGTTCATCCTGGGATTAAACTGGTCTTTGATTTCACTGACTATGTTTTTTTCTAGAAGAACAAATATTAATTTAATGTTATGAGTCCGTTTTGTGATCCATGGGATGACAAACTGACGCCCTCTGACACCTCAGTGATTCTAACTTTGAGCAATTCATTAGCTGAGGTTTTATTTATTTTTCTTAGGAACTAACTCATATATATAACTATATATATTATATATATATATATATATATATATATATATATATATATATATATATATATATATATATATATATATATATATATATATATATATATATATATATATATATATATATATATATATATATATATATATATATATATATAGATATATATACATATACACACACACACACACTATGCTGACCAGTTTGGGAAATGGCTCACAAAATGCAACACCCCCAAATTGATTGCATTTGACAGGCTGCACAAAAGAATAAACAGAAGCCATTGTTTTGAATCTGTGAAATTTCAACAGCCCCCTTTCTCCTTAAAATTATGAAGGTGCACTCATGGTATTGGTGGCCAGCCCTCTCAGATCTTTTAATTCTATTTTCGATACTAATGCATTTGTCTTCACTAATCTCTTTTAAATAATTTGTTCACCTCCACTTCTTTCTTTCTCTCTCTCTCTCTTTTTCTTGCATCCCTGCTGCCAATGTCTCCAGGAATATATCAGGCGACAGTTAGAGGAGGAGCAGAGGCAGTTAGAGATCCTGCAGCAACAGTTACTGCAGGAACAGGCTCTACTTCTGGTAATGGGGAAGCACGGCCACAGCTTTCCCACTCTGGTTGTTTATGTTGTGTTTGTGCATGCACACCGAGAGCCCTGTCCATATTGCAAATCACACTACTGTGAATTACTTGAAAAACAGGCCAGTTTATTTGTACCATTCTGCCATCACAAACAGTATTGTGATTCTCTCACTTATGCCTGTTTTGACATCAAGTTAATTTCAAGAATAATCAGATAATGAGTTAAAAATTCTTGAAAGCCCTCACATGTTCTTTTGTAAACATGGTCTGATTGATCAAAATATAACTTGTTTAAGTACAGATTATCAAAAACTCATAACCGTACCTCCTGCAAGGTTGATACCTTTCCTTGGCTAGTGTACATTTGTGCTACAGAGGGACCCTTTGTGATCTTGGATGCTAGCAAGAAACATTAGTACTATCCTTATGATAAAAATACATATGACCCTTGCAAGAATACATTCCATTTCTATCCTTGTTTAAAGAAAACTATATTTTTTTCATCTGTTGAGCATTGTGTTCTCCCTACTCTATAAATGCTTAGCACAGTCTAAATTGCAATATGGGCAGGACCCTGAAAGTCTTGTGTGCTGTGGGAGTTAGTAGTGTCAGTGGAAAATGTGTCCTCGATAATGCATTCAATAGGACATGCAATTAATAACTCTTTATTGAAAGGTTAGCTATTATGCAGTAGATGTGATTATTCAAAAAATTACACATCCTCAACATTCAGAGAATGAGTTACATTGGTCTTTTTCCTTAAAGAGCAAAACATGTTCATGCAGTTGGTTTACCTGAACCTTGTTACTGAATTTGATTAAAGCCTTAGATATTAAAACAGTTATTGATTGCTTATCTCTGCCCATGTTATTGATATTGTTAGTTTTAACGCAAGGCGAATTTTCAATTTTCGAATAACAATTAGCCAATGGTTTATTCCATTAGGAAATATTTCATAACATTTAACATTATGAATTGAGAAAGTTATAATTCGGAAGTGCATTTTCTCTTTTCGGTGATTGCATGATTGTCTATCAAAAGAAAAGTAGTACACCCCACTTCTTTAGAAGTACTCAGACATTTAGTGTATTTCAGGCATTCAGTGTAATTGTCTGTTTTTTACCAGTTTCAATTAACTTGCACCACTGAAGTTCCAATTATATTTTATTGCCAAATGTTATCCACAAAAGTGTACGATAACATATATATTTCTTCTCTGCTGCCTTGGTTTGGCTGCAAGGCTTATGATCCAAACATAAATGCTAAGAAGAGGTTTAAGAACATTTACAAATTCTCTCAAGAAGGAAAATTTAGTTACAAAAATCATAATTCAACTCAAAGTAAAATCTGACAAAATTCTCTCATAAGTGATGAATTTTCCACTCATGAAATAATCCTGCTCCAAAATCATGAAAGTATTTTAAGAAATTTAAAAAGGCGGCATTCATTTAAGTAATTTATAAACCTATTTTTAAAAGTTGTCCTTCTTTGATTAAATAAAATATAAATGTTCCAGATTGCTTTTTAACAGCTGAATAACCTGCTTAAACTTGTTGGATTTTATTTGATACACTTATTGAAGCAAACATTGCACCTCTTTTTCAACAAAAAACAATAATTCCATAGGAAGTATGACATTATTTTAAGTTTTCTGTCATATCAGTCTAACATTTAAATAAACAGTGGAGTATTTAAGAAAACATCTTAAAATTTAAAAAAATTGTGTATACCACAAGTTAGAAATTGTAAGTAACAACATAAATACACATATTTGGGAGTTTAAAACTGTGTTATTGTAAATGTCAATGAAGTTGTTGAGATTAAACCTCACTTTGTGGCGAAGTAGTTGCCACAGCATTCACCAGGAATTAGGCCTGTTTTGGCATGCAAGTTTCGCTTGTGTCTGCGTAAAGTGATGTTTTCTCTCCTAGGATAATAATTGGCAAAATCCACTGTTGCCTTTTTTGGGCAAGATGATACAGACTGCCTTATGCAATCAATGAATGAAATAATATATTCTGGTTCAAGCAGTTGTTCTCTGGGGCAGTTTTTTTATTTTTCAAATGGAAATATCATTAATGCAAGATATCTGAAATATTTTGGTATAAATGCTTTAGAGTGTTCCATTGACCAAAAATATTTACTTTATTTTCTTCCCATATACAATTAATTTTATCATCTTCTCAAATATACTATGGTATTCATTGGTGAGTTCTGATTAAAATATACATGTCTATACAGTTTGTTACATCAGAAATGATTACCTTGTTGCTCTGTACTAAATACTCATTTATTTAAATGAATTCAATTTATCTAATGTATTTTAAAGTTAATACTCTAAAACTGTATGGTTTATTTTGATTCTCACTACTGAGTATACACAAATTCCATTGCAGTGTTATTCTTGCACATCAATTACTTTGTTGTCATTTCACTGAAAACTAAAAGGTATACGTTTTTGAGCTGACATTCTTTTTAGCCCCCAAGGTGACAGGAACATAACTTTGATATTTGCTAATTGAGGAAGAGACAGTTGTGTAATTATGTGCTTCATAAGCCTCATCTGCAGTCTAATATCAGCATCGAGGACACTGTTTAGTCAAGTACCAGCTACCTTCAATGTGACTCCACTGGGACTTGGACATGAATTTCCAGGAATAATGCAAAATTTACTCATAGAAAAAACGTTTGTGAGTAAACTTGTCTTACTGCTAAAAGTTCATGACCAAATCACACCTCTGTACCAGACACTATATGTTCTTGCTGAATCACAGATTTTGTTTCTGCCAGCCCCCAGAGCATATATATTCCTGTAACATCAATGAATATGACTTGTCTTGGTCCAGTATAAAGGATGCTTACCTACACAGAGTTCAAAATAGATATCTAGAAACTTGTAATTTTCATGTAATACCTTCATGAAATGAATTGAACTTCTACACTGAAATGTTTGACTTCTTAAAGTAATTGCTGCTACAATATTTTTCTACAGCATTCCATGGCTTGGAATATACCTTTTACTTTCTGCCTTATTCCGGTTTCAGGAATACAAGCGAAAACAGTTAGAAGAGCAAAGACAAGCAGAAAGGTTGCAAAGGCAGCTACAGCAGGAGCGCGACTATTTAGTCTCTCTTCAGCAACAGCAGCAGCAACAAAGACAACAGGAGCAAATAACTGCAGAGAAAAAACCTCTCTATTATTTCAAGGAGGGCTTAAATGCCTCAGACAAACCTGCCTGGGCTAAAGAGGTACGATGCGATATTGGATGTTGAATGAAAGATGACAATGTTTTTTGCATGTTTTTGAATTGCAAGCATATTCCTTGCTCGCCTCAGGAAATTGTATGTACATTCAACTAAAGGCATGACTAAAATTAGTAATTGGAGTACAGAGTTGTCCTTATAATGCTATCCTTAGTAAATCGCTTATGTTTTGACAATATTCATTTACATATTACATTGCATCACGGAATATTTAACATGAATCTAAAAAATATGATCTAATTAATAGTAATGAAATCCATTCATAGATTGCTTAATATAGATTCTATAATTAAATAGGTATTCCTTAGTGAATGTAGGAATGGATACATGCTTCATTATTAGAGTCAAAAATATCTGGTAAGCCAGAGTGTTCGTACAAAACACATACACCTTCAATGTGAAATTAAACCGCAATAAAAACAAGTATATTCATAGTACTCATTGCCAATGAGCACTATTGAACGCCCGCTGCCTTTGCCGCAAAATGTTACATTTATTAACCACAGGCTAACAAATGTATTTTCTTAAACCTTTCATTGTCAAGAACCATGTCCATCAACCCTATCTAGTCTTCATATAGGCTAACATTTTAAAGCTTATATAAATGAGTGTGGGCTAGGCATATGACAAAAGAATCGAAATATTTATTAGTAAGTAGTAGATGGGCAACTCAGACAAACAGAACCAACCAAATAGAATGCTTGTGGGCAATTGTTGTGCTTTATAAATTAAAATCAAATAACAGTTTTTCCACAGTGTTTGGTACATTTTGAAAAAGAAGCTTGTCAACAGCAAAAAATCAGAAACCTGATAGACACTGTTGATGATGTTTTAAATAATGCACAGCTAATTCTGTCTGTAGTTTTTTCGCAGTCACCCGAAATTAGCTAGGTTGCTTGTCTAGCTAGGTAATTCTCAAAACATTACGTTTTGCAATTTAATATTATATCAAACACTGTGTTCTAGTTTCCCACAAAGAGATATGGTTGATAATGACCAGAACTGTAAAAATGAAGTTCTAAAGGTGTTAACAATATGTCTGTGGCTACTTATCAGGTTCAAATTACTTTTATGATCAAAATACTGGATATTGTCTCCGTTCACAGTCAGTCACAGTCTGTGTTGATTAGGTGCCAGTATTTGTTGACTACAGTTCTGATTTCTTGATATTGAATTGTAAGAGTAATATTCAAACATTAAGAGTTGACTCAAAGGCAGGCTTGTATATCTTAGTAGAGTTGAGATGAGGTTTAAAGAAATCTCTCTTGATTTGCTGATCTCTCAAATGTATATAGTTCAATAAGCTGGTACATTGTTCCTTCTGTATCCGTCTGTAACACATACATTTATGTTCTTGTGCAAACAATTCAGATGTTCTACAATTACATTTAACCCCTTCAACGCTTTGACGTGCTCAGCTCGTCATGCGGCACAGTGGAGCTTGTCATTACTGCTGCGAAACGCCCACGCGGGGCTAATTCCCCTCCTGTGCGGGCGTTCCATGGGAGTGGGCGGAGTCTTGATGAGCTCAGCTCGTCATGAGTACAGCTCCACTGTGCAGCATGACGAGCTGGGCTCGTCACGAGCACCACGGCAGCGGGCACGGCTCCCCCCTCCCCCGCGCCACCGCGGGGGAATTAGCCCTGCGTGGAAGGTGTTAACAAGAATTACTTCGGGTTCTCGTTGTAAGGGGAACTCGAAAACTAGAGTATTCATGTAATACAGTATTCGTTTTATATTAGTATGCTCGTACTAGGGTAGGTAATTTTGTATTTTCAATTACTGATGTAAAAAGACTAATTCTATTTAGCTGCATTTTAAAGTGAGTCCAATAGTCATTTGAATTAAAACACCTGCAAATATTAGCAAACCATTCTTTGTACCATTCCAAACTATCAGAATATAATCTGTGATCTACAGCCAAAGATTTATTGAATGATTTTTTGTTTTACAGTCTGTCCTTTCTGGGAGGCATGTTATTACATTGATTTGCCTTATGTGCTTGTCTTCATCACATCATGGAAGCAGTCTTTTTCTTGATACTCCTGTTTCATTCAATTCAAGCTCAAGACATTGATAGTCAGAACTCTTTTGAAAAGTTCTGTCTTGATTCTTCTACTTCAGCAATTGTTGACCCATTATCAATTTACTCTGAGGAGAAGTATTGAATGTAGTTGTTACATATGTTAACCAATTAATCCTATTGTAACTTTATCAGCCAGGGTTTTGTCCTGTACAGATATAGCCACTGTGTACATGTTTAACAAATTTCTTCTGACCACTTATAGTAAGACCCCCTCTATCTCCTAGCTACGTTGCATCTCAGAAGTATTTGAAACAGTTTACCATCGGGCACTGCTGATTATTCTTGTTGCACTGTTTGGTTTGGGTGTGGCTCTTTACTGCTTTTCATTCATTTGGATTTAGCCAGGTACTTACTGCATGTTTGCTGCATAGTGTCCAGAGATCAATTTTGTTATCAGTTAATTTTAACATATGTAGAGGGCTGGTGGACGTTCTGATGGATAGCTGGGGAGTGGGGGTTTCTTCAGTAGTATGCCAGAGACACTCAATTATATCTTTGGATGTGATTTGAAGCCAGTATCTTTCACCACAGGAATTGCCTGTTAGTGATGGTGGCTTGGGTAAGTTGGGTTCTCTGAATCGGTGTAGTTTATCAATTGTCTCAGAAAGCCTACTCCAGTGTTTCAGTCTTAAGTGATAATCCTTGCAAAAGATGGTATGGATCTTGCTTTAATAGTCTGACATGAATGTGGCTTCCTGAAAGATATACATTTATCACCTGATCAACATGTAGCAACAAGCGTAATATTGGTTATCTCTTCTAAGATGAATAAAACCATTTCTTCCATCAGAATGTTTTCGTTCTGTTGTAGAATCTATTCTAGTTTCACACACAGGCAGTAAATTACAACTTTTATTTGCTTACCCAAGTCTGTCCCTTTTTCTAAAACTTGATTTCTGCCCAGCCACGTCTACTAATGTTATAAGGAGATTTGATTGTATAACTTCAATAGTGAGGTTCTAGCATTTTCGGCCTACATGGTACAGTGTATTTAGGAGGTGTAATCTACAAAGACTTTAATCTTCACTAACACTATTGGTACTCAAACAACTAGCAAATGTGTAGCTTTGCATTTTGACAGCCTCAAAGTTTGAAAGTGCCAAACATAGTCCGTAGCCTCTAGAACGTTCCATTATTTTTCCTGTTATTTATTATTTGAAAGAATTAAACACATTTCTGTTCACCTTAGCCTTTGGATATTTAGGACTATCCTGTTGTGTGTATCTCTCTTTACATGTTTATCTACATGTTATTATTAAGGCATTTTCTGTAATGCACTCAAATAGGTTATGGGGCGAAAGGACTATGAAGTATAGTACAGCATTTAGTGTAATTGTTATGGGATAGTACATAGACACTTTCATTGTATTGCTGATATATTTTCTTTTTGTAATTCTTTGCTTTACGCAGAATATTGTTACGTTTTTTGTGAATTACTAGGCAAAATTCACCACTAATCAAAAATTAATAATGAAAATAATTTTAGATTTTTCTTGCCTGGCTACATTTACGTTACCTGGCTTTCCAGGGCAATTACATGTTTTCCTTCAAGGCATGCTTCTAATGACAAATGTAATTTACATTGGGCATGGCACGTGTTGCAAGAGATAATTTGCAATCTAGAAGTTCTATTCTTCTGATTTCAGATGATATTGCATTTTGGAGTTTGTCAAATGCCCTTGCTGGAAACAGTAATCTTTATAATATCCAACAGAAGTGACATAAATCCTTTAAGACTAAATACAGTGGACCGAGGCCCCTGCAAGCTGCTTGTATGTCATGTTGGTTCTGTGCACAGTTAAAATCGCTAGGATAAGACGTGTGTTAATGGACTCCATGCCCCACATTCGATGAGATAACTGACCTTACTCTACATCTCTTAAATAATTTGCAAATGTCCAAAGGATTTCCATACTACCATGAGCGAGAACCCTGTGTTCCTATCCACCATCATAGTAATTTGCCGTATCTGAAAGAAACCGATAGTTATAGGTTCCTTAAATTAGAATTACCCCCAGGCGTCAGACTGGATCTGGAAAGTTTTCCATCAGCAGTACCCCTGCGCGTCGAAAGGTGGTGTCTGTCCACTTTGCGTTCGTCGTCAGCTTCATAGTTTCTGGGATGACGCTGCGGTAGCTACATAGAGGCCACCCTCGCGCGCTGATGTCAGTTATTTCTATTTTTCGCGCCAGCAAGGGCTGATCCGAAGAGAGTGGAACCTCCAGTCACGTTTTGACTGACTTTTTCTCGACTTTTGTTGACTTCGTTTTTTTTAGTCCACCAACTCCTGGTACACGAGGGATGCCCAGCTACAAGGCCTGCGGTTCCTGTAACCGACTGATGTCGGTGACGGATCTGCACCACGTTAGTGGAGCGCAACCATGACCCTAAGTCGTGCTCCGACTGCCAAACCATGGCCCGGAAGAATTTATGGGAGCAGTCCCGAAAGGTACTCGAGGCCCAGCAGTCGGCCCTGCATCACTCGAGGTCATGGGGGAGGTAGAGGGACCGATCGCAGAGCCATCATCACTCCTCTTCCAAGTCTCAGGGTTAGGTAAGTTGAAGCATAAGAAGAAGGCGAAGAATCATCGTCGCTCTTCAACTTCCCTTCGTCCGTTGGCCGGCGCGACGAAGGGTGCGGCCCCTCCTGCGGGTCTGTGTGCCGAGCCTAAAGGGTCAACTCCGGCCTTCCCTCCCTTCCCGGGTGCGACTCCTGCCCAGCTTTGTCAGTTCTACGAAGTGATGCATGCCATCTTTGGGCAGCCTGACTGTGCTGGCGCACCGTCGGGCCCGCAGACTTGGCTGGGGGCCCTAGTCCTTCGACACCGGCGGCTTTGGGCTCGGCACTGCTCCTTGGATCCAGGCCTGGATCCGGATCAGTGACGGTCGACCTCGTATCATCCACTGGCATCAATTCCACCTGCACCACATCCTCAGTTGGCACCGGCTGGACCCCCAGCCGGGGTTGACCCCGGCTTCTGCCCCAATATAGACACGAAGCTGGGCTGGCGTCGATGGGTACTTTTGCGCCTGTGTTCCACCCTGGCCCTTTTCAGCCAGATTGGTAGTCAGAGGTGGGTGAGGAAGACTGGGGGGTCTGGAGACCCTTTGACCGACCAGTTAGATTATGATCTAGACTGGAGAGAGGAATTGGGGGATACCAGTGGTCTGGATACCTCCCCAGACCTTGGCATGTTGTCTCCTCCTACCGTGGTTCCAGAGGAGGGAGCGTCATAAGCAGTGGTGTTACGTAGGGTGGCCGAGGCTCTCCACCGTCGAGCTATCTACAGTGGCAGACAGGACTAACCTCCTGACAGAGGTGCTTCAGCCGGCAGCGAGCTCATCGGAGCCCCTGCTGCTGTTTAATCAAGCCCTAACCAACATCCTTTTGGAGACCTTGTCCCGGCCCAACACAGAGGCTCCTGTGGCTAGGATGATTGCCCAACGTCACCTCCCGGTCCCGGGCGACCCCTCTTTCCTCTCCCAAGACCCCACCCCTGAGAGCTTGGTGATCCAAGCCTCACGCAGGTACTACCGTTAAAATCCAGAAGAAACTCCAACAAATCCAAAACGCCTCAGCCAGGATCATATTAGACATCCCGCGTAACGAACACATCTCTGGCCACCTGAAAGACCTCCACTGGCTACCCGTCAATAAGAGGATCACTTTCCGACTGCTAACCCACGCACACAAATCACTCTACGACATCGGACCAGAATGCCTCAACTCACGACTGTCCTTCTACACCCCCTCCCGCCAACTACGTTCTTCCAGCCAAGCCCTCGCCACTGTACCCCGCATGAACAAGACCACCATAGGAGGAAGATCCTTCTCATACCTGGCAGCTAAAACATGGAACTCACTCCCCACTTACCTTCGCCTTACCCAGAACCACCTAGCATTCAGAAAGCAACTTAAAACGTGGATATTTGACAAGTAATCCTCCTCCCCTCCCTAAGCGCCTTGAGACCCTCTGGGTATGTAGTGCGCTATATAAATTCTTTGACTTGACTTGACTTGACTCGACGTCCAAAGGCTCATTCCCTAATGCTCAACCTGATAAGGAATCCAAAAAGCTGGACCAACCTGGGAAGAAGATGTTTTCTTCCTCCAGCTTGGGACTGTGGTTGGTAAACACTGCATGTCTGTTGGGCCGTTATTCTCACTCAGTGTGGCATATGATGGTGCAGGTGCTGCCCCAGTGTCCAGAGGAGGCCTGGACCGTGCTTTCTCGTGCAGTTGCCGAGGGGAGAGACGCAGCAAAGTTTACCATCCGATGTGGACTTGACACCGCTGACTCACTAAGTAGGACAATTTTATCATCGGTAGCCCTTCACCGCTATGCCTAGCTAGGGTAGACTGGTTTTTCTGGGGATGTCCAGGTCACCCTGATGGACATGCCTTTGATGGCTGTCGCCTGTTCAGCAATAAAGCAGACAGTGCGCTAGAGTGCTTCAAGGACTCTCGGGCTACAGCCAAGCCCTTGGGCCTCTTAACTACACACCCTGCACTGTCTGCTTTTCTCCCCTTTCGTGGCTACGGAAGGGTTGCCCCACCATGTCTCTTCCAGGGCCACAGGCCGCCGCAAGCTGTTCAGCCCCAGCACGGCCGGGATCGTGGGAATCACCGCTGTGGTTCAGGGGGCCAGCGGGGGGGTCAGTCCACCTGCAGCCTCCAAACCATCCTAGTCTGACCTTTCAGGCCCATCACACGCCAGTGGGTGGCATGATTCGCCATCATCTCCCCCACTGGTGTACCATCATGTTGGACAGATGGGTTTTGCAGATAGTACAAAGGGGCTACTCCCTCACCTTCAAGACTACCCCCCCACCTTTGAGACTACCCCCCCAGCCATGCCACCTCAGTACCATCTTATGTCAGTGGATCATCTGGCCCTTCTCCAACAGGAAAGTATGGCTCTCTTGGCCAAGGGAGCCATCAAATGATTTCCTGCCCCAGAAGTAGGTCATGGTTGATATTCCCACTACTTTCTGATGCCCAGGTAGGAAAAAGGCTTGCGTCCTATCTTGGATCTCAGGAACATCAACCACTTCCTGTGGAATGAGAAGTTGAAAATTTTGACCCTGGCTTAGATGCTGTCTTCCCTCGACCCTGGAGACTGGATGGTAGCGTTGGACTTGCCGGATGCTTATTTTCACATGCCCGTCCTGCTGGCCCACCAGCGTCACCTGCAGTTCATGGTAGGCCACGAGCATTTTTATATTACCGTGCTCCCCTTTGGCCTTACCAGCACCCCTCGGGTGTTCACGAAAGTGTTGGCAGTGGTCGCAGCTCATCTGCGCATATCAGGGGTTCCAGTCTTCCACTATCTCGACGACTGGTTGTTGAAGGCGGGCTTGCCTCAGGCAGTCGTCTCCCACCTCCAGACTATGGCCGACCTCCTGCATTTGCTGGGGTTCTCCATCAATGTGCCGAAGTCACACCTGTCTTCCTCTCAGAAGCTCATTTTCATGTGAGAGGTTCTGGACACCACGCAGTTTTGGGTCTAGCCTCCTGAATAGTGAGTCCAGGATATTCGCGCTATGACTCTGATCTTTTAGCCTTTATCCCGGTGTTCGGTCAGTATGACCCTCTGGCTACTGGGCCTGATGGCCTCCTGCATCCTGCTGGTGGATCATGCCAGATGGCATATGCGGGCTCTACAGTGAGACCTGGAGTTCCAGTGGGTACAGCATCAGGGAAACCTGTCCGATTGCGTCCAGATCTCGGAGGGCATAGCATGCCAATTGCAGTGGTGGCTCACAAACCAGGATTGGGTCGATGGCAGATCCCTCTCCCTTCCTCAACCAGAGTTCACAGTGGTGACCGATGCATCACTTCTGGGATGGGGTGCCACATGCGGGAGGTGGAGATCAGAGGCCTCTGACAGAGTGCAGGCTCCATATCAACCTTCTGGAGCTTTGGCGATTCGTCTTGCACTCAAGGCATTCCTTCCCTCTGTCCGGGGAAGAGTAGTGCAGGTGTTCATGGACAACATCACTACCATGTGGTACTGCAACAAACAGGGCAGGGTGGGGTCATGGACCCTATGTCGAGAGGCTCTTCGTCTCTTGACATGGCTGGAACATCAACGGATATCCCTGCTGGTTCAACACCTCTAAACGCCAGAGCGGACAAACTCAGCCGCAGGTGCATGATGGATCACGAATGGCGTCTTCACTCGGAGGGTGGCACAAGGTCTCTTTCAACACTGGGGAGATCCTTGGTTAGATCTAATCACCACCGAAAAGAATGCGCAATGTCAGAAATTCTGCATGTTGGAATTTCCAAGGCGGCACTTATTAGGCGATGCTTTTCGTTGCGAGTGGAGTTGCAGTCTTCTATATGCCTTTCCACCTATACCACTTATGCCCAGAGGGCTGAAGATCAAGCTCGACTGGGCCCAAGTCATTCTTGTGGCTCCGGATTGGCCACAAAGAGTCTGGTACCCCGAGCTGCTCACCATGGCCATCGATCCTGCTGCCTCTTTGGGAGGATCTTCTGTTGCAGCAGCAGGGAACGGTCCTCCACTCAAAACTGTCCAGCCTCCACCTCCTTGTGTGGAGATTGAGCGGCGGCAGTTGATGTCATTTGACCTATGAAGTATGCGATGTTATCTTGGTAGCCAGGCATCACTCCACTAAGACGGTATACACCTGCAGATGGAAAAGATTTCTGAGGTTCTCTTGTCACTGATTTCTTTGGCCGAGCAGGGCTCTGCTCTGGGCACTATTAAGGGCTACCTTTAGGCCATTTCAGCCTTCCTTAGGCTTCCTGATCGTCCGTCTCTTTTCAAGGCCCTGTTTTAGATAGCTTTCTTAAGGGCACTATTCATCTTTTTCCTCCGGTTCCCTTCGTAATGCCTCATTGGGACTTGAACTTGGTTCTTACCTATTTTATGTGCACTCCCTTTGAGCCGCTACATAACTGTGTTCCCAGACTTCTCGCACTGAAAACTGCCTTTCTGGTAGCCGTCACCTCTGCATGCAGGGTGAGTGAGCTATAAGCTCTTTCTTCCAAGCCTCCCTTTCTGGCTGTCCATCCGGACAAGGTCGTCCTTAGAACTAGACCTTCCTTTCTTCCCAAGGTGGTTACTTCTTTCCACACTGACCAAACCATCACTTTGCCCACCTTCTTTCTGCCTCCGCATCCTTCGAAGGAGGAAGAGAGATCTGAATCCAAAATGTGCGCTTTTCTTCTACTTGGATCTCACCAAACCATTCTGGGTGGCGAGCAGCTCTTTGTTAGTTGGGTGGGCACTAAGAAAGGTCTGGCCGTGCACATACAGACCATATCCAGGTGGGTCGTTTTGCTCATCAACACCTGCTACATTTTGGCAAAGAAGTAGCCTCCAGTGGGGCTGCACGCCCATTCCACCAGGGCGACCACAGCTACTACTGCTTTGGGATGAGGAGTCCCCCTATATGACATCTGTCAGACAGCTACGTGGGCATCGCTGCACACGTTCACCAAACACTACTGCCTGGACAGTCCAGTCCGGAGAGACAGCTGCTTTGTCTGTTCTGCTCTCCAGGACTTTCTGGTGTGAACTTGGTTTGCAGACCCACCTCCGGGGTTGGAATTGCTGTGGTATCTATTCTAAGGTAAGGAATCGCTAACTAACTATTTCTTTCAGATGAACAAGTTACTTACCTTCGGGAACTATATATCTGTAAGGAACATAGGTTAGTTATAGATTCCTTACCGCCCCACCCATCCTCCCCGTTCTGCAAACTGATTTCTAGGGTTAAGTACTTCCTTTCAGGGCCCTAGTTTTGTGCACCAGTGGTCATTGTCTTGCATGGCTCTGCACTTCTGGCGTGGAAAGTTGTGTACAGAACTGACGTCCGCGCTCGAGGGCGGCGCCTATGTAGCTACCGCAATGTCATCCCGGCGACTACAACACCGACAAACACGGAGTCGACCGACGCCACCTTTCAATGTGCAGGAGTACTACTGATGAAAAATGTTCCAGATCTAGTCTGACGCCTGGGGGTAATTCTAAGGTAAGTAATCTATAACGAACCTATGTTTCTTACAGATATATCGTCACCGAAGATAAGTAACTTGTTATTTATCTCCATTTTACTTTTAGTGGTTGAACCATATTTTCCATCTTTCCACAATTGGTATAACGTTGTCCAATAACCTCCATTTATCAATTAGTAGTCCAGCTATAAAAGGTATACAAAAGCAATGTTCATAGAGAGGGAAGTTTCATCCAGAACTTTGCCCTGAACTAGGGCTGCTGTGGATGCAGTTATATGATCCAAATGGACATTGCTTAGCAAGAATGCGTCATTATGCATGGTCCACAGGATTGTGAATGTGTATATATATATATATATATATATATATATATATATATATATATATATATATATATATATATATATATATATATATATATATATATATATACATATTTATTGTGTGTGTGTGTATATGTGTATATATATATATATATATATATATATATGTATATATGTATATATATATATATATATATATATATATATATATATATACTGTAAAGTTTTATCTATAGACCATTTTAAGATGCTGATACACTGCTTTAACCTATCAAGAACCACTTTTGCAACTCTTTAAGCATTTGCAGAGAACAGTATAATTCAGATGTTGGATTGGGTGTTAGTAGATAGGACCTATATGGATAAACTAAAGTGATTTTCTCTATGTTAATGAATGAAGAGGGCATTAGAATCTTTTCTTATAACTTAATTAATTTCAATCCAGTCCTGGCAGATTTTGTGGGAACCAGTATATTCATGAAAACATCTATATGCTGCCAATGTGTCTAAATTAAATTAGTTCTCATTACTCGGTGCTAAGGACACACAATTTCTTGAAAATTGGTACATTCTACTTTTTGCAGCATTGAGCAAAGGGAAGGATTTCTTATGAATCATTATATATTTTACTTCTTCTCCCGGAAAGATATAATACTTGATACATAAAGTCAAACACCAGGCCTCTGTGCTAACAAAGGTAGCCCAAAAACTGTCTTCCTTAGATTAACTGGGACATGTACAAGTCTGCCTCAGATTTGAGGTCTTTTCAACCCCCACATGCCTATAGCTTTCATACATAGTTTTGTATTAATAGGACAGTTGATATGTAGGCTCACTCAGTGAGGGTAGAGAATATGTAAATTCTTCTCTAGTCTCATACCAAGGCTCTATATTTCACTCTCTCTTTGAGGGAACCACGAAGAGTAGGTCTTTGCCTAAACCTGTGCTTTGCCTGAGCTCTTGTACTTTTAACAAAATCTTCTTAGAAATTTCGGATGTTGGAACATAAAATACTTAAGCATGATTATTTTTCATTCTTTTCATGAATACCATTCCATCTACTTTTCTGTCCAAAGTATTATGGACGAGGCTTTACCTAGCTTAACTTGCACAATTTTGATTTATTTGAGAAGCACATGTATATGCAAATCTAAACAATTTTTGATGTTTAAATATAGTTTGTGAAATCTGTTGAAGTGGGCAGACAGAGGTCACAAAATGTGAATAGGAATACAATACACCATAACATACCAAACTGACCAATATTTGTTTTGTTGATTTAGAAGTGCCATGTTTAATGGTAAACAACCTTTCATCTGAAAGTAAGACAGGAAGACAAATGTTCTGCAAGTTACCTTGTGATATTAATTTCAAGAAAAAGTTCAAATCAATTTCCAACTGCCAAGAAAGTGTAAGACATTGTAGAAGGACTGTTGGTGCTGCAAAATTTTAAGAGCAAATACGCATTTTTCAAATGCATTAAAGTAGCACTCAGAACTGAAAAAATCTAGCAATTGTATAAACCTGCACACATAATATAGAAAAGGTTGTGTGAACAGTTGATAGAATGAATGGGATATCACAAATGAAAATAATATGGAAACGTGTTACAAATTAGACAACTGCTGATAGGAAAATGAATTGTGGTACTAATTGCGGTCACATCCTATACATAGTGTCCTTTGTCATTGTTTGTTTCAGTTTGTTTTCTGTTGTAATAGTTTCATTTTGTGTGATCCTCCTCCCAGGTACAACAGCGGTCTCTTAGTAATTCACCTGTTCTTCCTCATAAGGATCAGCATTCTTCTGTTATCAAACAAGTGCCATTGTTAACGATGGAGGCATCTGCAAATCAGACATTCATCAGTAAGCCTTTTTCCAACCCTCCCAATTGGCAGCCAAACAGTAGACCAAAGTCACAGATTGAGCAGGCATCTGGCCTGCGGAAAGTGACTGATTTTCGCTCAGCAGTCGACATACCAACAATTTGCATCTCTCAACCTGATCTGCAAAATGAACAGCGATCACTCCAAGAAAAAGATGCTCTAGATGCCGAAATAAGATTCATTCTCCAGATGCAATTACAAGGACGTGAAGCTATGAAAAAAAATGTGACATGCATAAAGGGATCCCGGTCACAAGGATGTAGTCCAGACAAGGAAACAGAATCCCGAAAGGTTAGAAGTTTTTCTGGTACAGATTTAGCAGAAAAAATATGTAATTCCCCAATTAGTAAACTAAATGTTCACCAAAATGGGATCCATAAAAAGCAGGATAAGTCATGTCCTCTGTCACTCACTGAAACTAGTAAGTCCCCAGCAAGGTATATGGAAGCCAGTGTTTTAGGACCCTCTCATCCTGAGCAAGGATTTAGAAAAAATAAGTATTGTACTGATATTCAAAGGAGAAGTGTGGCTGAACCTGACCTTTTCCATTTTCTGGAGCCATCTGAACAGCACCAGTTGAAACAATTAGATGAAAGAGACCACAGTCACTCTCCATGCGGTTGTTCCCCACTCAGCACTCACTTGGACGATTCACTTTTCTATCCTGTCTCTTCTGACAGAACTTCCTTTAATTCTATCGCTCCGATCAATACCAATGTAATTAAGACATCGGAAGCTTTTCTTGATCATTTGTCTACTCCACATGATTCAAGAACATTAATGAATTCTCCTTTTCCTATGGATCTCCTTTCTTCTCAGGCTCCTCCTTCCAATGCCTCCTATGACCCTTCTCTACACATTCCTAGTCACACACATACTTATCCTTCCAATGTATTGCCTGAGTCTTCTAGTTCACATTCTAGTAGACTCAGTCCCCAGCATGTGCCAGTCTGTCAGCTCCCAGAAGAATCCGGTCTTTGCAACGTGAAGAAAATTGATCTTGCAGCAAGGACACCGGTTTCGGGAGCTGGCCTGCCATTAACACAGCAAGCCCAGTATGATAGGCACTCCTTTGATGATGGAGTGACAGTTCGAGTCAAACCACATAAATATGAGTCAAAGGATAAAAATATCACATCCATGAAGGAACCCCTTTTAGATACACTTCATCCCTCCTTGCATTTTATAATCTCAGAGCCTATAAATTGTCCTATTGACAAATCTGTAAATATGCGTTGCCATTCACCTATTCAAAGAATAGAGGTTGAATATAATGAACAGAAAGAATATAACAGCAGGAGAAAGCATGATTCTCTATGCCAAAATAACATTCTTTGTCCAGATGCAATTATAAGGAAGAGAACCTGCAAAATAAAATGAGACATCCATAAAGGGATCTCAGTCACAAAACTGTAGCCCAGACAAGGAAACAGAACCCCAAAAGGTTAGAAGTTTTTCTGGAACTGATCTAACTGAAATAAAAAGATGTAATTCCCCAATTAGTAGACCAAACATTCACCAAAATAGGGATCCTAAAAACCCAGAGAAGTCATGTTCTCTGGCAGTCATTGAAACTAGTAAGTACCCAACAAGTTTTATGGAAGCCAGTGTTTTAGGACTCTCTTATCCTGAGCACATTTGTAGAACAATTAAGTTTGATTCTGATATTCAGAGGAGACTTGTGACTGCACCTGACATATTCCAGTATTCCAAGCCATCTGAGCAGCACCTGTTAAAACAATTACAAGAAAGAAATCACAGTCACTCTCCATGCAGTAGTTCTCCACTCAGCACTCACTTTACAAATTCCCCCTTCTGTCCTGTCTCTTCTGAGAGCACTTCTTTTCATTCTGTAGCTCCATTCAATACTATATTATTAAGCCATCAGAAGCTTTCCTTGATCCTTTGTCTACTCCATATGATTCAAAAATGTTAATGAATTCTCCTTTTCCTATGGATCTCCGTACTTCTCAGGTTCCACCTTGCAATGCCTCCTATGACTTTTCTCTACACAGTTCTAGTCGCACACCTACTAATCCTTCCAATATATTGCCTGAGTCTTCTAGTTCACATTCTAGTAGACTCAGTCCCCAGCATGTGCCAGTCTATCAACTCCCAGAAGAATCCGGTCTTTGCAATGTGAAGAAAATGGATCTTGCAGCAAGGACACAGGTTTCAGAAGCAGGGCCACAATTAACACAGCAATTCATTGATGACCGAGTAAGAATTCAAGTCCAACCACATGAATATGACTCGAAGAATTAAATTATCCCATCCATGAAGGAACCCGTGTTAGATACAGATCATCCCTCCTTGCATGCTATAATCTCAGAGTCTTTAAGTTATCCTATTGACAATTCTGCAAATATGCGTTGTCATTCACCTATTAAAAGAATAGATGTTGAATATGATTAACAAGAAGATTTTAACAGAAGAAAGCATGAGAAATGGGATTTCAATTGAAGATTATCTTCGTTACAAGAGAGGGGAACAACAGATGACGGAGATCTAGGATCTTCTTTTCCAGATCATCTCCTTCAACAAATGAAGCTTAATTCAAATCCTTAAATGAGCTATATGAATGTAAACAATTATGCCCAGTCAGCTGTGCAAAGTAATGATAGACTTATAAAGAGTCAGGAAACGGAGATAGATCCCATTCTCGGTTGGGTTTCTCAACACTAAATTTTTATCTAAATGCACCATGATCTTTTCCTCAATTTGGAGTTTTTAAATATATGCCTTATTTCACTTCTCTGAATTAGAATTATTTTCAGCCATCTGGTCTAGTTCTACCTCTTGCATATTCTTTATCCTAAAATCTTGGTCTGATCTGTCATAACTGCTACTTTTACCACTGATCTCCTTCAGTGCATTTCTGCCTTAAGTATCGATGAGCCTCAAAATTTCTCACGTTTTTTCCCCTCTGTTTTCTGATCCATGAGCAAACGTAATCTCCTCTGTTTACTAGCAGACTGAAACTAATGTGTCTTCAGTGGACCCAAAACAACATATAGTCTGTATGAACCACATCCACTTATGAGTAGTCAGTACATAAAGGATTCATTTACAAACTGCTCTTTTGCAAGGTTTGGATATATTGACGTGCATGATAACAAGAAGAGGTGTTTGGTGGCCTGCAACTAAAGAAACTGATAAGCATATCTGTTACAATAGTATGATTGGTGTGTTACGTTTATATTTTACTAACTATTTTGACAGTTCCTCAAACAACATTTTAACACACAGTATTTGTTTCCTGCTTGCGAGTGTATATTCTAACAAAGCTGCAGTAACAGAATTACTAACTTAGCATATATATAGATATTTATATATATATATATGTAACAGGAAATGACTCTGCTTGTGGTTGTGACAATGATATGACAAGCTAAGCTAGCTCATTGTTTTCTATGAATCTTAATAAATAGCCTTGTATTTTCTTAAGGAAAAAATAAAAAGAAGCACAGCTTTATCTCTTGACTTGTAACCAGTGCTTTGTGCCAATTAAATTACTGTTGAAAATAAGACAGTGAGTCAGTCAGTCAAGATGTGCTCAGATTTCAAGAGTGAGGATCATAAACTGCGTTTGATGTGTTAATGTAGAAAGCTTTCCATTTTGCAGGACCCAGAACATTTTATAAATAACTTGGTATCTTGATTAAAGTCTTGCAATATTTTCCCCTCAATCCTTGCAGTTGCAAGGACAAACCTGCAATATCAAAGGTGAAAGAGTTGGTGTTTCTCACTAAGGAGAGCAGAAAGGTGCAGGTTGTAAAGCTTGAATTAATTTTATCCACTGATAATTACTCGGGGCTGCATCTCAGTCCATTTACTTTTTTTTGCCCTCCATGGCACCTCGCACAGGAGCCAGTCATGTGCAAATCAGTCTTGGTCCTGCTCCAATTGGAGCAGCCTAACACAAACAGCCAGGATAGGTTCACACTGAACGGGACCGCATACATCCCCAGATGGGTTTCAGCCTATTTGGGCCTCTTCAGTATGGTTAATTTGAGTCCTTTAGCAAAATGAGCATGGGACCTACATCAGGGCATACCTGTCTCACTGAGCAGAGGAAAAAAGTGGGTGGATAGCTTGAATTCATATCAGACACTGATGTATTTATTTATAAAGTTTTATATAGTGCGAACATGATCCCAAGGGATATCAGAGCGCTTTACAATTATGGGGATAGGAAGGTGACAGTTGCAGTACATGTGTCCAGTCGGAATAAAGACAGAATCACATATCAAAATAGAACTCCCAGGACAAGAATGGTTACAGGTACAAGGGGTCAGCAAAATAATAAGAAAATAACTGGTATATAGCGAGATGGGGGGGGAAAGTGCATGGAGAGAGAGAGAAAAAAAGAAATAGCATCCAGCACAGGGCTTAAAGGTGGAAATCCAATGCATTAGAGCAGACTTTCCATCAACCTATTAAGGTAGGAACTTGTTCATAAGGAATCTTTTTACTTCCAATTTGAAGGCAGCCTTGGAGGAGATTCTACGTATTTCCGGTGGGAGAGAGTTCCAGATCTTCGCTGCTGAGCCGGAGACTGATGCTTTACCCCTAGTCTGATAGTTAGTCAGGCTCCATCCTAGTTCATCCATTTTTTCCCCACAATGCCCTTTCAGACAGAAACCAGACATATGCAAGTCAGTCTTGGTCCTGCTGCAATGGAAACAGTCCAGCCTGAACTGCCAGCCACAGTTTTCTGATAAGCACCACACTGGTACTCTCAGACTCTTTGGTTCGATGTGGACAAGCAGTCAGACTAGCTCAAAGAAGGGGGTGTGGGGAATGGGTCAACACAGTTTTATTTGCAATAAAGATCTGAATGTTCAGTTAGAGTTGTGAGTTTTTGTAAAGACCCTCCATATTCATGTCTCATAAATATATGTGAAAAAAACAAGTGAATAAAGAAAAAATATATATAAATAAATGCACAAAATAAATGAGATCAAATTGCGAAAGCACAGATCAAAGACCCAAAAACAATGATGCGGTTATAATAAAGTGATGTCCAATGCCACCATAGATCTAAGTTTAACACACAATTTACTATTTTTACTAGCTATTAAGAAGTGAATAATTCTTAATTACAGGATCTGAACAACAGAACTGTTCTGAAACATAAAATGGGACAATGCAGTTGCTATGAAATGGTTGGATAGGTTAGACACTTCTCACATAATTATAATATTTGTAGTTACATCCTGATTGCAAACACAATGCTTTAAGATAGAGGATTGCAATCATTTGGCAAAACATATGTACTTTTTATTGTGTTTGTAAACCTTTGTCATTCGCGATCCTAGTTGTGATCACCAAAAATTGCTGAATTAAACTATCTTAGGTGGTAAAAGACAAAACAGTGATCAAGTATGTAGGAGATACCACAAAGTATCTTTGCAAAGGAGCTGAAGGTTTCTCAAAGATTGATTTCGAAAAATAGAAATCTCTTGGCATAGGGTTAATGGTGGTCACTAGGAATATTGGATAACTTGCGACCTGGAATCTTACTGAATCCCAAGCACCCTGACCGACGAAGATGTTGTGTGAGTCTCTAGTACACAAAAGCTCTTCCTAGCTTGCAGAAGTCCAATGAGGTGCTTCAATTCTGCATGCAAAGGCTCGGTCAAAAACAATAATGATGATTTCTTGTGGCAGCCATTTGCTGAGGGAGGATAGAACTTCTACAAATGCCTTGTCCATGCCAATGGACTCCTTGGACTGACAGGACTTTTCAGTCAGGTCAGTGAATCACAAGTATCAGGGCAGTATAGCAGAGGTTCAGCAGCTTCTTCAGGCATGCTCACAGCAGAAAATAAAGGATCAGTACTCAGCTACATGTTCTGGAAGCATAAAGACAAATCTCTTGCAGGCCTCATCCATGTTGTTGAGATATTTCTCAGGCTGGAGGTGTGCTCTAGGCTATCTGTAAAATTCTTGCCATTGGACAGCAGCCATCACACAACTGCAATGCCCTTGTCTGGTGGTAAAGCATGTGTATTTTTCACAGACCGGTTCAGGAGCAGAGGAGGAGAGAAATACGTGAGGGGGCATCTGTCCTTGTTCTCTTAGGGCAGCTACTATACTCAGCATAAACACCATTTCTCTGAACGTAAAGATGTTCATGATCAGCTATCATGGTTAGTGATTCACAAGATATCTTCGGTATTCCCCGTTAGCTAACATTTCCATAGACCAAAACTTGAAAAAAACAGACACAAAGAAATGTTGCTGCCCATTAATCATTCTTTAGAAGGGTATGACCATAAATCTCACCCTTCTATGCACCTGTTGAACCCCAAACACTATATGACTTTTACTCTGATGCCAGAACACTATACTGCTACCGCCCACCAGAATCTGTGCCGAAGAGGTAGAGATGGTATATAAATAAGACTACAGGTTCTCCCAAACTCAGAGTACGATAAGATTGTTAATCGAGTGAACCAGACTTGCATTTTCGATATTGTGATGGTTTCTCTTGACTAGGCATTTCAAAAACCCATGTCTGCTAAACATGCATTGGAACCTCAAAATGAAGGGAAAATGTCAGGGTTGGGACAGCTGCACATATGATCAGGGAATTTGCTGTATGAAAATGCTATTAACCGCAAACATTTATATAGTTCTTTAATTTTGTGCACTATGGGTTACTCATAGAATCTCCAAATTCCATATGTGCACAGCCTGTGCTATTCTCATATTAATTTCCTGTTTTTAGCTTGGTGATGGATGGTGATGAGCTACAAAAAAAATTCAGAGATAGGCAGTGATGTAAACTTCCATTCACCAATTAGATTTCACATTATGTTTCATAATATGTTGAACTTGTGAAGTCTTCATATGACCCATGTGGATTTGGCATCACAAGTGAATACAATGGAAAATAAGATATGCAGGGGGCAAGGCACAGAATTACATGGGTAGGTGGCAAGTTTTGCAAAATACCCTAACTCCAGAATGGACATTTTCTGTAGAAATTCATTGTGGGAGTTGACAGCTCTGGACGAATGATGGTTTGATTTTAATACAGATCTTGAGCCAAAGAAGGGCTAATGTACAATGTATAGGACCTTAAAGTCTGTAATCCTGGCTATACCTAGCCAATTTAAGGACTACGGTTCCAAAAGCTTTCAAAAGCAGATGGCCTATAGAAATCAGTTAAGTCTGCAAACAGCAAATTAGAAATGGATCCTATGTGCTCCATATGCACTGTCCATGCACGTATAGACAAGAGCAATTCCTTATACTTTTTAGTGCAGATTAAAAGGTAACTGAAAGGAGTTTTTGACCCATCTCGGGCTTTACCTCTGTTGCCACCTGAAATTTGTAAAGGATCAAAATGTAATGATTAACATTAAAAAGGTCACCAATGGCTCTAATGGTTGCTAAGGTCATAAAGAATGGAAACTATGGCGAGTTCTGTAGATGAAATTCATTTATTGCACAATTACTTAAAATCATTACAAAAATAACACTTCATGATAAAAGAAAAATTCTCAACAATAAAATGTTTTGATGTACATTAATAATCAATTAATAAATACCATAAAAAGGTGACTCAAATATTTATATCAAAAATCCATAAGGGGCGTGAAATTTTACTCCTTTACTTGGTCACCATGCTAGAAGGGGGATAGTGCATCAGGTTGCTCTTCAGTGGCTGATTGGACATTAAACGCTAAGAATTACAATTGCCAATCAGATGATTGAGCTATTGCAGCCTTCATAAATTTCATGACGCAAGTGGCCAGTTATACAGAGTTCCCTCTCAAGCATTCCTTCCCAGGAGGTCCAAATGTTCAAGATGCGCCAAATTGGTTGTAGCCAGAATTTCCTTAGTGGGGCCAACACCCCGCAGATGCATAGCACATGGGTCAATGATTCCTCTGCATTTGTACATAGGCAGCATCACCTGTTGTTCGCCTCCAGGTTACTCCATCCATACCTATAGAGCTTCAGCAGGAGTAGACTGAAACACAGGCTGATTAACTCCTGTTTCAGTGTACTGTTAAGGGGCAAGGAAAGGTACACTAGCTCATAAAGCGTTGAGGCCAGACTACCATGACCCAGGTTTATCACTGCTTGTGCATCCAGATCTACCGATGTTAACCTAGCATGTTTTGTCAGTAGCTTGGCCACCACGTAAGCAGGAAGCCCGCTTGACCATACTGGTCATGCTTCCAAGGACTACAAATCATGTGTTAAAATCTTGTGAGGTTAGTCCAAACTTTAGTTTTTGCCAGTCTTACGTAAGTTTAAGGTTCCAGGGCATTGTTGCCCTCTATAAAGAACCGATGTTGGTACAAAATAGCATTCTACAATGATTAAGTTAGAAAGATAAATACTATATAAATAACATGAAGCTTATGCAATTAATGGGTGGATAGCCAACATGTTATATAGCTATGTGGTGCATTATTTTCCAGGTATATTGTTGGTGAACAAGAAATTTCCATGGTTAGAGGGTTTAAACTCTTTAGGATTTACCGCTGGTTTCTCAATATTTTCTAGGCGTACTGGATAAGGACCATTAGTGGCATTGAAGCAGATATATCCATACACACTTTTATTTTAGATACATGAAGATAGCCTATTGCTCATTTCTTATGAAGGGATGGTGTCTGATGATATCCTAAGATGCCATTTTTAGTCTGTCTTTAGTTTTATCATTTTACTGACTAGGTGAAAGCATTAATTTTCTATAAATGTATTATTTTTAATATTTAACCGGAAAAACCTTTCTAATACATTTAACACCCAAAACGCTCACCCTCAGTGATTCTGGTGGAAACAGTATCCTTTACAAACATCACATCAAAGAGTTTCTTCAATGTGCCTTTTAGATTTTTCAGGTATTGTGAGACTAGAAATGCTCAAGGTGGAAATAGGTTTAGAATAAGAGAAGTTTGATATAATGGGCCTTATGATTGTTCAACAGTAGTACTCTTCTCTTCCCAGGTATTAGTCAAAATATAGTAGTGTAAACAGTGTAAGGATGTTTGTTACTGTATTACAACTGTAAATGGTGACTTTGATATTGATAATGCACACTCAGTGGCGCTTTAGGCTGGTAATAATGTTCTGTTACTCGTGTGTCTTCTATGGGTTGCCGGTATTCCATTGTTCTAATGCTCTGTACGAATGTGAGGCAGAATTTCCTGGGACAAAGTAAGCTTGAAGGTTCTGAAGTACAATTGCAAAGGTAATCCTATGTGCATAGAATAACATACCTGAATTAAATTCAGCAACTCCTGATGGAGATTTCCACCTAGTTGTGGGAATGTTAGTCCCCAGCCCCTAAATCAGGGTGTGGAGACACCCAGAACTTAAAATACAGTTATAAAGTTACTTATGGTAACTTTACAGAATACTTTAAGTGTACATTTGCCAAAAGTCATACTACATTGCACAAACGGTAATTCCAACCATGTAAATTGAAAAGAACAGAGAAACAGTCAGTGCCTCACATGAAAAACATTTCTACTGGAAGCACATAAAAAAAGCGCATACCCTGAACTCTGCCTTCTTCCCCTTAGTCTGTGAGACACTGTGGAGCCATGTCATTTTGTCTTTTTGTCTTTGTGTGTGGGTGGGTGGGTGGGTGGGAGTGTGGGTGTGTGTGTGTGTGTGCGTGTGTGTGTGCTTGGGACATGCAGTATGTTAGGATGTGACAGTAAGTGGGCATGTAGAATAGTGTTAGATTTTATTAATTATATCTTTGTAAATCCCTATGTATATGCATTTGTTACTTCTATATTTATATATTGTGATTTGTACAGGTGTCTGCAGTCTGTACACTTATTACTATTTTATTTTATTTTTTATTTAAAATTACCTTTAGTTTTTAGATTTCTATATAGTGATATATATATATAGGTGTGTTAAACGTCTAAATGTATAAGACCAATTTTGTACATCAATTTTATTTGTTTTATTTGTTTTAATTTTATTAAATCGGCTTATGTGTCTACAATTTCCAAAGCTATAGAACCATTTTTCCTTTTTTTAATATTTCCTCCTTTTCTTTTAGGCTTTGTGCTGATTGTGTTATTCCCTACCACGATTGATTGTGTGTGATTCCCTTGCAGTACCCATGAGTGGCATTCTGTGGGGCCTGACTTGCTACAGAGCTTGGCTCAAGTGGATTTTGGGCTATTTGGGCCTTGGTACTACTAGAGTAGATACAGATGTACCTTTGGTAAACTGCAACTGAGTACTCTTTGTTTAAGGTGTGTTTTAGTGGTTGTGTGTCCCTCCTTGAGTTACCCTTTACTCTTTCCACTTTCCAGTAGAGAGCCTCCATTTTGCAACCTCTCCCCCTTGCCACTTTTAGATTCACAACAAAAACTGGGTACTAGCAGTTAGACCAATAATTGAGGAAGTGACCTTTGAAAATGTATTTTGCAGATATCCAGATTTTCATCATTTAGCACACTAGTGGTGCAGAGGGAACTTGTCTAAGTTCTAGGGACAGCTCATTCCTTCTTTGCTACTAGTACCATGAATGATCTGCAGCTTCTGCGGGAGCACTGTACTCTGTGGATCTGACTTTGTAGCGTATTGGATGTTCTAAGGGATCTCAGTGGATTGCAAAATGTAATAAGGTGTTGTGTACATAAAGGACCATGTTTGTGGTAGGCTCGATTCGCTAGGGGCAAACCTCAAATTCGATCCGGTTAACTACAGGGAGCCAGTGGAAGTATCTGAGGTGCAGTGACATGTAACTTGATGCAGAAGATTCAAATTCAGAAGGGCTTCAGAGTTTTAAACAATTTGTAATTTGTGTAAAAGGCATTCGCATAGGCCCTTACACAGAGCACTGGATTTATCTAATCTGGATGTGAATAAGGCATGTCTAACAGTTTTACCTGCTGATTTGGGAATAATCGCTTAGATTATTTTAAGTACTTTTATCAGAGCAAAACATAAGGGCAGTTACTGATGTGACTTGGTGATTGAAGGAAAATTCAGCATCAGATTTAACTCCCAGACAGATTTTTGAGCACTTTCCCCAGGGTCCGGTCTGGTCAAGTCAGAGAGCCAGCAGGAGTCTCTTCTGAAGGAGATTTCTCCAGTTATGGGGATTTCAATTTTGTCTGAATTTAATTCCAGTCATTAGATTTTTATCCAATTAGTGATTGCTATTATGCATTGATTAAATGCTGACTTCACATTGCTTACATTTTCAATAAGAGAGAGAACATTTGAGTGTTGTCATTGTATGTAAAAGGCTACAGCTGAGATTTTTCACTGGCAAAATATTATTTTGGGACATTTTTGATCTAGCGATAATAGGCATTTATTGCATGTTTTATAGAATTTACAGTATGTTTTTTAGTTGGTTTGTATATTTTTTAAGGCACGGTTTCCTTCAAGCCAACACAGCTTCTTTTAGCTAAGTTTTATTCTTCTGAGAACCACCAGGATGGATGGCATGTGTTCCATTGGCTACTACCTTTTGTGGGAGCACAGATATCCATGGCAATACTAATCCAAGAGTTAAAGGACTATGTGTCATTATAGTTGGGAAACACAGCTGCTTCTTAACCTAGAGTGTCTTGGAGTCTGTCCTGTGGAACCCAGTGCCATGGCCATGTAATACTTTTCACAGTGCATGGGGGGGGGGGGGCTTTCTAGGTGGAGTGGACTATAAGGTAACTGGTATCACCCCAAATTAAAGTAATGGGATTGGAGCAGGAAAGAGATTTTGGATTGGTAGGGAAGAGATTGATTATGTGGCCTGCATTGTGTATAGTCACATTGTGTTAGACTAAGGGCCAATAGCTCCTCCTTAAGTTATACTGCTTGTAAGTCCAATAGATTATCCATATCGATATTAAAATCTCCCACTATGGAGAAGTTTACATGTTTCAATAAAAACAGGTAGCTGCTTTTCTAAGGCAAATTGAAACCAACACGGAGTAACTAGGCGATCTTTAAGCCAACACATCTAAAAGAGAGGAAATGTGACTTATTATAAGCAAAAACACCTTTCCCTCCATGTAAATCTTGTTACAGATGTTTGAGGTTAGAAAGGAAAAGCTTTAACAAAAGATGATGGCAAGTTCACCTTGTATGTTATTAAGGTGGTCGGGTGTACACTAGCATAGCCTGAGGGAATCGCTGATACAATGTTTGTGCTAAGACTTCATTAAGCCATGCTCCAGTTCTGAACATAACATTAGCGCTATGTATTAAAGTAAAAAAAAGTCAAAAACGGTCAGGTCAGAGACGTAACACAGGCCCCAGCACTGCAGGGGGCACCCAACCTCTCAGGTGCCCCTCATCCATTCCAAGGGCCCCATTCAACCCAAGGCCAATGAACATCTATGATTAATGGCAGACTCTGGGGTCCCTCTTCACAATCTGCGGGGGGGGCATTATTTTACATTATGCCATGGGTTCAGGCAATGTTTAGCTACAGATAGTGCCTTTAACAGGAATAGTGCCAAGGGCGATCTTGTCTACCTATTACTGATCACTATGATACATTGATCAAATACTGACTTTGTACTGCTTATATTTTCAGTAAGAGAGATGACAATTTGAATTCTTCCCTTGAATATATTCACTGCTCCTCACCAAGAAAGCTCTGTTCAACTACTGGCTACCTGAACTAGTCACACATATTCAAGAGGCATAGACATAGAGGAAGATGGTAAAAGTCCAGACTCCCAGGCTTTGAAATGCCCTCAATCCATCCATAAGATCCAAACCACACCTGTTAGGAATTAGAAAACTCTTGAAGAAAGGCTTTCTGTCTCACCTCATCACAACATAAGTCTCACAATCGAAGAACACCAAACTCCTCGTCTCTTGCCTCTTCATTCACCTGTACATTATCACTTCTTTTAGAGCTCTGAAATAACAGACAGTTACTATGCAGCACTAAACAATCTAGTATACATCTGAAAAAATGGAAGATAAAATACATTGTAGGAACTTAAAAAGAAATCTCAAAGTTGAAGTAGTAGTTTAAAACAATGTGGTAAACATAGGCAAGTGTTTATAACTTTTGGGAAGATGTAGAACAGTGTTATGGTCCTAGGTTTATCATCCTGGTTAACCAAATGAACTCCTTGAACACAATGAACTAGCAATTGAGAAAATAACAGTCAATAGTAGGGATAACATCGGGTCGTTTTCTGGCCATAGAGGCACAGAGTATAAGACAGCTTGCTTATGAAGTAACAAACTTGGGTGTTGTGTCCCTATTCAATTTCGCTTCTACGTTTGAAGTTATGAAAAGGGGCATATTTCAATTAAACTCTTGTGATATTAATTAGCTCTTATGGCATCCTAGTTCATTTGCGGGTCCTGAGGAACAACACATTAATCATCTGTTATAAGATTTCGACACATGAAATACTTGGAGAATGAGTGGAAGGTAAATGTTGCAAAGAATATCTGCAAAATTCTCAGTCAAAACTATTTGGCGCTAGAGAAAACTGCAGCTATATATCCTAATACAAATCTGCTTTAACGCATGTTGCTTCCATTTCCAGCTTGAATAACATGTTTTTTGTGATATGTTGTGTTTCTTCCGAACACTAACCTTTGTGTGAAAAGTTGAACAATATGCATGTCAACAAACTGAATGTGGGTTACTTGCATGGACTTGTAATGGACTCTTACACCTCTTCCTGGTAATTACTAATGGGTTAGGTGCTGAATTAACATTTGTGAAATTACCTGTTTGACATATTTTGAGGAAGTGGTTTGTATGATTCTGCTACTCATGATTTTTTTCTGACTACGTCAATGTCCACTTTTTCAATGAAGGTCCTGTGGAACAGACAGAGCATTCTTTAGACTGTAATTACACTCAGCCATTGTATATGTTGCTGAAATTACTACTTTTGAAGATCCTGTGTTCTCTATTGGGTAACAGAATAAAACACTTTGACAAGATTGTTCCTCGTATGTTAGTGTTGGTCACTAGACCTATTCTATTTTCATTAGGTCCGTATGTATTTTGGATCACCAATTTGACTAATAAGTGTGGGTGATCAATCACAAAAAAATCTAAATTTTATGGATCTTTGAGCCTAGTCAAGAAAAGACTCCTAATCAAATTTTGTATATACAATTACGGGCTAATTGGCAACATATTAAATGGCTATAGTGTGTAAGGCTCTGGGTGGTTATTTAGGTCTTCTGGTGTATATTGATTTATCTTGTTTTCCTCAGGTAGAGGATCGATCCAGGCTGAATAGACAGAGTTCTCCAGCAATGCCTCATAAAGCAGCCAATAGGATATCTGATCCGAACTTGCCTCCTCGATCAGAGTCTTTCAGTATTGGTGGGGTCCAGGCTGCACGGACACCTCCAATGCACAGGACAGTGGATCAACAGGTATGACAGTCTTCGAAAACATTGTATCAACAACATAAAAGGGAAAGCAAAATTAATTTCATATCGCATAAACTTTCCTCTTTCGTGGTTGGCTTCAAGTGGAAGGTAGTAGTAAAACGTTTCTTCGCAAGAAGGGAGGGATGCTAGGAAAGTGTAAGTAAGATATTTTCTTGGTCAGCATTCTAATAAATTCACCATTGTTTTGCACTGGCTATAAAATTGGAAGACTGTTGCACCAAAAGTGCAATGTTGTTCTTGTGGGTGAAGATGGCAACTGTGTGAGGCCGGTGCAGGTGGGGCCCACTACCACTTATTTTGGGGACCAGCACTTATTTTTTTTTCAATAGACTAATCCAAATAGAGAAAGAAAAAACACAAAAGGAGGAGAAAAGAGGTAAGAGAGAGACAGAAAAACTAAGAAAGAGGGAGTAAAGCCGGGATGAAGAAGAATCTTTAAGAGAGAGAGAGATAAAGAGGCAGGGAGTGTCTGGTGGTGGATTAAAGAGGCATGAGTTGGAATCAAGACTGCACAGCCTTGGTAATTGGCATCTCAATCTTATCTTCTATAAGACCAGCTTTAAGCTTCTGAGTAAAACTTTAGGACTCGGCACTTATTCTTTTACTAATAAAGCACTGGTCCAGGGGACTTGCAGTTGAAGAGCTGTGGCCTCCGCAGAGACAGGGTTATGTTGCCCATTGATAGGAGACAAGAAGAGTGTGGTAAGTCTGTGCACCTCCCAGATGAGAAAGGATCACAACAGATCCGAAATAGGGAGGGGAGAGTGGATCACTAACCTGACCTGCTTAATGGGGTAACAGTCATTCCTAAACTCAGGTAGACAGTGTGCTGTGAACCCCTTTCCATCTTGCCTCTTAACGGTTTTCCTTTCGGCTCTCCATCCGGTCACACAGTCCCACCCAATGCTTTCTCCTTTTAACCTAAGGCCCTGAGCCTTTTCTGCCTCTAAGAACCTCCAAACATCATCATGTATATTCATTATGGGGCAACCCAGTATCCCTCGGAACATGGGTAATAATTGAAGTCAAAGAACAATGGTTCCATCGAAGTAAATGTTTACATACTCTATTGAGCACATGAGTAAAGCAGAAAACTCTTACATTAGAAAAACTTTAATTTGATTACTTTTGGATCCGTGCTATTTAAAACGAGTGATCTACTATGAACTCTCAGTTGATGAAGACTTGGGTTCAACCCAATCAACACCACGTCTGCGACCTCTAGGAGACCGCAGCACTAATGGTCTGCAGACCACCATATTATGCGTTTCCCTTGGGGCCGGCGGTGTGGCTGCGGAAATATTTCAGCAGTGGTGAGCACTTTTCCATATGTATCGATGCCTGTGTGAACATTTCGACTGCATGTGTCGAATGCACACATATGCATGATACATGTGGAACAAATACCACATACCCATTGCTGCTGTCTGACCCATATGTGGCAAGTACTGGCAATGGGTATATGGTACAAAGAGGACTTACCTGTATTTCAACACAAATGGTGTTAGATTCTTCGAAGTGAAGAAGCTGCTGTGAATGAGGCCCTGGAGAAAGGGATCCACGTTGAATGCTAATGGGAATAACGGGAAAGGAGTGAGTATGCTCCCCAAATCCTTTATTTCCTTATACTTCAAGGTGCCTGTCCCATGGCTGCAGTCGAGCCTTCGGAATGCCAACTCATAATATGGACAACAGTGGAACTCCTCAGTACCACCCTATGGCAGCTGCTTTTCCCTGACCGTAGCTGCGGCACTTGGCTGGCAGTCGACAGGCTGCGGTCTCTGCAAAGCCAATCCGTCCATCTCATAATTACGCAGTTGGACCTTCGAGCTCGCAGGGGTCAGACCACGGCAGCGGTACAACAGTCCACGGGCTACCAAACTCTTAATAAGACTCCTAGTCCTAATTGTCACATCTTATCACTTTCACTTAATAGTTTTCTATCTGGCCTGATATTAAGGGAAACGGAGCCTTGTCCTCTAAGGCAAACTTCTGCTGCATGTCCCAGCTTTTACTAGCTTTTTCAACTGTCCATCTTCGTTAATCTTTATCTTAAGTTTTATGTCATGATTCATCTGTCCAGCTGCTTCTCCTGTTTTTAAGTTTCCATTATGACAAGGCACCTCCCCCTCCCTTCTCCATTGTTACCGGCTATTTTGGCGAGGAAAATATTCGTCAATGGTCATCTTGCACATACTCTGTGTGGTGCAGGATGAAATTAAAAAAGAATTAGAGAGACAATGGAAAACAATGACTAACTACTGTACGTGCAGATAAAAGCACCAGATTAAAAACTAATCGGTCCCAAAATGTATTGCAAGTCAATATTATTTTGAAATTACCACAATTTGGCATCCTGCACTCCGCACAGGTTTTACTCTCCCTTTTTATCTGTACACAGCAAGTTGTGTTCTTTTTCAACACAAGATAGCCTGACTGCAATGCACTGGCATTTTTCTGTCCTTAATAGTCAGTTAATATACTTCTTAGAATGCATTTAGATGAACTATTTCTCTGGCATCCTTTAATGTTTTGGTACTTACTGTAAACTGGAAGCATAAAAAACTAATTTCCACATCACTGCTGAAGGTGTCCAATTCACTTATATGCTGTTTTTTAAATAGATGTAAGATCTTGGAAAAACACATTCATTTTGACAAAAAATTATGACGGAATATAATCACTTTTGTAAAATCTGCAGGTCACTAACCTACTGAATGTCACATTCCATATTGCAAACACGAAATGACCACCACAAATCGATCAGGGTCGTAAGCACTCTAATGCAGTAATCGATCACTGTAAATAGATGCATTTACACTGATTTCTAATATAGTGAATACAGGACCAGGTCTGAGGGAATCAAATTGCACAACCCCATTGCTTATACATTATATAAGATCTAAGATCTTCTTTAAAGTATTTACATTTATTTATGCGTTAAGACTCTTAATGCATCAGATTCTTACTGTAAATTATTGATTGCACATTACAGAAACTGCATGAAAATAATAATTTCATTCTTGCAGTGTTGGAAATTGAAAAATAGTCTTGACATTTAGAAGCTATTCACTTCATTTGATGGGACAGATTTGGCCTTCAGATAGTGTCAGGCCAATATGAAAATAAATTAAGACATCCTGGAAGGGCGCTGTTTCATTTCTTTGTTAGTAGAGTCAGTTATGTCTCTGTTACATCAAAGAATAGCAAAGGAAAATAAAAAAATGGGAATCGCATCTTTTGGTTTGGTCTTACGTGCCCCAGTCTTTCATTTATTTAATTCTAGGAAAGGAGTTGTTGATTTAAATAAAGGTAGGCGTCCTGAAGGGAAATTGTCTCATTTTATTTATTCGTAGGCACAAAATGATGTCTCTGTAACATCAAAGTGCAACATTGTCAAATTAAAAAGGGAGGTCACATCTGCAGTTTGTTCCTGCATGCCAAAATCTTTCATTTATTTAATTTTAGTGAAAAACATTTTGTTTTTTAAATGTCCCGTTACCCAAAACATTTGTGGTAATGGGATCACTTTTTCCATGCACACTTTTCACTGTACTATTCCACTTGCCTTACTAATCCCCGCATCCGCATCATTTGCAAATCAGAAAAAACATTATCACTTTATATGTAGACAATATAAATCAATATAGTTTAAGAAATATTCTGCAGAAAATTTGTTGCATCTTCATGAAGTGTTTGAATGATTTTAACTCAGGTTATGGTTTTGTTCTCATGTACATTATGAAATCCTTTTCAAGTATTTTACATTTTACAAAAAGTACTTAAATGAAATGTGAAATATTTAAATCATTTTTTAATTTTGAACATGACATGTAAACTTAAAATTCTATCTAGGCCAGAAGGGAAGAATTTATTTTTTGCTTAGTTTCTTTTTTCTACACTTCAGTTCATCATGCATGTACCGTTAACCTATGTAGTTAATTTGTTTTGCCTTGATAGGACATTGCTATAAATAAGTTTGCATCTCACTCTTATAAAAGAGGATCAGTTGTTGGTTTCTAGATTCTAACCTGCACTTCATGAGGATATGTGGGTTTACATGGGAAAGGATTATAATTCTTCAGCAAGCCATGTTGGCCTACAAGGCCATATTGAGAATGACTTTGACCTTCAAACTTGAGCATAATGCATAGCACATGAATTTCACAGGGCGGTCTCAGTGTATGGAACTCACCTTTCATCACCCCTGGAACTATTGGGTAATGCAAAATGAGGAAACCATTTGCAATATTAGATGCAGAGAACCCTGTTAATAAACAGGACAATCTTCATCAGAGATTAGAATCTTCCTTGGCTCTTACTACACTGTACATAGTTTGCTCTAATTGAACTTCTCGAAGATTTGGTTTGAAAATTGCGTTCTGTGTGTTTCACATTTTTGATCTAATACATTTTCCTGGGGTTTACATTTTGGGTTTTTCATCACATACATTTTTGAAATCCCTGTCTCTGGTCTGTTGGGGCACGTATCTCTTATACTGCACACATTTGCAGCTGTGCCAGTCTTCAGCCTGATTTGTTTTTTAAAAACAACAAAAGCAAGGCAAGTGTCTTTTAGTAGAGTAGGCCAACGTCACAGGACTGAAATCACGATTTACTGATGAACAGTTACATGTAAACATACATGTTTTGGACATTCAAAGGGTTGGAGATTTTCTCCTTCAAGGGGAGGGGTAAATCCCTTTCCAAGGTGGGAAAAGATAGTGATCACCACCCAAAACTGGCAAGGCCCTGTGGGAAGTGATCCTGTTCATGGAAATCTTTTTTCCTCTGCAAGAAAAATAAGAGAAAAGTTAGCCTGTGCACTTGCAATTGTTTCTGATTATTTATATGTGTGAGTTTCCAAATCTATTCCAGGATTTCACCTGGAAATTTGTGACTGCCTCAAGTTTTATTGCAAAACTTGAATGAGTTGTGAGATCTCCTGTAAAAGTATATTCAAGCAGGATTTGCCTAGCTCTGGGTGCAGATTTAGTAATTTATTTGAGAACAAGGTCTACTGGTTAAAGGTCTAAGTATGTCAGAGAAGGGAGTGACTTATTTTGCTCTTTTCCACAGCTTCCTGTTCTGGTGTCTGTTAAAACACAAGGGTCATCTTTGTCTGGATCTCAGTCATTGCATGAACAACCAGCCAAGGGATTATCTGGCTTTCAAGATGGTCTAATCTCTCATCGGCCTGAGCTGCCACGACAAAACTCTGACCCAACCTCTGAAAATCCCCCTCTCCCTCCTCGGATTGAAAAATTTGATAGAAGTTCGTGGCTCCGACAAGAAGAAGATATGCCACCAAAGGTAACATCTGAACTGAAACATCTTCAGGTCATTAAAATTTCTCAGCTTTGAATTATCTTGTTATGCATTTTTTTGAAAATATCTTGCTACATACCTATGAAAAAGTAGGCATTATATGTACTTGGTTTCCTAAATCAGTACTAACAATCAATAATATAAGGTTTTATAGTCTGTGAGCCTAGGAACTGTTCAGATGTTTCATGTTAAAAGAATTATTGGAAATGCATTTTTTTTAAAAAACATATGATTGAAGAATATATTAAACCTTAATATTGAACAAGATCATTGCATGTTCTATTTTACATAAAAAAAATTACTACCAGAGTCAAAAAGGATTCACTGTCCATCTAATCCATTTAGAATCCTTTCATTGCCGGTGGAATGTTTAGATTGTGTTCAGACTTCTATCCTGTTTTCCCCTTATAGTAGGATGGGTCTTTGTTCTAAATCTACAGTAGGTACTAGATAAAATAGGTTTTCTGTCTCACAACAAATGTGTGAACTGGGTATTAAATTAAAGATTTTTTGCATCTTATCATTTGAATTTCATGAATTTTTTTTTAATTAAACTTAATGCTACTTTATGATGACTTTCTATTCCCACTTCTAGGAACCTTTCCTCATGGTGAGGATGGTTGGAACACTCTGCTTTGCACTTTCAGAGCTCTAAAATGTCCCAGCTCCATGCATAAGTAAATCATTTTGACCAGGTTTATTCTGTGCATTTTATGAATTTAAGTCCTGAAGTTCTAAATGGATACAGAGGACTAAAAAATCCCAGAATACAAAAAATAACTATATGAAAAGATCTACTCAGGCAGGTATCTGGGAAAGTTAAGAGCTTTGAAATTTTAAAAAGTGTAAGCCCTGGTGTTGTAGCATGAACTAGCCGAATATGGCTGCTGTCCTGTTAAACTCTCAATTGATCACTATAATAATGACTCAAAATTACTGAACTCCTCCGTACATGTATTTGATGCAATAAGTACAAACATTGATCCTGGAGCAGGCAAGAGTGCATAAGAACTCAAGAGGATTGTACAGAAAATGGACCTTTGGTGGAATGAAACCGAAGCTCCATTCACAATGACTTTAGATTTAACATTCCTTCATATAAAATGCCATGGAAACAAGTGCAATAGTTGCCAGGTACATGCCTACTATACGAGCTGTTTCTGGGTGGACAGCTATCAAGGGAACTCAATTACTAGTGTTTCTAACTCAAGGACAAGTTGTGGTTGTTGTATGCAGGCTTAAGAATGGCTTTTTTATGATGCTAGACTAAAATCCAGAGCTTAGCTCATGAAAGAAAGATGGCTTAAAGTCAGCCAAAAGTGGACTACTGGACTTGCTGTTAAAATAAACTGTAGTGAACAGGGAGCAAGTGTACACAATAGATGCATACCTTAGTGACAAAGCTAGTTTTTGGTTCTCTACGCCAAGGTTTGCATGTATCAAGTTAAGCCAGCCTGCCATTTTCAAGCCCTATAGTGTGCTGCAGGACATGAGTTGAAATCAGAGTTGATATCATCAGCATGCTAGCAAGAGACGCTACCTACAGCCGAGCAAAGCACAGGATAGAGATACACCCAGACATCCACTCATTTATCTGCACCAATGATTATGTCCTCACCATGCTCAAATAAGAAATCTAATGTGCCCCTTCAGTTACGTCAGAAATGAGTCAAGCAGGTGGTGGTGCTGGAAGACAACACCTAAAGGGAAATTACGATCCTATTTGGAAACTCTTCAGACCAACTCGGTTTCAAAATCGTTTCCAAATGAATCCGGTTATGCGAGTCTGACCGACCTAGAACAATGCTTTTGGTCAGATTCCTATTGACTTCAATATAAGCCTGTATTCTGAATGAGAATACAGGCTTCCATTGAAAAAAGGGTTGTTGGGGAAAACCATACACCTTTTGACTAGCACACCATGGTGCCTGCCAAACTATGCATGGTTTAACAGGGGGGTCCCGTCAGTACCCCCACGGGCCTCAACCGGAGACCTCAGGGGGGAAGGGGGGACTGCTACAGGCCCCCTAATTCAGATTTCAACAGCCATTTTGTGTCGGGCAAATCGAATCGGAATGGCTACCCGAATCATCAGTCATCGTAATCGTAATAAGGGATTTATTAGCAAGAGATATAAGCCATTTGGGTATACACCAATGGTACCATGTTTAGGGGAGAAGCACATGCACTTTAGCACTGGTTAGCAGTGGTAAAGTGCTCAGAGTCCTAAGGCCAACAGAAATATACACCAAAAAGAGGAGGGAAGTGTGCAATAATTTTAGGGTAAGACCACCTTAAGAATGACTGGTGTATGTAACACGTGTGTCCCCTCTCCCCCAACCTGAAAGTGGGGAGATCTTTCCTACCACTAGGGAGTTCTCATCACTAAGGTGAAATAACCTAGACCATCAGCTTTGGCATGGTCTACCCCTGTCTGTGTTCCATCCTGAAGTCCATACACTGTAGGGAAACCACATTGGATTCTCACCCCTCATTTGCATGAGCCACCTGTGCGGCCTGTGTTTAGTCTGAATCAGGAAGTGAGTACCAAACAGGTATTGCCTCAACGTCTTCAGTGCAAAGACCACAGCAAAAGCTTCTCTTTCTTTAGCACTCCACCTTTGTTCCCTGAGGAGTAACCTCCTGGAGATGAAGCCTACAGGTTGGTCTGGGCCCTATTCATTTAGATGTGATAATACTGCCTCTATGCCATGTTCTGAGGTATCTGTGTGAAAGATAAACTCCTGGAAGAAGTCAGGGGCCCTGAGTACAGGAGCTGTGCACATGGCCTTCTTCACGGAGTCAAATGTTTTTTGGCATGCCTCTATCCAAATCATATTCCTAGCCTGCTGCTTAAATGTCAGCTCTGCTAAAGGTGCAACAATGGTGCCATATTCCTTGACACACCTCCTGTAGTTGCTCAGTGAGGCTCAAGAATGCTCTGACCTCAGTCTGGGATTTGGGGGGCTCCCAGGCCATGATAGTCTCTATTATGACCTGGAGGGATTTCACCTTACCCCTGCCCATCACATCTCAGGTACACCACAGACCCCTGCCCTATCTGGCACTTACTGGCCTTGATGGTCAGGCCTGCCTGTTGCAGACCCTGAAGCACTCCATGGAGGTGAAAGAGTTGGTCCTTCCAGCTGCTACTGTTAACAGCTATGTCAATTCAGATAGGCAGCTGAGAAGGCCTCCATACCAGCAAGGACCTGGTTCAACAACCTCTGGAAGGTGGCAGGGGCATTTTTGAGTCCAAATAGCATCACACAAAATTGGTAGTGGCCCTCCGTAGTCGAGAAGGCTGACCTCTCCTTTGAACATTCTGTTAGGGTGATCTGCCAGTACCCTGATGTAAGATCAAACGTATTTAAGTGCCGGGCAGACCCTATTGATCAAACAGCTCATCGGCCTGGGGATGGGATGAGCTTCTGTCTTTGGCACAGAGTTTAGCCCTCTATGATCCACACAGGACCTCAGTTCAGGTTGGTATCCGGTGGGGCAGCTTTTGGTACCAGAACCACAAGACAGGCTGGCATTCACCTTATCTGACAACCTGTAAGATGTATACTTAACAGGGAGGTTGTCGCCTGTGTCCACATCATGGGTTCACAGGTGGGTAGTCCCAGAAATAAGGGAGGACAGTGAAGAGTACTGTCCCAACATTTAGTGGCTGTCTCTATGCTGTTCAGATGTTAGACTGGGGGAAAGGATTACTCCCTCCACAAACCCATATTTCTCTTTGGAGTTTAAGAGGTCAGGGAGAGGTTCACTCTCCTCCTGCTCTTCTTCTATCCCTAACAGAATGGTGAGTTTAGACCTCTCAAAGTGGGGTTTGAGGCAATTGATAAGGAGCACCCTGTGGGGTTGCCTGGCGGTCTTGAGGTCCATCAGGTAGTTGGCCCTCATAGGGCCCAGTCCATTGGTACTGGATGGTCCTGGGTTCTGCCGGTTCCATAACCCACACTTTTTGCTCCGGCTACAATCCATCAGAGGTAGAATTTTGGTCATACCACTCTTTTATCACAGCCTGACTTCTAAGTTGCAATTTGTGCTCCTGGAGGCCAGCATGGAGCTCACTACATCCTGGGGAATCTTCCTGGGAGCTTGCTCCCATCCTTCCTTGACCAAACACAGAGGTCCTCTGAAAGGGTACCCATACAGAAGCTCAAAGGGGCTTAAGCCCACTTGCTTTTGTGGTAAGCTCCCTGTAGGCAAACCGGCATGGCAAGAGGATGTATCTGTTATTCATCAGGGTCTCAGGTTGGCCTCTAATCTTACCTTTATTGCTTGTGTTGAATTAACAAGCAGGTTTGTTTATGGTGGTAAGGAGTGGATAATTTGTAGGTTACCCCAAACTACTTCCACATTGACTGCCTGTATGCAGATATGAAGTGTGGGTCCCTGTCAGACACAGCCTCCTTAGGTAAACCCACTAGGGTAAAAATCCCATCAGGGTTTTTGCCACTACAGGTGCAGTCATGGTTCTCAGAGGGATTGCCTCTGGGTACCTAGTGGCATGTTCCACTAGAACCAGGAAAAACCTGTTGCCTGATGCAGTCGGGGGAGCCATAGGACCAAAAATGTTGATGCCCACCCACTCAAAGGGTGTGCCAACAACAGGCAAGGAAAAAAAGGGAGCCTCTCCGACTCTGCCCTGTCTTCCTGCTGGCCTGGAATGTCACACAAGTCCTACAGAATGCATATGAGGAATTCTTGATGATTGGCCAATAAACGTGGGGGGGAAAGCCTTGCAAAGTTCTTGTCTTGGCCCTGGTGTCCTGCCAAGGGAATTTCATGAGACAGCTTGAGTAGGAAGGCTCTGTAGCAGTGGGAGACCACTAGCGCCATTGTTGTCCTATTCACAGGAGTCTTAGGCACACTGAAAGGAGGTTGTCCCCCCAATAAACATAACTTCCTTTTTTTTATTTTTTATTTTATAACTTTTTTTATTGACAGCACAAGCAAACTTACATTTCAAAAATAAAATATTTTACAACGATAGTAAAATAAAAAAGAAAATTAAGGTACATGAATTCCTTGAAAGCTTAATCAAATAAAAGATAGGCAAGGACATCTACAGTATAAGAAAAAAAGAATACATTAGGAGCTATTCACAAATCGTGAATAGAGAACAAATTGCCCCAAATTTTATCAACCTTCTTTAAAGAACCAATCCCTCGAATTTTTGCAGTTGAGAGTTCTATATCATATATCTCATTTACCAGTAGCCACCATTCGGTTACCACTGGTGGTTTATCAGAGATCCAAGCCCTAGCAATTATCAATCTTGCACAAGAAATTAGAATAAACATTAGGTCCTTATAATTAACAGTATTTGGTTGTATTCCCAGAATTTTCATCTCGGCGGAGATTTTACCAAAAAACAATATATGCAGTTTCAACACTTTTTCTATTTCATCCCATAATGTTTGTAGAGCAGGGCATGAAAAAATTATGTGTACTATATCTGCTGCTAGTAGATCGCATTTTGGGCATTTTATACGTTCGGGTAATGAATTGTTCCCTGACCATTTAAAGAAGTGAAGCGGCGTGTAGTATAGCTGGCATACAGTCTTGTACGATTGAAGTTTTAAGCTAGAAGAATTAGTTAAAAAGTTACTGTTATAAAAAAAAGTGGAAATATTATTTGAAGAAATGGGCAGTCCTAAAGTAGTTGTCCACTTCTGTGCGATTTTGACACAGTCATCCGGTTTAGATAGACAGAGACATTTGTACCTTGGAGAAGTGTGGCTCACTGGTTAGAGGAGGCAGACCTGGAAGCAGAGGTCAGCCCGGGACCAGGGTTCAATTCCCGGCTCGGCGGGGTCTTGAGACCTAAAATGTCCATGGACTCGACAATTCTCGCTCCGGTGCCTACTCGATTCATGGGTTCACACTCTGCGACTCTGGGCAATAGCTTGCTTAATCTCCACAACAGCCCCTCGCGGGGGGATGCCTGGCTTTCATCTTGCGGATACCCTGCCGGGGTTATCTCACAGGGGAATACCAGGACGGGTTCCCTAAGCAAGCGCTTAGAAACCGCTCGGTGATTTGTGCTATATAAATTCCTGTACATTTACATTTACACATTTACCCCAAGCTAATTAGTTCACTATTTGTTTCCCCATAAATGTAAATCCAGATTTCTGAGTCTAAAATTTCCCTTAGTTTCATTTTATTCATGAAGAAGTCACGTATCTGTGTGTATTTAAAGAGAGCATTTACAGGTAGTTTATAAAGTGTTCTTAGGGTATCAAATGTTAAAAAGCCTGATGATCCGTATAAATCGGAGAGGGTTTATACCGTGATTAGCCCATACTCTAGCTATTGGGTCGCTAAAAATCTCAGGTAAACCCGGATTATACCATATGCCTAGATTTGGGTGGAAGAACGTAGTTTTATTAATAGCCATAATAGTATACCATATATGTACTACATCTTTCGCGGTCTTAAACTTCACTCGTTTAAAGTAGTTCGGGTCGTTGCTTCTAGCTAAAAATTGTACAGAATTTGCACCTAACATGAATTGGTGATAGAAATAAGGATAGTTAGAAGAAAAAAGGCTGCGTATCCGACCCAGGAAAGAAGCGTAAAAATAAAATTTAAATTTGGGGAAATCTAGGCCACCTTTAGTAGATGTTAATTTGAGAAGAGACAGAGCTCTGCAATTTTTCTTGTAGCCCCATATGTAGCTTCCTAGAATACCATCCAGTTTTTTAAAAAATAGGTTGTTGACGTATAGCGGGATGGACCTGAACAAATACAAACATTTTGGCAAAATATTCATTTTTATAAGGTTGATTCGTCCTATTAAGTTTAAGGGATCCTTATGCCATTTTTTAAGGGTCCTTATTGTCTCCTTCAATAGAGTATCGTAGTTTAGGGTCATAATTTCTTTTAAGTTGGATGTTATTTTAATGCCCAAGTAGTTCGCAGTGTGGCAAACCCCCAAAACTGGAGCCGGGAGCTTATGGTTAACAACGATTTGTGTTTTGTTTAAATTTAATTTGTACCCCGAGACCAAGCCGAAATCGTCAGCTTCCTTGATGATCCCAGCATTGGCTTTAGGTACATCGGTAGTATAGATTGCCAGATCATCTGCATAAGCAGTAATTTTGAGGAGGTTATTGCCATGCGTGAATGGAATAATACATTCTCGGGTCAGTATTGAATTAATAAAAGGCTCCATTGCGAGAGCAAACAAGAGGGGCGACAAGGGGCACCCTTGACGTGTGCCTCTTAAAACCGGGAAATTATTGGAGATTAAATTAGCATACCCTATTTTTGCATTAGGTGAATCATACAGGGCTTGAATGCTGGTAAGAAACAGTTTCCCAAAGCCCATCCTCCTTAGTAAAGCCCAAAGATAATCTCACCCCACTCCGTCGAAGGCTTTTTCTGCATCTAATAGCACCATACCGAGTGGGGAGGTGTTAGTATTGGCAACGTCAAATGCAGTAATGGCAGTGTTGACATGTGCTGTTGTGTCTCTACCCATCACAAAGCCGTGCTGGTGTTGGCTAACTAATTTAGGCATTAGCGGGGCTAATCTCATAGCTAGTAGTTTTGAATAAACCTTGGCGTCAGCGTTTATCAAGGAGATGGGCTGGTAAGACCCGCACTCCACAGGTGATTTACCCTTCTTTAAAAAAAAGATTATTTTAGCGGTTTTCCAGGATTTAGGGATTTTGCCTGAGTTTCCAATTTGGTTGATCATTAAGCAAAGTGTAGGTAGAAGTTCCTCGCTGCAGCATTTATAAATTTCCATTGGAAGTGTATCATCCCCAGCGGTTTTCCCCTGTGGGAGAGAAGAAATAGCCATTTGTATTTCAGAAAATGAAAAATGTCCTTCAAGTGGTTCCATCAGGACAGGTTCCCTATCTAGTGACCAGTTCTTAGTTAAGTATCTTTGCATGTTCTCTTCTGTAGGGGTAGTTTCAGGTGTGTATAGTTTGCTGTAGTATGTTACAAACTGTTGTAGTATCTGTTCTGGTTGATTGTAGCTAATCCCATCCGCCCCAGTAATGTTTTTTAGAATTGGCCCTGTCTTCCGCAACCTTATAAGCTAGAATTTTGCCAACTCTATCGCCACTTTCGTATTGAGACTGTTTGTATTTGTGTAGTTTCAAGCTCACTTTTCCTCTTAAGAAAGTTTTAATTTTAGACCGAAGGGTGGCTAGTTTTAATTCCAATAAAGGTTTATTTTTCAAAATTCGCCTCCCTGAGTTCTCTTGTATAATAGCCTCGGCCAAGTGTTCTTCCAGTGCACGTATTCTAGAGGTCATTTCCAAAGTCTCATCTTTTCTTTCTTTGTTTTGCCTCATATTAAATTGTTGTGCGAACCCTCTGATACTCGCTTTGCATGCGTCCCATACATAGATAAGGTGTGCTGAATCTAAATTAAATTCTAAGAATTCTTTAATATGTTTCTTCAGTTGAGAAACAAAAAAAGTATCTATTAGCAGGTACCTTGGAAAAGAAAATAGCCTGGCAGCCGGTTTAGGAGATAGTACATTAAACCGTAGTATGATGGGATTATGGTCCGACGTTACTTTTGGGCAGATCTCCATTTTACTGCCCTCTAGAACCTGATCTGTCATCCAGGCCATATCAATGCGGGAGCACATTTGGGGAGGGGCAGAATAGTATGTATAACCTGCAAGTGTCGGGTGTAGGTTCCTCCATACGTCTTTTAAGTTATGAATGCGCGATAGCTCTAAAATAGCTGCCCTGGTTTTACGCATACGCTGAAATGGATTCGTCTTGGTAGTGTCCCTTTTGTAGTTCATTACGCAATTGAAGTCTCCCATCATTATTATGTCTCCTTCCCAATCTAAAAGTTCAATATTGAGACGATCAAAAACCCCCGCATCGTCAATGTTTGATCCATACAAGGCACATAGTACATATTTTACATTCATTCAATTAAATTGTGCTAGTGCCCATCTACCGGCTTTGTCAGCAGCAGTTCTAAGTAATTCTATCTTCAAAGTTTTCTTCTTAAGTATAGCAACACCCCATATTAGTACATTCAAAGAAGTACAAGTAATCAGTTCATATCCCCCTTGCTCCATCATCTTACGATCCTGAAATCGAATATGAGTCTCGTTTAAGAGGGCAAAGTGAGGGTTATACATCTTCAGTTCTTCAAAGACTAACTGTCTTTTAATTCTATTGTTGAGACCAGAGACGTTCCATGCTAGACAGTTTATTTGATACATTTATCCGTTTTTAACCTCAGTAAGCAGTGCCTATTACATTTATTATTCAGGTCTGTGCATGTAATTGTGCTTGTGCTGTCATTTTCACCCTTGTTACCCCTACCCATTCCCCCCTCTTCCCTCTCCCCTTGAGCTTCTCTCCCTGCTCTAGAGGTCCCACCCCAAGTACCTACCCGGAAGCCTCCCTCTATCTTCTGCTGCCGTTGAAAGGGCAGCTGATCTGAGAGGTCTCCCCGCAATCTCCCCCTCCGTATTAAACTTGTGTACAAGATCTCAACCCATCCCCATCCTCTTTTTTTAATAGATCAAAGTGGTCACTCATAACTTTCAGATTCTAGATTTCTGTAGAGTTCACTACCTATATTTAAGTATCCATTTTTGCCAAAAGTTGCTCTGCGTCTTTAACATTATTGAGAAAATGAGTGTGCCCTGCTTTTATAACTTTAAGCGTGCAGGTTCCTGGAGATATACTGTATCCCCCCTAGACTTGAAAGGGTCTATCAGTTTCCGCAGCACCCATCTTTTGTCCATAGTAGCCTTGCTAAGGTCTGATTTGGCAAAGAAAGTTATATTGTCGCAAGTCACAGGTGTATTCGGTCTAGCTTTCTAGGAAATTGCCTGTCTTAGTAGGTAGTTGCCGAAATAAACCAGAATTGGTCGGGGGTATTTGCTCTCTTTATTCTTGGAAATAATCGGCAATCTGTGTACCCGTTGAAGTTGGCAATCCAAGTCCCAGTCGCCCAGGTCTGGGAATGCATTTTGAAAAAGTCGGATCAAGTAGGCCCTTGCGTCAGAGCCTTCAGTCCCTTCAGGAATTCCCAAAATTCTCAGATTCTGGCGCCTCTGTCGGTTTTCGAGATCCTCGACCTTGTTCTTCAAGGTCTGTATGTCTTCCTTATGTTCTGATGTGGAGGCGGTGTTAGTGGCCAGTGTTTCCTCGACGTCAACTACTCTCTGCTGTAGTTCTTCAATATCTTTGGTAACTCCACTTGGCTTGTTAGTGACTTCCTGTAGGCAATTAGGTATCTGTGGACGTGGGGGAGTGTCGGACCGGAATATCAAGCGCGGAGGCCGTATATAGTGGGCAATGTTTGTTTATTTCTTTCCCACTGGGTAAACAGAGTATGTAAGGGTCTTTAGAAAAAATGAACACAAAACAGCTCCTCGGGTGATGTATGGCTCTGGTCCGGGACACGCGTAGAGCTGGTTCCTCCGGAGTTCCGGTCTGGGTGGTCCTCGGAGGTTCCGGGAGAGAAAACAAAAATAAAGGAGCCGTTAGTCCTGCCGGACTTCGTAGGTTAACACCATTCACCAGCACCCGGGTACACGTGAGGGGGAGGAAACGACAGTGAGGGGGGGACGGTCGGGTCGGGTCAGGATCATGAAACAGGATGGGTGTCAAGAGGCAGAATGTGCACCGTGCGATTGGACGTGAGGGGGACGGAGGGTATCTATTTACAGTGCTCTTCAGTGCTATACAGTTCCTATACAGTGCTACGGGTGAATGCGTGATCTTAGGGCAAGCTTTACACAGGGAGACTATGTACAATGCACCTAGTGTGCTACAGGGGTGATTCTCGGTCACTTACCCGCTCCGCCGCAACTCTCCAGGTTGAGTTGCGGCCGCTCCCCAGCCACCTCCTGCGGACTCCACCAGTCCTCACTCCACACGTCTTCTTCCTCGGTCGCCTTCTCCATCTCCGCTCCGGTCTGGGTCCCCTGCCACAAGCTTGATCCGACGTCCGACTGGTTCCTGGTTCCGGCTTTTCCAGTGTCCGGTTCCTGCAGGGGGGAGGGACTTCCGGGGTCGGGATGGTGTGCTTCCGGGTATCCGCGGCTCCTGATTGGCTCCTGGAACAGAGGACAGAAGGTTGGATGTCTGGTGGGCCGGGTTGTTGCTAGGGATGCCTCGGGTGTGGTTTCCATGCTACTCGAAGGTCCGAAGAGACGCGGCCCAAGGGCGGTATGGGAGAGCGCCGTATCACAGTATCTTACAATTATCTTCCTTTAGTTGGCGAAAGTGTAGTTGAGACTCTTCGTGATGGACCATTAATGTTTTTAGGATTAAATCCAGAGATGAAGAAGTAGTCTCAGTTTGAGAGGTGGTAGGAGAGAATATGAGAGATGTGACAGGAGATGTAATGGGTGTAGCCATAGTAGCTGGTATGACCGGTATTGCAGTTGTCTGGTAACTAAAACTTGTAGTAGGCGTGAGCGCTACAGGTGTGACGTCCATCGAGGCCATAGTAATAGGTGCCGAGTTGGAAATTGAGTTTAAAGCTATTTCTGAACTTAGCAAAGCCCCTTTGCGAGGAGGGGTCTTAAAAGTATTGTCTTGTAAATTGTCAGTTTCTATGGGATGGTCTCCTGGTAGTGCAATAGACAGCTTTTGAGAACCCCCTTTGACCTGCATCCACTTAAGCAAGGGGCTCTGATCTTTGATTATATTCCCTCCTATGGCGCCTGTAGCAGTTGTGAGTAGATTTGTAAGCAGTGTTGCTGTTACTTTGGTCTTCCCTTTCTTGGCTCTTCCTTTTCCCTTCCCCTTTCTTTTAGAAACAGTAGATTTCTCTTTTCTTGTTTGGGCTCGGGTATGCTCAGTTCGCCTGCCTGTCCCTTCTTCCATCACCTCCTTTCCTTCGACATATTCCTCGTACTCTTCGTCGCTGAAGATAAGTTCCTGTATTGAATTAGCCTCAGTGCCCCCCGTATCATTATCGGTTTTGGGATTTTTATATTCTATAGTTGTAATAGATGATGGTGTCAATATCTGTGCTGATGGATACACATGAGCCGGTTCAAGACTTGACAAAGTGATTATGGAAGACGTATCGGTTTGTAAAGGCACATTGATATCGGGTACGTCAGTGTCAGTGTCCGTAATCAGCTCTGATTCAGCTCCCCCATTGGTGGCCTCAGCGACCCCAAGGGGTCCAGTTGTAGTGTTCAGCTTAGATTGCGTAAGTTGAGCGTATTGCGCAGGTATTATCTTGTTTGAGTTACTCTCCATTGTTGAGTTACAGTCTGACTCTCCCCCTGATGGTATATCATGATTTAGCCCCCCTTGTTGGGTAGCCTTGCCATTGATTTTGCCAGTCTTTTTGGACTTATTGTTAACCTTATCTGCAGGTATATCGTCTTCTTTTGTTTTGGTTTTTGTTTTTAATTTGGAGAGAATCTCTTTCTCTTTTACAATCAAAGTAGAAGGGGGGAGGTTAAGCAGTGGTTTTCCAGCTTGGGGCTCCTGTTGATTAAGGCAAGATGTACGTGCCACTACTGCAGGTGAGATGGGTCTGAGCGACTGTGCTCTTCCTTCTTCTATTCCTCTCCTTAATTCCTCTGATCCCTTCAGGGGAGTGCCTTTCATCAGAGCTTTATTCTGCCTTGTGTTTTTGGAGCCATGAGAGACATAAATAGTGTATGCAGTTTGTAGAGTAAGTTTAGCAGTCAACCCAGACTTCGCTGAGAATCTTTTGCTCCTTTGCTAGTGCTAGTGCTAGTACTGGTGCAGGAGCTAGTGCAGGAACTAGCGCCGGTGCCGTTACCGTTACCGTTATCGGTGCTGGTGCAGGGTGAAGCTGAGTGAGGTTAGAATGGTTAGAATGAACAATACTGCATTCCTTAAATCACTCCTTGAGTCCTTGAGTCGGTTGGATCGCTTGACTCGCGAGAACACAGGTCTCTGCTACAGTAGTCAGTAACCAGTCAATATCCAATTACCAGTAACCAACCGGTAACCAACCTGTAACCAGTGTCCCCCTGATATACACTGATGGTTTAAGCAGTTTAAATAATTGTTTTTTCAAAATCTTTTCCGGAGTTTCTCAGAAGCGGTGTTATTGAAAAACACAGAGGCTTGGAGCTGTTGCTTTAAACAGCTTTAAACAGCTTTAAACATGCATCGTAAAACGCTCAGAGCACCCCCTGCAGCAATACTATTTCTCTGCTCCTCACCTCGCTTTGAGTTTTTTCAGTTTTCAAAGCCCAGCTTCAGTCTGGATCACGGTCTCCGCCTCAGTGACTCAGTCCCCATTTTGGCACACCAACTTCTTGAATCTGTTCTTCCTCTATCTTGCCGCAGCCACAGCCGTTTACAGTAGACCGGAAAGCCGCAGCCCGCTACCTGCAGTCAGCAGCCCGCAGTCCGCAGTCCGCCCTGCCGAGCGCAGCTGAAACGAGCAGGAGCGAGAGTCAGTTGCGGTGGCAGGTAGCAGGTAGCAGGTAGCTGGCGCCAAGCTGAGCAGAACGCTGTGCAGAACGTCAAAAACATTATAACTTCCAAAGACTTCATCTGATGCTTGGTTCTTCAGCCTGTTGCCTCATGCCCTCAAGCACTGGACTCTCCCTTTATGCCCAAAAGAACTCTTCCTTGGTGAGTCCTTCTACGTGCCACCCAGCCAGTGTAGGCAGGCCACCATGGGAAGCAGTTCCCTTCTCAGTGGACTCCGGGGCGGCCACTCCAGGTGCACTATTCCACCTCTTTTGGGAGTACATTCGGGGGCTGGTTTCCCACTCCCTCTGATTCCTCCTTCTTGATACCTGGCTGGGCCATTATTCCAGGCTCCAACACTTTTGTGACTCCCGCTCTGGGCTGCCGTTGACTATGTCTTAGCCCAGATCCAGACAGGTAAGCTCAACATCTCTACTTCCTTTCCTTCCAGGTAGTGTGCTCAAGGTCATTACCAAGCAAACTGTCCACAGGCATGGCAGGGCTCACAGCGATCCTTTGAAGACCTGAAACCCCTGTGTCCCCCCCCATTCAAAAGGAACAAAGGCCACCCTCTCTGTTGTCAGCTACCACAACTTGTTGGAATGCATTAGTAATCTCCTGCTCTGTGGACAACAGCTGACACCTTACCATAGTCCTGGTGACACCTGTATCATCACAGCTTGAAAACCTTGTCCATTGATGGTGACCCACTGCCTATAGGTTATAGTATTTGAGGGCATATGGATCTTAGGAACCATCTTGCTGTCACCCAGGGGCACTGCGGTAACCCCTCTAAACTTCCCCCCGCATTAACTTCTACAAACGTCTCCCCTAGCACTACATTTCCCACCCCTGTAGTGTTTCCCCCAGTGGGAGGTGGTGCTCTTTTTGGACACTTGGACTCCCCTTTCTAGTTTCTGCACTCATAGCTCTTGGGAGTTTTGGGCTGCTGACATTTGTCAGGGTAGTTTTTCTTCTGGTGGCCACATTTGGAGTGAGAACCAGACCCTTTCCCCTTTCAGTGCCTTGTTTGCATAATCCAAGAAATCCACCCCTGAATCGGAGCCTATATTTTGCAGGGGTCAGTCCAAACTCATTGACTAAAATTACCTTCATAGCAGTGTAGAATGTTTATTCCTCTACCGCTAGTGTAAGCAGTGTGTCCCTCCCCACAGTGGGCATTTACCTCCATAAACTTAAACTACCACCTCTGGGTCCTTGTGTGCTCTTAGAACCCCTTCGTAGGCTGCAAACCATTTGTCTACATCATCTCCCACCACATAACTGGGCACCAAATCCTTGGGTATCCGGCCTCTGGACTCACGAGTGGACACTGCAGGTATGCTGCCACCATTTATGTTGCTGGACCCCACTTGTAGGGCTCTAATGATCAGCTCTTTGAGGCTGAGCTCATGGGTTATTTTCCTCTCCTCCATGGCCAGCCTCTTTTCTTCCTGAGCCTGCTCCAACTGAGCAACCTCCTGCATTACTTTCCTTTCCTCCCTCCTGTTAACCAGCAACTCTGGGGACAGGTTGTTACAGGAGACACAGCTCCCTGCTCTGGGAATCACTGCAGCTTCCAGCACACTGTTGGCTACCTTAACAGGCAGTCCCAGAGCCATATCAGACTCCAGAATCAGACCATGCACCTCCTCTGGAATTTCCTGCTTCTCCAATTGATTGTCATCCCCTGAAACCTGGGTCTCTGCCCAGGCTCTCAAGGTATTCTGCAGCTCCACCTGAAAATCCTTGCAGAAATCTATCAGCTGAGGCAGAGTGTAGACCTCTAGCTCGGCCAGCTCAAAACCAGTTCCTGCAGGTGCAGGTGCTTCTTCTCCAGAGTGAGACATAATTTAGCAGAAGTAAATCAAAAGGCCAATCAGGGAGAATTGAAAAAAAAATAGAAATGGTCTTAGTATAGAAGACGGACAGTAGTCTATAACTGCAGGTTTTTTGCCTCTTATTAGGATAGGGTTGTGATGGAAGTGGTGGGTGGTTAGTGAAAGCTCAAAGAATGTATGATTTGGTAGTTCTCCATGCCTACGTCTGGTGATTTTTGCCACTCACCAGAAAGTGAATGTTGTGTATATTGTGGACCTATGTGTAAGACTCATGGATTTTTGGCATTGAGCTCAATGTTTGTGAAAAGGCCCACCACATTTAAAAATGAAATGTATTCAAACCACCTCATTAAAGGTTATTTTTATATGCTGCATGCACTCTTATCAGAAAATGGTTGTTGGCCAATCACACCTGTTACCTTTCAGCAGTGCATGTTGATTTGTTAGATTGCAAATTTTCCCCAAAAATCTATTTGACCATTTATTTTAGGTGCCTCAACGGACAACATCTATATCCCCTGCATTAGCGCGAAAGAACTCTCCAGGAAATGGCAGTGCCCTCGGAAGCAGGTTAGGAACGCAACCAGTACGAGCAAGGTACACATTTTGTCATTAACCTTCATTTTGATCAAATACAATGACACAACACTAATGGAAGCAAGACAGTGGCATCCTAAATATTTTCTTAGGAATGGGTTAGTCAGTGATACACAGTGTTACTAAAGAGCTACAGGGAAGAGACTATTTAATGGGAAGATACTATTTAATGGGAAGATACTATTTACGAAAGAAGTTAATGTGTGCATTTGTCTTGCAGTTGGCACAATATGTCTTTGTCGTTTAGTTTTTTTCAGTAGACTCCCTTTTCATTAGGGGTTCTCCTTTCCTCATACTTCACAATCAGGTCACTCAAACCACTAGACACTTGCTGCACCACCATACTATTAGGAGGACACATTGGATTTTGCAATACAAAACCCTTTTCTCTGTGGTGAAAAAGAAATCTGTGTGGGTCATCAGGTGTGTCAGATGTACACACAAAATATACCTGCAAAACATTGATCTTAGTCATGCCTGGTGCAAGTTTATGTAAACAACAGCTATCTTTTTCCAAGCACCAAGAAGCCACACCATTGGGTGTGTATGCTATAGGAGGAAGCAAACTCACCTTCAACCAGGAGAGACACAATGATGCAGGCACTGGGAAAGGAGATAGCAATGGCAATCAAGGGATGGATGATGCTGCTGGTGCAAGCAGAGGGCAGTCTGAATTACTGGTTTTTACTGGGCACAGGTGAACCTGAAGCAGTATTTTCCTTATGTAGGATGTAGGTGCACTGCAGTGCTCCTCTGTTGTCCAGTCCAGGGGTCCCACGAGGCGTGGGTGATAGACCAGGGATGGGACCGAAATGGTGGACGATAGGAGGACTTTATTTTAGAACATGAAAGAAGCTCCAACTTGCTAATATTTAGAATCACATGCAAAGTCAATAAACCGCATATGCCAAAATCACATTATTGAATGCTTTTATCCCAATCCAGTCTGTGTATGATACCTTTGTGTTGCACCTGGGTGATGCACCATGTTAGTTAATCTCTGGCTAGAGTGCTAAATTATCTTTTGAAACTTTAGCAGCTAGCATTACCTAATAGAAGTGTGCTTCTTGTATTCACATAGGTAGAACTAAAGCGGAGTAGGCCCTATAAAAGGCTGACTTTGACCATGTGAGTGCGTGTTGTCCAATTTCATTTCCACAGTGCTATGGAAATGAAAGATGAACAACAGCGCTAGGTACAGTCAGAGTGCAAATGTCATCACACTAAATTTGGCACCCAGTGAAATTACAGCAGTTGCACCTCCCTTATGCTGGCACTGATTCCGGCTGGAAAAATCAAATGAGGCTTTGGCAGCAACTGAAGCCAAGCTTCATTTTATATTTGTTTGTTTTTGGAGGAAAGCATTCACTGCCACCCTATGCAACAAAAAAAGTGACCCCTTCCTTTCACTACTCCTCTCCCCAACATACCCATACATATATTTACTGCCTGTTGACATTGGGTGGTAAGTATATGTGGTAAAACCAAGTGTAATACTGCATTTTGTGTGGTTGTAGGACATGAAAAATAAGTGATAAAGGTAAAATGGCATGTGGTTTTACTGTGGCCCTAGTACCATGCAGCTCATAACCAGGACCCATGAGCCCACTTGCAGTCTTGCCATCCTCACAAGTCAGCTCATGTGTAAACACAATCTTGTCAAGTAAAGTGAAAGTATGGTCTTTTGTTTGGTACATGGGGTAGTTAGAAAGATTTCCAGTTGAGGGCTCCACCCTGATTGATTGAGAACTGTTGTGATAAAGAGGGGACACAGTGCTAACATATCAGTCATATCTTTGTACACAGTTCTACTCCTGTGTATCCATTACTAATATTACATTATGATCACAATCGGATAGAATTGTAAACTGTTTTGTGGCATATTTATCACTTAAGTCTGGTGTCTTAACAGTAATCCTGATCTTCGGAGAACAGAGCCTTTCCTTGAACCTCCCATCCAGAGGACGAGCAGTGGAAGTTCATCTAGTTCTAGTACCCCAAGTTCCCAGCCAAGTTCTCAAGCAGGGTCTCAGCCTGGATCTCAAGCAGGATCCAGTGAGCGTAATAGAGTGACAGGTGAGGTGTTTCTCAAATCCTGTTGATCTTTTTCTCTTCAAACTCTAGGCTGTCGTTCTCACATACCACTTCATGATAATATCCATAAAGTCCATTTATTGAATATTAATTTTTTCTCTATTTTTTTTGTAGATTTATCTACATGCATAGTTAAACCCAATTCTGCTGTTCGTATGAGTTCTGCGGCGCTCTGCGCTTTTTCACTCAGCTTTGTCCTATGAAGTTCATATAATGTTCAATGGGATTTAGGAAGTAGTGCCATTCCATTTTAATGATGCCAATTACACAACCATCTATTTGGTATCTGTGGTAATGGCTTTTACCCCATTAACCCTGGGCGAAGTACTATGCTATGCTCGCGAAATGTGCGCTACTTTGCACTACGCAAATTGCACATAGCAAACACGCGTGGTGTAGCGTAGCTCAGCCATGATGTTTTGCTTCCTCGCAGTCCTCAACGTCAAGTTGGAGACCGCGAGCGAGCAAAATTACATCCCGGCAAGACTTTATCCTTGTTCACAATTAGCAACATCAAGTTGCCGATCGCGAGTGTGGAAAATAAACCTCCCAGCGAGATTCTCAACGTGGGAACGTCGGGTTTCTCCTTGCGAGTGGGCGCGTATGCTCGCCACTGCTCGCAATGAGAAACTACCAGTCCGTGTTGAGAAAGCTGCAGCTCAAGTAGAAATGCTTTTATTTACATAACAAACTACTTAAAAAAAGCTTTGAATCCAAGATTATGCATGGATGCCACACTTCCTTTGGAGTGATCTCTCCCTGCTATTGTTTTAAAAAATGCTTAATAAGGGGATTATCCCTGAAAGGTAGGTCCAGCAGCTATCTATTAATTTCTTATGTGATAAGAAATGAAAATATCAGTCTTGATTGGTTTTCAGCTGTAACACCCATACCTGAAGGTTCACCCATACCACCCCATGAACCTCCAAAGGTGAAACAGGAAGATAGCAGGGACATGACCCGCCCCAGTCGACCTGCTGTGAGTATGAAAATTAAATTATAAAAAAATTAAGTAATAATTTGAGAAAAGCAATGCATATGTTTGCTTACTAGTCAAATGGTAAATCAGGACACATTGCAGCAAGAGGTGCAAAATGTAAAAAATTTCACTATTGACGTAAGATGTTGAAAACTTTTCATAAATAATGTCCTGCTTTACACATTTCTAATGTAGAAACATGAAACACATACATTTTCTAACATCATGTCCACCAATGAACAAATAAGGGAACAAAGTATACATTTTTCATGATTGTAACCAGTATGTGTTTTAGCTATATTGTATGAAAATTCCATTAATGTTGAGCCATAGGCAAACATTTGAACTTTGCAAATTCACTCCTTCCCTGGGACTGTCTGAAAGTGGCAAGTACTTGCACACCATATTAGGGAAGGCAGGAGAAACAGGATGGGAAAAGAAAGATACAAGAGCTCTTCAGACCGCAGGGTAGAGAAGGCCAAACCAAAGTTGTGTGTATTGGGGCAAGGAAAGCTGGCATCTCCAGTGGATACAGGGGAATACAGGGTGTTATGAACAAACAGCCAATACCAGAATGTTGAAATACGTGACTTCCAGAATATGTTAAGCTACTAGCAGAAAGTAGTCAGCGTTCCTTGCTTCACGATGGTGATGGGTGTGTTGAAAACAAATGCTGACCAGGATACAAACACAGACATGCTGGACTTCAAAGATCAGGATTTTTGCAGCAACACAGTATCCTGAGACAGATCAACAATAAGAGACTAATGAAAGTGGCAGATGAGGACGGAAACTAAAAGGGAACTGAAAAAGTTATACAATAAGAGTGAGGGAATGAATGTTAGGTGGACGAACTAGTTTGAGAAGAAAAGCCAATTCTATCAAGAGATATTACCAAGCACCGAGCAATATTCAGAGTGAGGTTAAATATGCTCTGTCACTGCTAACTCAAAGTGATAACTACACCTTGATCTCCTTCCTTTCACCTTGAACTGCTTCTGCCCTTATGGTCTAATTTGTCTCACCTGCCATTGCCCTCTCTTTCAGAGATTCAACCTAGACATTGGTGATAACTGGTAAATCTGTTGCTTGGTCAGGAAGTTGAAAGAGACTTTCTCTGACAATATCAGCATGTGTCTGTGGTGAAATTGTGGAATGTAGCCGAGAACAACCTTTTGGCAAGATGTATGCCCCTTCTTTTAAATATGGCATATAAAAATTGCCCTATATAGTTGAAAAATATTAAAATAAATAAATGAATCATGTTCTTTAAGGTTTGAGTTGCAATATTGTGTCTACCATATGACTTTACTGTGTTTCCCACATTTTTTAAACCTCCTCTGATTTGAATAGTGGATTTAGACTGTTTTTTAGTGAGGGTGCTGATGATGATGAGTCTGTATTTCAATGTCAATAGTTTATCTAAGTTCTAACACCTTTAAAATAAACAAATTGTGCTGGGAATTTGCCTAAATAAGTTATCCTTTATCTCAAGATTCCGTTCATAACTCTTGTTGTTAAAACACTTCATTCATATCCTACATGTGCATCCATTCTAGAAACGAAATTAATTTGATATTTATGAATACAACCCTAGGCATCAACAAAGTGGAATTCCATGGAGGGCAATATATCGATATCCATTTATTCTTCACGGACTAATGGTTCTTTTTGGCACAAACTGTGTTTAGTTCATCATATTTAATTGAAAATTCAAAGTATAATCCTGGTTTTGATTCTTTAACTACAGTTAAATTAATATAGGGTAATTAATTAACACAATTGAAAATATATCACTAATAAATTAAGCCTTAGACTTTGGCGCAGGGCAAAGAAAGTCATTTACTGCCTATACCTTAACCCTTAGACTTAACCTATTTTTATTATATGTCACTATTTTTTTCCTTGCCCTGTGCCATAGTGTGTCTTAATTTAAAGTGGTATATTTTCAAGTGTGTTAATTAATAACCCTATTTTAAGTTAGCTGTAGTTAATTTTACTTGATTTAATAATGTACAATCATATTCATATCTTAACCTTACACCTAGTTATTTAAATAAAACCATGGTTTCATTATTAAATATCTAGCCTTAATTAATTGCTAGTTTAACTTTCTTCCTTTTGATATATGTAAGTAAGTTAATGAAAGGTATAATTAATAACTTAAATCTGTAATATTTGTCTTTCCATTATATTAAATGTTATACTTTATTAGGTAACCTCAAACCCACCTTTTCATTTTACATTGCATTTATTAACTTCCTATTAAAAATCTTAATACATTATATTTGAATGTAAACAAAATTAATTTAATTTGTTTAATTAAGATTGTCCTTTTCAATGTGGCAACTTTATTTTTATAAAGGAACTAACTGCATTTCTTATACTTACCTAAGACAATGTAGTTGCACATAATGTGATCACCTCAATGTTCAAACCACAATATATTTGTCAAGTAGCACATTTGAGGGATCACTACACAAATGTATCCTACTTTTTTACTGTGCTTTAATTAGTAGAGACTTCAGTTAAACATAGTAGCAGGCACCTTGGGATCTTTATCATTCATCGATCATTTGTTTTGTTTCAGAAAATCAATACAAACCAACAGCATGCAACAGTACTTAATACATTGCTGTTCCACTCCTGCTCCTATTGTGTTTTCTAGATAGTACTTCTACAATTCAAAACAGGTAAAGTGTCTAAGGAACTGTGTGCTTGCCTAAAGGTTCCAAACAGAGTATAGAGATATGATGGAGAAGCCTACTATGGGTAGATGTCTACACCATGTCTGATTTTATACAGCAGTTATGAATGGGCTGAAGATCTCAGCATCCTGCCAGACTACCTAATGTCGAACTTTTTCCAAAATCGATTCTAACTGGTTTTATTGTTCATTAATATGTTCTAGCTCTGACCACCATTCAGATTGTCCCTGATATGCGAAAAACATGGTTATTGCAAGGCGATAAACATGTGCTGTGAGTTTGGACAAGATCTGACCTGGATCCTACAGCTAATATGCTTAACACAAGCACAATTAGCTGTTCATTTCACTTTAAAAGCTCACCCAAGATAAATTGTTTGTGTACATTTAGGCAAACTTTACAATTAATTTTCCTATGCGTTTAGTTCAGTTTTTCTCAAACGGATACATGGTTATGTTTAAATTTGCTCAACTAGTGTTGCCTGAATGAAATGTTTTCCCTACTGTGCTGATGCAATAGAATCTTGCAATAGATTAAAATCAAATAAATAAACACACCAGACCCCATCTCTTGCATTCATGTTCTAGAAGGTACTACTTCTGCCTGCATCATTAGTGAGCTAATATTGTTTTTGACAAATATATGTATGTGCTTGAATTGTAGAAGAGATTATTGCTTAGACCCCAAGTACCTGGAAGGATGAAAGTTTTTTTCAGGCAGTACAGGGAGGAACTACCTAAAAATCATTGAGGACAGAGGCAAGTGTAAGAATGTGTAAGAGAGGGGCATATTAGAGTATAACGGGCATAATCTAATAGTGTTGAGGTGTTTTTTCAGTGGAAGAATATGGAGGTAGGTGTAGGAGTTACCATTTTTGAGAGTTAGGGCCCAAGTTATAGTTTGGTAGACAGGGTACTCTGTTACAACCACAACAGCTTAAGTATCCTGCTTGCCAAATCCTCTCTCCTTCCTCCTCATCTAGATATGGGCAAACCTTAGGTACTTTTTCAAGAAATATACAGAGATGATCGCTGGGCCACCAGTCATCTCAAAATCTGGCAAGCGGAATACCCTAGGGATGACGGAAGCAATGTCCTCTGCCATCCCAATGGACACTACTGTATCCGCAGACTTTAAATCAGGCTGTTATTCTTTATTGGAAGATGGTGAGAATAAACTGAGCTGTCTTCTGTTAGTGGTGTTTTGGATAAATGTTATAAAGGGATAAAAGATTCTGTCAAAACTTCCACACCCAATCTCTACATTGGATACCCATCACATCCTCATAAACATAACTTCAACAAGGTGTATGTACTATTCTGACTCATGTCCTAGACAACATAAATATCCAAGTGCATTTGTGAAGAGAAGATGAAGGTGTGAGGTTGTTCTACAACAACATGATAACTTGTTGATTTGATATCAATGCCTGTGAAAGATGAAAACTGTGTTATCACAATGCATGTATTTTGCTTTTCACTTAAAATGTTTTTGTTAAAATTCAAAACTAAGGTTAATGAACTAACACATTTAATTTAATTTGTAACTGTCTGTGCCTTTCATCTGCCTTTCTGCTGTCCTGGTTTTTTCCTCTGATGCTGATTAATGTTCTCTCACACACAGAGCTATAAGAAAGCAATAGATGAGGTTAGTGATGTCTTTTCTTGATTGATCCTGCTTATGTAAGGTTGACTAGTTAGAGCTTAACGTCAATTCATATATTTCACTGTTGGCATCAAAAAAGAAATTCTCATCTTATTTCAAAATTCATTGCACTCAGACTTTTTTTATGTATATGTCATCCATGAGAACTACATTACATTTTCATTCTCCTCCTAATGTTAACCTTCATATCATACTTAAATAAAGGCCTCAAAAAGAGATGTGCTGATGTTTGATGAATGTTATCAGTCGAGAATAGGTTCTAAGGATAATTTGTATGTGACTGTGATCTTCAGTGAGTAGGAACACATTGAAGCATGGTATTTTCATGATAGTTTTCAAATACGTATTGACCATAAAAAAGTGTTTAAGATTCTTATTCAGGGTGGTTTTATCTTCTGTATCAATGGTATACGTTCCTGGGTTATAGTTTCTGCAGAATTTTTGATTATTTGTTAAAAGAAACATGTCCATGCATCATAGCAATTAGGAAACTGTAGATTTTACTATGTTGAAAATATTTGAAAAGAAAAGTATAGAAAATATTTTGAGAATATATAATGGTTGCATAGGTTAAACAATATGCTTAAGGGCTTGGCAATCATAATCAAGCAATTTAAAACATTTCTTTGGTGTTAGTTTGTGCACATAGTTGTGGTTATTGTCCAGCCTTCATTATTCAAGAATCTGTTGTATTTTAAAGTTTAGTATTAACAAGATGCTCATTAGTAAATTTCTTTCAGACAGAAAAATAGGCTTCTGAGTCATTTTACCTCCAATGTTTAACACACACAAGAGTCATATAAACAGTGAATTTATTTAACTACATCTAATTCTGTAATTCTGGCAGAACCACTTAAACCTCACTCATTTTGCTATCTGTTTTTATGTTCTTTCTTACATTCTATGCTTATCCATACCATTTTAAGCAATTTGCTTGTGGTTCTTCCTTTGCATTATCTTCCCACCCAGTTACTCGTCATTAACAATTACTTCTCAATGTACCTAAGAAGCCCAGCAGTCACACAGAAAATGATGGCTACCTTTCTAGCAGTCTAACTAGGCTCACAGCTGGTGCAGATATCGCCTTTAAGAGTCTTTTCCACAGTCTCATACGGTCTGCACTCAAAAAACTCTTCCTCTGACCAATTTATGATTGTTTTTTCGATAGTGCTAGTAACTTTTGGTTTTCAGACATAATATCCACTGGTCAGGTGCTAATCCTCGCATTGTCTTAGTAACATGTTCAGTTGTTTAGTTTGAACGAATATCGTACCTTAGTAGTCATTCTCTCTAAAATGGTATACCAATATAGTATTGCCCATGAGTAAGTTTCATACTTCCATTTTGATGAATTGATGGCTGATTTTCAGTGGAAGAACTGCAAATTAGCTGTTACTGTAATTAGGGTTTGAATCACACGGCTCAAAATAAATCACCTTCAAATCTCATTTAGAAGCAAAAGATTTGGCTTAATATGTGTGTCTAGAAACTATTGTTTTCATATCTTCTTTAATGTGCTTTTTTTAAAGTTGGATTTCCACACAGAAGTCTTGGATCTTTATTTTTCTGTTAGTGATTTGACAAAATATCTCAAAGGAGAAATGATAGTCCGCAGATTTCTTTCATCCCAGAATATTCTCTCGTTAGTCATTGAGAGATTCTGCTGAAACTTGGTGCCTTTTATCTAGATTTATATGATAACGAAGCAAACTCTTCCTTCTATAACACAAGTAATATAAGCTACAACTGTGACTCCCAGGGAAAATTCTGATTTTGTTATGCTAGCCAAATGTTCAGATTTGTAAAATTGTTTTCTGCATATAAGAAAAATGATGTTCAATGAGGTTTTGTATCTTTGAGATCATTGCATTGTAAAACCCAGAAACCATCTGCACTGCACCAAGCTTCCATTTTTATTTTCAATTAATATTTGGGGAACAGAAAATACATTCAACACATTTTGTAGAAAATCAGTTTTTGTAGTGTTTATATTACAGATGCCACACAGAACCCTGCAATATGGATGTGAAAGGATGAGACAATAAATTCACATCTTTACATTTGAAATTGTGTTTACACATTTGACTCAACGATATTACTACTGAAATCATTGATTCAATCAGTGATATAAATGTGGTTGTCATGCTTTGAATTAGCAGTATGTCACCCACGTTCATAGGAATAGTAGTGTTATAATTGATGCCATATCTTCTTGACATCTCACATATTGGAAATAGCTTTAATCTTCTCTACATGCCCGCATGTGATGTAAGATTTTAAAATAGAGTACAAAACTTATGTGTGAAAAATGTTCCTCTGCCTCTTAGTTCTGAAAATGAGCTTTTATTTAGATTTGAACCCTCTTTCTAGAGTTACAGTTTTTTTCTGATGTCTGATCAGTATGATTTTTTGCAAATACTGTTGACGCCATTTCTATCCTTACTTCAAAGTTTAAAGGAACTTTGTTGGTTTGTAAGGTAGATACTACTAAAGCGTCATTATTTAGGCTACTGTCTTTTCTCACGGAACTTGCAACTGCAAAGGCTACCACGCCATGGAACTAATTCACACACATTTTTGCTGAACCTTGAAACAGTAACTAGTTTCCTTCCTTGGGCAGTGGAAGATTTTGATGATCCAGCAAGAAAATTTGTAGATTCCATTTAAATTCATAACGTAATCCTGGCCTAAAATGTAATCCCCTAATTTATACAATATTTATTCACTTTTACATCTTACAATGTTCAAAATATCTTTGGCAGTTAAATGTAGGGAATCTGTAGTAATAGAAATGAATTGGACAATGCGGTTTAATTTTCTATTATTTACTTTTGATCTGTATTTGGCTATCACACTTCCAGAATAGAAGCCTACTGTGGGACAGCTAGAAGTGAAGACTGGGCTGGAAACCAACATCAGCCTGTCAAAAATATTCAGTCAAGCCCCTATAATGAAAGAGTCCTGACTTGAATGTAGTCGTAAGGTATTCATAGTTGGGACAAGGCAGCCCATCCAATTTTGAAAACAGCCCGGCAGCCTGCTGCCCAATTCGAAATGTCAGACTGGCTATTTCACCAGACCAGCCCTGATGCAATCCAATGAATCTCAGTATTCAATTCTCTCTCTGATAAAGCTGGCAGTGCTTTAGTTAATTTTTCATGATTTTAATAGGATATGCATATTACAATGCTTCACTTTGGATGCATTAATTTCAAATTGTTAGCACACATTTCCTTAAGAAAATACTGAAAACTTCATTCAACATCTTATTGTTTTCCATTTCAAGTAACTGTCAAATCTCTTTGCATTTAAAGTATTATTGGTATTGCCATGTATACCTCCTTAAACATGTATACCCAGTGGAGAGGTCAAATTGACACCAGAGCTCATTGTTATTGTTTGCTCCCCCCGATCTGGCCTAATTGAGTTTCTCCAGCATCTGTTATCAGGAGGGAGATTATCATCTCACCAGAGTAGGTAGTGCTCCTTACTTCACTGATTGCTGGCATTGTCAGTTGTGCTTAGTGCATCTGATCTGGCATGATGTCCCTATGAAAAGTCCTTCTTGCTCACAGTAGTGGGAGTTTGTGCTGTTGTTAAACTTTGCCTCTGGCAGACAAAATGTAATTCCTTGCGGTACACTTGGTCTCCAATTAAATCCCACGACTTGGAGGAATTTACAGGTTTCTTGCAAATAATTTCACCTTCTATTAAATCTCCCTCTCTCACCAGATAAATTATAATGTTTCTCTGGCAGTTCTACAGGCACATTTTATGAAATATAAAATGAGTCTGGGCCCTAGACAAGCTCCTCAAATATAGGAAACTACATTTAGTTTACAAAAGAAATGCTTAGTGAAAGAGGAGGTGATTAGAAGCTCCAGGTTTTTCACAAGGTGTAGTTGTGCATGACTCCCTATGGCCTATAATTTAGAGTCTGATTTAGAGTTTGGGTTACTCCATCATAAGCATGATGTATATGCAGTCCATCGTATTAAAATGGCCATTGGTTGTACACCACTTGTAATACTGCAGATGGGATATCTGTCACATTTGTGATGAAGTAACTATTCCGCCAAACTCTAAAGCAGGCCTTTAGATTTATATTTTTTTGGCTCAGCTCTGGGAAGTATATACATGTTGGCTGTTCAGAACTTGATGTCTTTGAACTTTGGCTTAGTAGTGTTGCAAACCACCAGTTTTGTGAGGTTAAAGAAATAAATAAGTAGTAATCGATGATCTATTCAAAGCATTTGGAAACTTTATTAAGTACTTGATGTACTAAGCATTTTTTGTTGGCTGTGGGCATAGAATTATCTGCTGTTAAACTAGAACCCATTGCTTTTTGAAAATCCTGAGGTGTTGTGCAAAACCGGCATTCTACCTTTACTACCCGGTCATTACTTCGTATTACCATTACTACACATATTTTAGTTGACAGGTCCCATCACTTAGCATGCATTTACTTAGCATGCTTTTACTACACATGTTCCATTACTTAGCATGCACGTACTACACATAATGGAGTTACTGGGCAAATTAAGTTGCGTTCAGCTTTTGGGGTGCTGGGGTAATTTTAGGGGTTAGGGTTTTGGGTTGTAGGGGGTATTTTTAGGGTTCAGGGTGGGTTAGGGCTTTGGGGTGCAACTGGAATTTTGAGGGTTCAGGCTGCATTTAAGGTTTTGGGGTGTTCGGGTATTTTTGGGGTTCAGGGTGCGCTTAGGTTTTGGGGTACAGGGGTATTTGTAGAAGTCCGGGCATGTTAGGGTTTTGGGGTGTAAGGGAGTATTTTTAGGGTTCAAGGTGCGCTTAGGTTTTGGGGTGCTGGGCTATTTTTAGGGGTCAGGGTGTGATAGGGTTTTGGGGTGTAGGGGGTACTTTTAGGGTTCGAGGTTGCGTTTAAGGTTTTGGGGAGATGGGGTATTTTTGGGGTTAAGGGTGCGTTTAGGTTTTGGGGTGCTGGGATACTTTTAGGGGTCAGGGTCAGATAGGATTTGGGGGTGTAGGGGTATTTTTAGGGTTCAGGCTAAGTGCCAGGGGATGGGTTACTATTATAATACATTTTTTGTTTTAAAGTACCAGTAACGCGTTGTAATGGTATGCGTAATAATTAACTGCAAAGTAAAAGCATTTTTAATGTATTTGTATATACTTGCGAAGTAAAAGCATGCGCACTTAAATCAAGCATAGTAATGGTATTTGCGAAGTAAAAACTTCGAAGTAAGTACGTGCTGAGTAACAGTATTCTAAGTAACATCATAGATTCGGAAAAAACAGCTTTCGCCCAGACAAATTGATTTATTCATTAAATGTATGTACATGGAGCATGCCCAGCCATTTGGACAGTGGAGCCCTTTGGTTAACATGTATTACAGCAATTGATTAAACACTGTTGGATAAGTATTTGATTACAAATAGTGTAAAAGCGTCTGCCTAATTGATGACATTGTGCAAAGGCTTCACGACTATTTGGGCCAACATGAAGCAAGTAGCACTTGAATCAAAGTTTCATGAGCAGAGCTTTTCTTATTATTATTATTATTATTAATGAACTCAGAACCATGTTCTCCACTCTACACAAAGTGACAATAACAATGGCTGTTTGAATACAGTGAAAGAGTCAGAAGTCACCATGGTGAAGGTCAAACTTTATTACAGGCTACAACCCCAGGGTGGTTATTGCTGACCCGCCAGCTTCTAAATGGTAAACTTCAGAACTCCCACACCAAAAGGAACACATTGAACATTCATAATACGCTCTTAAAGGCATAACATATATCTTTCTCTTCCCAATTAAACAGAATTTAGAGTACACTATGTACAAAGGAAAACAAAAGCGAATAAAAACAAAAAAAATAGCGATCAAATATGCCGAAGCGCCCTCCATAAAAATTAGGTAATACTAAAATTGCATGAGAAAATACTGGAGAACTACATTATGGGCAAAGAACAGAAAGGTAAGCATGAATCAACATAAATCTACTGCATCCTTCCTCTCACTACTGATCATTATCCTCTTCCCTACACACACACACCACTCATTTGGAACACTTCCACTTGCCTCCAATTCCACTTCAACATAAAATAATTGTTTCATACATCTTTGACCCTATATGGCTCCTGAAATTTCATGAAACTTCTTCCTACCCAGTCAAACTTCATATTCAGCCGAGCCCCTTATCCACGCTGGCACTAGTTTGACTCTCTTCTCCTGACTGCAGAGTCTTCTCAGTAACAATATTTAATTCTACACGTCTCCAAAAATTCTTCACTTTACTCTGAATGGGTACTGCATTCTGCTTCCTCACCATCTTATGGACCTTGATTCTGAGAAGGACCGCCTCCCCATCCCAACTCGTCTCTGAATAACATCTTTGGGATCTCAAATATTTTCATCAATGGTGGTGTCTTCTACAACCATAACTTGATTTGATGCCTTCGAATTAATGTTGATGTGCAAATCATATGCATCAATTGGGATTGATTCATCAGTATGTGTTACACACCGATCCTGTTGAAGTTTCCTGGGGGGTCCACAATACATCATGAAGGAAAATTAGGTTGGTTTGTGAGATGAAGGATGGGAAACCCCTCCAGCATTAGATAAGGAGATAAAATATCAGCCACCATTAGACATAGGAAAATCAATTAATTGTGCAGTTGCCTGAATATTACTTATAGATTTTGCTATTGCTCGGAGGCAAGGAATCCCCAGCAATATCTCAGATCAAGCAAAATGCTAATCTAGACTGATCATTTAGACTTTTTAATGGCAAACATCAACGCCTTCCAGCAAAACAATACATACTGTAATTTAATGGAAAAGTTAAAATATATAATACACATTTGAAGCAGTGGATATCCGCAGAGAAAAAGAGATACATTAGTGAGTGGCATTATTCTGAAACTAATTAGAACGAGATTAATGTACATTGAAACCTGTAAAAACATTTATTTTCGAGGGCAAGGTAATTTACATGAGGAGCATGGAAAACTCATAAAAGAAGCAGCATTCTTCTCTGTGTTTACCCCCTAGTACAATCACACTAGGTACCAGCTAAAGACGTTTTGACTTTCTATTGCATAATGGCATTACATTGCTGCCCATACATGTTGACCACAAAGAACTTAAGAGCTGCATCAACCACTTTAATAAATAAAACACGTGTTTCTTTGCAGAATGGAATTATTGCGAATTAATAGTATACTACAACTGACGTGATCTTCAAAACTCACAGGCATATTTTGGAAATACTGTAATGTTTTGTGAATGAAGCTTAAATAAAGAACAGTGCCACAGAACAGAAATGTTCATAACTATGCCAGGAATGCATTATTAGCATTAGCAAGCAGCTTAAAACTAATTATTGAAATAAGGTTCAGTCCTAATAGCGTAAGCAGTATGCTAAGATTCTTACTGATCATGAGAAATGCAGTACAAGGCAAATAGTGGTCTCTGATAAAGATGTATTTAACAAGTAGCAGTTGGTTGCCTGGATGTCTGTCTGTGCAGTTGCAAAATATATTTAAACTTTAGAGTTCACTTTATTCAACCACCCTTGATCCGCAAAACCTTAACTAACATTTAAGTTAACATTTGTTTTTACAGTCTTGCCATTCTAGTCTGTTTAAATCTCTTATAAAGAGTATGCTAATTGTTTTGCGGTTCACTGAAAAAGAATATGGCCATATGGAATATGAAGTATTTAGATTTTTCAACAAGTTTCTTTCTCCCAATCCTTTAACTCTGACCGAATGCACCGATGGGCTCCATTGGTCACAAATATAGGCAGAAGTGGTAAGCTTGATAAATAAATTGCTGTGTTGTTCATGTGCATGGTGTGTGTCAAGAACCTTATAACCTATTGTACCCAAAGTTTTCAAATTTGTGTTCTACCATTTCCTCTGGCATTGCATTTATAATTGTTTGAAAAAAACAAAGGCCTCTTCTCCACAGGCTGCCTGCAATGTTCTTTCATTTTTCAATTGCAATTGTTTTTCTATGTGTTTGGAAGTGTGGTCCAAGTTGTGGTAGACTGAAAAATGATTTAGTAAAAATGTCATTTTCTTGCATCAGTATCTTCAAACAACCTCTCCATCTTCATTTTGAGTGATTCTTGTTACAACTTATATTAATTCTAAAAATGAAGAACAGTTTACCCACCCCTCACCACCACAACCCTGTGGTATTATGGAAGCATTTGCATGGAGTCTCTGTTGCCGTGAGCTGTTTGTGGATTGGAAATTGAGATACAATAGTTCCCTTGAATAGTTTTGGATACGCTGAACTATTTAACAGTGAGATATCACTAAATATGTTTTAGATGGCTGCTGTACACCTGTGAGTGTGCATAATAAATGTGTTTAATAATTTAAACTCTGTATTCCCACCCAGAGACCACCATATAGCTTCTAAGAAACTAAGTTCAAATATAAACTCAAAAGATGCATTTCAATAAAAATCAAACATGGGTATTTTGTTTAATATAATATTCATGAGGAGCGGTAACATTGCCCATGCAAAAATTCACCATCTCACTCCATTTCTTTTCTCTTATTTGGCTTTGACTTTTCATATAATATATATTTATAATTTCTCAATATTTTCAAAGCAAAAGGCAGTAAGATGATTCATACAAATGTTTCTATGTTATAATCCACCCTTAAAATATACTGCATACCTATTGAATCTATACAGATTTCATCACTATTCAAATCAAATCACATTTTGTCATCAATATTTGAAAAGTTCTACCAAGGAAAGTAGTAATAACACAAATGTATTCTATTAAGGTATTATGCATATAAAGTGTATTTGATTGGCAGAAGAGTGTATTAATGCAGTCATCACAAATGTTATAAGTTAGAAAACTGACAAAGTAATCAGGTATTGCTTTTTATGCAAAACTGCATTTAAATAGTTCTGATAAATTTTGCTGTAATAGTTTAATAATGTAATTTGTGTTCAATTTACCCTCTAATTTAAAATGAAACATTAATTTAGCATATTCTTTTTTTGTGAAATGTTTTAAAATAATTGGGTTGACTTGGGTAAAGTTGTTCAAGTTCAGGGGGATCAACATGAGCTTCAATTGAATTTTTAAAATATAACAGATATTAAAATTGATATGCTCATGTCATGTATTTATGATGATCCTCACTTGTCTGATGTCAACACAGTTTTCTACTCAGTATGATATTGACTTAACTCTAACTCTTCAACAAAATAGAAAAATGTGTGTAGTTTATAAATATGTATGCTATGTTCTGTAAAGGAAGTGCACTTTACTGTTACACTTTACGTGTGTGAACATTTTTGTGTTGTTTATAAATATGTTGGCTATGTTCCTTAAAGAAAGAACTTTGCTGTTATGATTTACTGTATGTGTGTGACCATTTGCTGCAAATATTGTTGTACTTTCATCACTAATATGTGATTTTGTTAGAACACCACACAGCTGTGTTCTTGGGGTTCAGTAGCCTGTGATAAAATATACGTTGGCATGTGAAGCATGTTCTTATTTAATTACTATTCATAAAAGTATACATTTACTTTCTGTAGGATTTGACTGCATTAGCCAAAGAGTTGAGGGAGCTACGTATTGAAGAGACTAGTCGCCCTATGAAGAAAGTGACTGATTACTCTTCCTCCAGCGAGGAATCAGAGAGCAGTGAAGAAGAAGATGCCGAAAACGAGTTGCATGATGGAACTGTTCCTGTTAGTGACATTCCAAGACTCATGTAAGACCCATTACATTCAAGTTAGGATGTCACAATTCTACAGTCCATTGCAGTTGGTTTATTTCAGCACAACATACTTTGCTAAGATTTGCTTATGTTTTGTTCTTCCAACTTTCTTGATTGCGCTTATTTGAGAAGTAGCTGATAAGAGTTATCTATGCCCAACAGTTGAAGAGGTAGCAAAATACATGCTGATTTGCAGGCACTGAAATAAATCTCGCTGGAAAACATGGCACACGAAAAAGCACAAATCCATCAGAGCAAATGGAAAAATATCATTTTTTTCTAACTGAATTCTTAATGAGTAGCAGTCTCTTTCCAATGTGTGGTCATGCTTTACATTTTGAGATGGGGCCACTGTGCCTGTTTGGGGAGCAGTACCAAAGATGTTAATAAAGGGGCCGATTCACAGATCTAATCTGAGACAAAATCCTAAACTTACTACTTTTGGTATTCACAGTAGGCATTTAGTCGTTCACGTTATGATTTTGTCTTGAGTTAACCTTAAGTTAACCTTAAGTTAACCTTAAGTTTGTCTTAAGACAACATCCTAATTTAAGACTACTAAATGCCTTCTGTTAATACCAAAAGTAGTAAGTTTAGGATGTTGTCTCAGATTAGTTCTGTGAAACGGATCCAAAGTAAATGCAAAGTTCTGCAATATGACCAATAGTACTTTGTCCCTCTACATCATGCACGTTTATTCTTCTGCAAGGTTCATAAAATGGCTATATCTCTGAGTTGATTAACCATGCCTTGACTGAGAGGCAGAGGGAAATAACATGTACTCCCACTCAATTGCATGGACCTTGATATTAATTAAGGATAATTTCCTTTTGGGTAACATTCGGAATATTGACCAGCATCTAACATATTGGGTGGGATTCCTGCTAGTGGAAAGGTATCTCAAATGAACAGTGCTTTAAGGTTGAAGGAAGGTTGAGGCCTTCACCATCACATTACAGTTCATGTTTAGTACAGATACACCCCTTGCCTGTCTTTATGCAAAGGAAGAAGTGATTGTTAAAATAATTTAGGATCTTTTACTTTTATTTTTGTCACCTGCAACAAAGATGCAAAGAGTTTGAAACTTACTTAGACACAACCCAGCAGATTGGTATCACAATGTGCACACAGCACTCCTAAAGACTCTGTCACTCAGAAATTTAGTTAAAACTAAGTTTATTTTTCTTATCGACATACATCATTAACAATTATTAAACAGAAAACTGATTTTTTCTGAAGAAAACACTATTTAAAAGATGTTAAGGTTACAAACAGAAATTTAAAAAAAGAAATTGCTAAGATTAGTTGTATGTGCAGTACCTCCTCTCCCAAATGCACGGTTTAGATAACATCACAGGTGCCAGCTAACATTGATTGCTTCAAGCAGAACATGAGAAAGCAGCAAACTATTCTCAATGCCTTGTAGCGTATCCTCACACCCATGAGTGTAATCAGGAAGAGAGTAGACCTTTCTAGATAAGTGCTCAAGTGAGATGATTGTTCAGAATTTCAATAGCTAAAATTAGATTGGGTGTAATATTATTTGTGGTACTTTTGTAAGGTCTCTAAAAATGCTCTGTCCCTCCCTGGCAATTGATCTCTGAATCTTATATGTAAGTGCTGTGAGTGCGCAGAAAAACAACTTATAATTCCATACCATCTTGATCCAAAAACCTAAAACTAAATTAAATCTAATAACATGAAGCCAAAACTATAATTCAACACTCAATCTGCTGGTCAGTATCAAGACATCATAATGCAGTGTTAGTTACCGCCCTAAGATTACATAGAAGCACAACCTTTTCTTACTCAGCCTTTTATAGCCCAATCTCGAAGTTCTATCTTGGTGGTAGACCCTCCTTCATTGTCATTATGTAGTTGAGTGAATTTGGAAGACATCTGGTTGTGCGCAAGGGATCATCAGATTGGTAAGGTATTTCAAGGCATGATTATGCTCTTTCTTAAGAATTAGGTACTCTGTTTTGCATCAGACTATATGCTTCTCCAGCAGCTGTTGAAGCACTGGTAAACTCATGTTAAATCTTTGATCCAGACAGGAGGCGTGATGCATAGTTTTGTGGACTGTGGATTGTTTACATCATTTTGACTGTGAGGTCTGCAGTACCACCATTGCAGCAATTAATCATGGAGACAATCATTGCTTAGACGAGTATTACGTGGTGATGAATTAGCAACAGAAAGGGAAAGGAGCCATCACAGGAAATAGAAATGGAAGAGCTCAGCTTACTATGGACAACCTGATGCTCAAACACTAGTTCAGAGGCAAAGGTCACCTTCTTGACATAATGGGTCTAAAAAGTGGCATTGTAGCTACAGATAGTATTCCAAGAGTGTATTCCTTGAACATGGCTGGTGACAGCAATGTCCCAGTACCTGCCATACTGAATTTTAGAGGTTTCAGGGAAGTATATTTCCAGTTGAGTGTAGTTAGAAAACAGTGCGTATATCAGTTGTAGGACTGTCCCTTTTCCACTTGGTCTTTCCAGCCTGTTGAGCAGAATGGTGTGATCGACTGTGACAAAAGATACTGCAGGGTCATTGTAGATCAATACGTGTGCATGGACTGGACACTGAACATTCAGCAGACCCCTCTCATTGTTATTGGATAATTTCAGTTCCTCTGTGAGGACAAAAACCAAATGATATATCACTAATGAGATTGTTGAATTCAAGCTAAATGTAGAGTTTGTAGATGATCATAATTTAAAACCTCCATCCATAGTCTGATTTCTGCAGTGGGTTTCATGGCATGCCTGTGTTTACTTCAGAATCTAACGAGAATAGCAGGCATCATGAATGAACTTGTGATGATTCATTTGATGGGCTGTTGGCTTAAATGAATGTCTTTTTTTCACTTCATAGCATGGAAGGGTTCATATTGCTTCCAGGCTTGGAACATTGAGTTGTTATTTAAACTGCTCCATGGCATTTCCGAGACCAAGCCTTTGTTATATAAATACATCCTATAAAATAAAATGCAATAAATATATGCTTTTCTAATATGAACTTTTTTCTCATCATTATGATCATTTGTCTATATGCCCGGCGCATACTTTGAGTTCACTATCATTCAATTGTTGTTAGCCTTGGGAAAATGCTATGATTCACTAAATTCATTGCTTTTTCCAGCCAACTCTTCAGAAAAGACCTAGAATAACTTGGACCTATCTAAGGCAGTATTAGAGAAAGTTGTTCTGTCCTTGGCTGTTACCTTAAAAACTTGAAGGCCACCGATCACATAGAAAGACAATATCTAAGAAAGGTGGAGATCGACAGAGCCATGGTGTTCTGATGTCTGAGACATTTCTCCCCACATCGACAAAGACTTGTGTTGCATTTTACTTTTCTACAGCTACCTGACTCCACTTTGATCATTGTCTCCCTGGTAGTCCAGAATTGTATTAATGTATTCCCGTCACTCCAGACATATCCCCTAAATGATTGCTGGTCTTCAAATTATGATCTTTGTTCGACCCTGGTCAAGTCAGAGTTTTGTAGGCCTTGACTGATTTTACCATTCCTCCTCTCTTTCAGAATATTAAGTCTGGATTGCCTGTTAGGCTTTTGAGAGAATATCTGGCTGATTTTCCCTATTAGCCTCTTATTTATCTCAGGACCAACTAGTGCAGCATCAAAATATTCTCACATATTATGAACACTACATAATGAAATAAAGGCATGTTCTTTTAGTTAGTGGAACAAGCTTCACGCAGTTTCATAAGTTTTGAGGAATGTCATATTGTGCCTACTCTTTCTTTACCATTGTACTTTCTATTACTACCAGTTCAGCTCTGCAGCATTTGCATGTGTTTCCAGCTTGCTCTGTTAAAACTTGTTCTATCTTCTTAATGTCCTTCATTGACTAATTTTGTCCACTTATTGAGGAGCACACCACAATGAAACAATGCCTTTAACTAGTATTGCTGTAACTTGTATATCCCTTCCCCTCTTGCATATTAGATCCTCAGCCGCGAATGTACAACTATTGAGTGTGTCCTTGATAGAAGTGTGTACTGTATTGTCATGAAACAGGATTTTTGTGACTTCCTCTAGAGTTTTGGTATCCAGTTATGGAAGCCAGGACTTCCATAGTTGTTTACAAAAATGGCAAGTTTAAATGTTAAACTGAAATTTCTATGAGGAGATATTCAGTAATTAAAATACACATATGCAGAACAAAATGGAATATCTACACAAACAAGCAATGACAAATTGCTTCTAATACTGAAGAAGCAAACTTCTACAGACATGCACAATACAACAACAATTTGAATTGGAGCTGTTTAGCAGTTTGTTAGTGAGATCACTAGTACCAATCATTGTTAAATTGACGAGACCTTTTAATCCACTCACTTTCCATGAAACACTGTAGTTATTGTGTGTAAATTTAAGGTCCGTTTTGATCATTTATAAATAAGAAATCTTAAATGTCATCCAAACATATTTTACATTTTTTTTAAATTTTGAAATATTGCTTGTGAGAAGAAGTACAACTTTGTTTAATTCTATTGGCAGACCAACTGGAACGTCTGGTAACAGTGAGCCGTATAGTCTAGGGATGATGGCACCACCTGGTCTCGAGACGTCCCAGACAGACACATTTAACAGCATTTCAAGGGAAGGCACTTTAATGATCAGGGAGGTAAGTGTATTATAAGAGTTTTTGCTCATTGCTAAACTTTACTCATGATTTACTAATGTTATCTAGCGGCACAAACTTTACTCATGATTTGGGCTCGAATCGGCCAGATTGAGATGCTCTAATCCCTATCTAATCTAATTCCGATGCCTGAGGGTTAATCTGCACTGAGCTCCCATTTTGAGCTCCATAGGGTTTCATCCCCTGACCCGGTCCTCAAAATGGCAGGCTACTAACCTCATTCATGGAAACAGAGGGCAGACAAATACTCTGGATACAATTCCACTGGAAAGTGACATAGGACTACGCAGTCACTACATTCTACTTTCTTGCAATCATAACTGAATTCGACCTAGTACCCCACCTTACCTAGGGAAAGGGACTTTGATCACCCCTCAAAGAGTTTATTTTCTTATTTACCTATCTAATTTGCTCCATGCTAGCGTTGTTTCATCTGGACTTTGATCTACCCCCAAAGTGTTTATCTACTTATTTACCTATCTAATTTGCTCCATGCCAGCGATGTTAACCTGGACTTTGATCTACCCCCCAAAATTTTTATTTACTTATTTACCTATTCTAATTTGCTCCATGATAGCGATGTTAACCAGTTTTATTATCTAATCTGCTCCTGACTTTTATCCCTCCTCTGCTTACCCCACCTTCTCATCTTGCCCCTATTTTAATCATCCTACTTATTGTGTTTGTGCTACTTATTTAATTGACTCCATATTACTGATGTTTAACCTGTTTTTTTGCTGTCTAATCTCCCTTTAACTTCAATTTTCCTCATTTGTTTACCTTACCTCTTACATTGCCACTATTAATATCATCATATTTATCGTGTTTATTTTAATATTTTGATTGCTCCATTTTAGAGATATAATCTGTTTTGCTCTCTTATCTTGCGCCTTATTTTTAACTCCTCACTTGCTTACACTCCTTCCCGATCCTGCCCCTATTTTTTCTCTCCTAACGCCCCCCCTCCCATTTTTGGTTTCCAATTCCTCGCTTGCCTACACTACTTACTCATCCTGCCCTACCTTTCTCTCCCAGCGCCCCCCCCCCACACTTTTTGGATTTCCAATCCTCCTCTCTTCCCTTTTCCCCATCTCCTTAATTATCCTGTCTCCACGCTGTCCTCCTCCCTTGTCCTCCCAACATGTGTCCTTACAGCAACGTCCATCAACCTCTGGACCCTCCTCTCGCCAAATATGGCCCTAACTCCTGGATGATTCTTTACCCCCCCCTGTCTCTCCAAACATGCGAGAAAAAACTTCAAACATAAACTCCTCATCCGTAACTCGGAAACACTCATTGTCGGCAACTACATCAGCCTCACCTGCCCCATTATCACCAACTACATCTTTTACTCCAAACGCCCCTCCAAATGGAAGAGCGTTTTTCTTCGACACCTTCCAATCTCTAAATCAGCTAAAATACCATATGGATTCAAAATATCCACTGCTCCCTCCCCAGCCTTTCAGGGTGATGTTGACATTTCCATCTTCAAAACAGGTAACATCCTCATACAAGCCACGGCATCCCATCTTTCCATCTTCGTACTCCACTTCAGCACTATGTCCCTCTTCCTCGACCACTCTGCACCTAACACTCCACCTCCCCAAACGAATTGCACCCCTCATACCTCTACCTCCCCCCTCCCCCCTTGCTCTTCCTCCACTCTCAACCACCCAACCAACCCCGTCGTCCAACAATGGACTTCACTATCTTCCTCCTTGGACCTCTCTACAGCTAATGACATCCCCATCCCCAATCACATAATTCACATCCCCCTCTTATCTCTCCCTCTCCCCCCTACCCCCATAAACGCACTCTCTGCTGACTCCTTCTTGAATAATGATAGCCCCCATTCCCAATCACCCACGTACCAGTCCCCTCCTATGACCCCACCTCCCCCTGGCCCTCCACACTCTCTCCCCCTGTCCCAACCGCTCACGTACTCCACCGTCCTTTCCCCTAAAGCACCCACCTCACTGGAGACTCCGTGCCCCCTGAACAACCTAACCCCTCCACTGACACTTAACAGCTTCATCACCCATCACCCCTCACTCCTCTACTACCACCCAATCTCCCCACCCACACAACAGGCCACCTTCTGCAACTAATCAAGACCACTCCCCTTCCCCAGACCATATTCCTCTTTTCTCCTACTCCCCCTCTATCCCTCCCCATAACCGGATGGCTCCGAACCTACAGAACACCAAACTTGAGTGTTCAAATTTGACTATCAAACCCCTCACAACTCCCAGCCCCATCGCCATCTACCACACATCTCCTTCCCCATCTCTCCCTCACTCACTAGTCCACCCTAGTCCACCCTCCGCAAATAGCACAGACCGTGCCCTCTCGACACCTCACCTCAATTGCCCAGAGCCTACAAAACATTGAACGTGACCCTTCTAATTTAACTACTGTATTGGCCCGACTCAGAAAGATGTCGTCCTCCTCAGCGCCAAAATCCTCCCCCACCATAAAACCCACTTCCACCCTCCCTCAAAAATCCCTCACACCACACGCAACAGGTGGAGATCGCTCCCTCTCCGCCGTGGTACGCACAGACCTCACCGCACCTCAAACCATCTCTCCCCGTCTGACCTCGACGACTTTTGCAACTCCTACCTTCCTAATGAACCTACCACAAACCCCCCACACCCCATCCCTGTTATCATAGGTACTAATAGAACCCCTTCTCCCCAGACCACCGCCCCAACTCACAAACCCTCTACTCCCCTACGCCCCATCCCTGTTATTATAGGTACAAATAGAGCCCCTTCCTCCCCAGCTTCCCCTAGACCACCGCCCCAACTCACGTCAATCCCCTCGTGCCCACCCTCAATATACAACCCCACACCACTGAAGTGCATGCTCGTCAACTGCCGATCCGCTGTTTTACACCCCACGGAAATTTCGGAAACAATACTGAGTGAATCCATTGATATTGCATTCCTCACTGAACCCTGGCTAAAAGACCACTCAACTAGCATACTTGACCTACTCTCCCCTCCTGGATACTCTATTCTTAGAAAAGATAGACCAGACAGAGTGGGGGGTGGTCACGCCATTATCTTTAAAAATTATTTTCAGTTATCCCTTGTCACTAACCCAAGATACTCCTCTTGCGAATACCTGGAAGCTAAACTGTCAACTCAAAATTCCGTCCCAATCCGCCCCCCGAGACCACCACTGCCCTTCATTGAGGACATATCTGAGCTCCTGACAAAATCTGCATTATCCAACTCAAAAAATCTTTCTTGGGGATCTTAATCTCCATTGGAACGATACCAATGGCCCCACTATCTCTCTCCTCACCACTCTCCTTGAGATCAGTGAACTCAAACAACTCTGCTTATCCCCAGCACATGCCAAAGGCTCCATACTTGATGTCATTCTGTCTAACGAAGATCTGTCCACCATGACCAATATCATCCCCATTGACTGGTCTTATACTGTTCACCATCGATACCTCAGCAAGCCTCCCTGCCTCTAAAGCTAACAGGCCTAAGAAATTGATAAGGAACCTAAAAAGTATCCCCCCCAGATGCTCTACAATCTAAACTCCAAGCGCAACTCCTTCTCATTTCCCACTCACATAATGCAAATGAGCTCACTGAACTCTTCAATAACACTGTCACCGGTATTCTTGACGAACTGGCCCACCTAAACTCACAAACCAAAGAAACACCCCCTCTAACTCTTGGTTTAATACCGAGATTAATAATGAAAGACGGGCACTCAGACTAGCGTAAAGAACCTGGAGACACCAGCCCTCACCCTTATATCTTGCACGTCTCAGACGTGCGAGATCCACGTACAAAAAACACATCCTCAAGCAAAAGGCATCCTTCTTCCGCATTCAACTTGATCGTGCCAAGAACAGACCCAGGGAGCTCTTCAATATCATTCGTAACCAAAATTCCCCAGCACCTCCTCAGCCAGATACTAAAAAATTGCCCATTTCTTCTCGGCCAAAATTGCCAATATTGATCAATCCTTCCTTCCCACACAACCAACCCCGACCCGCTCCCTAATGACCCTTCTCACCCACCCACTTCTCTACCCTCCCCCCCCCAACCATTCCACAGTCCCCCCTGCTACCACTTCACCGGCTCTTCACCGGCTACCAACTCCCCTAACTCACAACTAAAAAACAATGCATCCTTGCTGAATTTCCTCCCCGTCACTGAGCTAGAAGTCCTCAAAATAATTGGCAATCTTAAACTGTCCGCCCACACAAAAGACCCTGTACCCTCCAACCTTGTCCCTACCCTTAAGCACATAATCGCCCCATTCTGGACCAAAATCATCAACCCCTCTCTCCAGGGGCTGTGTCCCCACCTCCCTTCAACTTGGACAAATCTCGCCCATAATTAAAAATCCTAATGCTGACCCAAATGACTTTAACAATCTCCGCCCTATCACCAACCTCCCCCTTCTCTCAAAGGTCCTTGAAAAATGTGTCCTACTACAACTTGACAAACACAATGGAAACTTTAACCTACTTGACCCCCATCAGTCTGGCTTCAGGAAAGGCTGCAGCACTGAAACGGCAATGCTGAATGTCATAGATGACATCCATCAATCACTTGATAATGGCGAGATCTGCCTTCTTATCCTCCTTGATCTCCCCGCAGCGTTCGATACAGTCAATCATTCAGCCCTACTTAATGTTCTTAGGACCCGTTTCAGCCTTAATGGCACCGCCTTCAAATAGTTCACCTCTTACCTTCAACACGGAACTCAGCAAATCAAAATTCTAAATTGTCTCTCTAAACCCACTCCAGTCTCCCTTGGAGTCCCCCAAGGATCTATTCTCTCTCCTTCCCTCTTTAACCTCTTTATGGCGCCCCTTGCTCTCATTCTTAAACAAGCAGGTATCAACTACCATCTTTACGCCAATGACACCCAAATCTATTACAAGATTAAAACTCATGCTGACAACTTACACCTGAACAACACCTTGTACAAGATCCAAGTCTGGTTCCATTCAAACCATCTCAAACTAAACCCTAAGAAAACCGAAATCATTCTTTTCTCCTCTAAAAAGAACCCTCTCCACGTTCAATCATGGATTTCAGACCTTAACGCACTCAACTACTCACTCACACTGTCAAACTCCGTCAAATCTCTTGGCATTACTATCAACAACACCCTCACCCTTAACTTTCACATCAAAAACTCTACCAAAGGAGCCCTATTCACTCTCCGTCACCTCAAGAAAATCAAACCATTCATACCCACCGATGATTTTAAACTTGCAGTTCAATCACTTGTTCTTTCTCGTATTGACTATGGCAACGCCACCCTCAACGGAATCCCCAAGGTCCACCTGGCTCCAATTAAAGCTGTGCTTAACCTTGCAGCCAGGCTCATCACCGACTGCAAACGCTTCGATCAAATCTCCCCAGCACTCAAATCTCTTATATGGCTCCCCATTGAAGGGAGATCAGCTTACACAACTGCCTGCATTACTCATAAAGCCCTCCACCAAAACACTCCACAGTACCTCTCAAAGAAACTCCTCATCGCTGGTACCACTCGTCCTCTGAGCAGCACAAACGCCCTCCTCCTAATCCCACCTCTGCATAAAAAGAAAACCACACAATCTCGCTCCTTCTCTAGCAATGCCCCCACTATCTTGAAAACTCTCCCCAAAAACCTGCGCTGTAACCCCTCCTTTGCCAGCTTCAAAAAAGACCTCAAAACCCACCTCCTTAACTACTATTGGGGATCCTAACATGTGCCCGACTCCTGATCTCTTTTCACCATACCATATTTGTTTCAGTAATGTATGTCCCTTGCCTGTATTCCACTTTACCTTAATTACTTCTTAATGTATTGCTCCAGCTCCTGTTCTATTCCGTCATGATTTGTTAATTTGTTGTTTTTTTACTTTGATATTTCACACTGTTCTCTCAGTTTTTATGCTTTGATACCATGTTTGCCTCAAACTATCGTGATCATGTAAAGCGCTCTGATACCTCTGGGTCTAGCCAGCGCTATATAAAACTCAAAAAATAAATACAAAAATTAATAAATCATGTCGTCCGACAAGGATAGCAGTATGTTTTGTGAACTTTGGGCAAATGAGAGAACTGCACCATGATATGTGACTAACTAGTACTAATGAATGCAGCTGTAAATGCTGTTAATGGGAAATACTGTGCCATCCTATACCTTTTCTACAACATATGCAGTCTTCTGTTAATAATGACATTTGTGTTTACCAAGCAAACATCCCAAAAAAATCTAGCACCCAAAACCGCCCTTTTGTTTCCTTGATCTCCCATTCAAACCAATGTCTTTGCTGCCTCCTATTTCTTCCATTGTGTAAAGCAACATTGAGGGGGCATTTGGAATCACGAAGGTCCAAAGTGGGGAAGCAACAGGAGGGTGCGCGGAAGGAAGATGTGGGCAGGCAGAAACAATAACGGGGCACAGGTGGGGGTAAGCAAACGGAGCGAGAGGGGAATTTGGAACGTGGAAAAGCAAATGGAGCGCACAATGTAGAGCTGGGGGAGAAGCACACGTGTGAGAAACCAATGTGGGAGAGCAGCACACAAGGACAAGCACTTCACAGAGGAGGGAATGGCAAACACACAGGCAGAGATGGAGCAAGACAAGTGTGGCTAGGAGAGTATATGAGGAGACAGCAGGAAAACATATGCATCTCTTGGTGTGCTTAAAAAAACTAGCATGAGACAAACGCATGAAAAGGAAGTAAAAATAACATAAACTAATAAATACAAAGCACTTAAATGAGTGACCGAGAACCTGCCAGTAATCAATGGGTGGGCTCTAAGCCCACTGTGAGCTGGCAATTCGTCTTGCAACAGAGCGCTTTCACTCTCTAGTAGGTGAGCCCTAAATATAGCATTGGGGAGATTGCAATTGTCCCCTTGACCATTGTTTCTCCCATCACCGGTACCTTCTGTTGTACGAATGGATCAAACCTCCTTTGAACTATTGGTATCCTATTAATGGGTTGCAAACATTAAGACTTATACTTGTGAAGGTCGATCCCCATTTCACGCTCCTTGCTTCTTGTGAATCACAATATGTCACAAACTGGATATTGCGATTTGGAAATCTATGTGTACATTCCAATATCCCTTTAATGCATTGTGTTTCTGCTTCATGCATATGCATGGCCTGGCTTTTTGTACATTGCTGTCTTTGTGAAAGGCAGAGGATTTTTTTAAATTGGGCCCCTTTATTTCACATTTTAGTACATGAACATATATTTCTAAGGTTTTGTCATTACAGTTGTATTGTACGGTATCAATCTGAGTGCCCAGTTGAAGTTTGAGTAAAACTCACTCAGACTGTCATGAGTATTGCCATTTGCTCACTTTAACCTCTGATATGATGATCTTAGCTCATTTTTCAGGGAGCTAGAATTTCCATTAGAGACCATTTTTGCAGCATTGCACTTGTGTACATTTGCAACCCAGAAATCTATCATTTGCTAGTTTTACAGCATGACTTGCTCTCTTGACTCCCTTTGCTCGGATATAATTTCTGTCCCATTGACTTGTATTCATCCCCACTTCTTAATTATAGGTTATGTTGAATCCAATGAAGTTATATATCCCTCAGCAATGTGGGTGGTCTAATAGGAACAAAAAAAGAGATAGGGGTTAATAAAAGAATTTCACATTCCTGTATGGAGCATTCATTTTGTGATCAATTTTGAATCCATTTGTTTTTCATCCGTATTCCTACAATGCAGCTATTTGTAGGTTAAAGAAACAATAAAAGACATTATTCATTTTAAATACCACTTTCCTTTCTGTATATGTTTTTGTATTTATTATGGGTACTTGATGCAGTGCAGGTCATGCTTCAAGGAGCAGCAATGTGCCATGAACAGAACATTATTTTGGCAGGAGTAACTCAAAAATGGGCTGCGATACATAAAGCATTAGTCCTTCCACGAGAAACAGTTGATTACAGATTGTGGCTAAAGGAGAAGGGGGTATTGGAATTTGTATTTATGATGGGTGCTATGAAGTGTTGTTGGAATATGTAATTGGATCAGTAATTCTACTCACAGCTACAGTAATCTGTCCAGAATCAGTGTTGTCACAGCCACAGGAATGACCAGTATATATCTTCAATGGTAGTTGTACAAAAAGCTACCCTTCAGGAAGAGAAAGAAGACCAAGGAGCTGGTTGCCTAATTTGAGGGCATTGCAGAAATATTGTTTAGGAAAACTGTATACCTCAGATCTGCATGAATTAATTAGTTTCTCCACCTGCTCACAATTGTTGTGTCCAACTACCAATCAATAATTTAGACTTGACAGCAATGTTGATAAAGCTTTAAAGCATATTCCATGTTACTATTTCCCTCAAAAAATCATCCCACCTATTTTCAAAGATGCTAACATTCACCTAATCAACCTATTTCAAAACTCTTCCGCATTGTGTGTGTACCTAGCACAAATCAACACCATTATAAGATGAGTTAGGGCACAACTAGATCTGATGATCATCAAATAATTTATTTTCGTCTATCAGAATCAAATCTGTGAGGTCCACCATTTTCCACACCTTTGACCTTTACTTTACAAACTTTATACCAAACTTTTTGATAAAATCGAAGATTAGTTTTCATATTATTTCTTACACGTATTTTGTATTTATTTTGTTCTACTGAGTTCTTCATCACACCTGCATCAAAATTGACTAAAAGTCACGTTTGGTCTAGTAGCTGGTTTCCTCATCTTTTTAACTGCCAAAGTTCTCTAATCCAACCCTTAGCACTGAAGAAACACATAGAAAGTTGAGTAATACACTTATCCAATTAATTTAAAAAAAAGGGTTCAACACAGTTCAGAGCTTCTGTATTACTTGACATCTAAAAATATCAGTAAAATATGATAACCATTCCTGGAAAATCCTAAGAAACTGCAAATGTGAGTAAAATACATTGTAGTCTGAATATGACTCATTTTGTTACCATTTGTGTACGGACACAAATGAGCCCCAAGAAGAATATGGTTCAGACCAAAGTAGATCTAATGGTAGTCTGATCTATTTGCTAAATACCATTAAAGGGTCTAGAGGTGAAATTGGTACTAACTAACCACTTTAAAACCTAACAGTTCCATGTGGGTGCAAGGCTAGTGTAGGTTACTCTAGGCCCCTCATACATGTAGGCTGTCCGGTTTTAGGTTTAAACCTATAATAACTGATAAAACCCCACGGGAAGGGAAATAGCCCTCTCCAGTGTAAATATATAAACACTGGAAAAAACCTGCACATCCACAAACTGAATGTCATTCAAAGAAGGGAAACTGAGTGAAAGAGTCATTTGTATCTCTTCCTGAACGGGCCAATACAATGTAACTTTGTTATATAAGGTAGCAGTAAGAAAAACGGGGCTAACATTTTCTGCATGAGTTTTGCTGTTTAGGGATCTCACTAAAATTTTATTTCTTCTTCCTTTTTTCAGTTTTGCGGTCTTTGGTCTAAAGATTCAGGGGTTTTAGGTGTTGTTTATTTATTGCATAAACTGTAGAGAATCGGGAAATATCTGAATCATATTTGATTTTTTGGCTATGTTTGATTCTTTCACTGATAGGAAAAATGTAGGTTTCACAAGAATCTTTCACAATATGTACCATCACATTTACCCACAGAGAATGGGTAAAAACCCTTTATACATCAGCCCCTTTTTCTAGTGAGTCAGTATTGGTAGTATGTGAATTGCCAAACACCCCAGGCTTTAAACATTCAATGCAAGGTATAGTGACAGATATCTGTGAAAAGAGTGCAGTCACAAAGCATCTGGAAATACTGGTGAAAACATGACCCCAGACTTTTGGAAAACATGGAATGCAGTGTCACTTGGAATGCTGCTGCAAAGCGTTCTTACCAAGTTCAATAAAGATTGGAGTGATATTGGTTGTATTTGTAATGATTCAGCTACGTATATGAAAAATTTGTGTGATGACCTATCAAAATCGCTGAGCTGAAGTGCTTTCCAGTAAGAGATCGTTGCCACTTGTTAGATGGCAATCTGAAAGCATCTTTACAATCTTCAGAGTGAAAAACTGTCTGAAAACACCCTTGTCTGCCAAGTGAACAGCATAATCCGTATAGATGTCAAACATCTCCTTGGGAGTAAGCTGGGTGACACTTTTTAGTAACTTTGGCAACGCAACATGTTCCATGTTAGAGTACTTGCCACTTGGTAAGCAAAGAAATGTTGAGGAGCAATTCAGGTTATTTTATTTTACAATGTATGGGAAATAGCGCTTCAACAACCATGGCATTTGAGGTCAACGAAGCCTCACTGTGGTACTCTGCACAAGTTATAGATTATTTCCTTAAAAGGAAATGTTCTCTGGAGTTTCAAAAGTGCTGCCTCATTTTTGACCGCTTCAATAACTCTGAGGGCATATGCGCCCAGTTCAGCGCACATGTTGCAGAACCTGTCACAGAGAATCACAATTTTCAGGTGCACCAGTATTGGCATGGAAAGCTATGCCAGTGGCCAGAGTAAGCAAATTGTGTACTGGCTATTTTGGCATTGCCTGTCTCAAGTGCCAATGTTGAGAGGGCCTTTTCACAGATTAAAGTTTAGATGAGAAGGAAAGAGCAAGCTTGCATGACCAAAGACTGAAGAAGTATTGTATGGTGTACTACGATAAGTTTGATTTGTAAAAATGTATTTGGACATCATACATACTGTACGTACACTGTCTTTATACCATGCACTATCAGTGCAGAAAGCAAGCAAGCAATAATAAAAGCAAAAGGTTCCATAAAGACAGGAAAAACACTGTTTCTGTTTTTTTTAATGGCCCAAAAGTGTGTAACCACAGATAACCACTGTTTTTTAAGATATTGAAATGACTTGAAAACACTGAAAAAAAAACCACCAGAATTTACCAAAAATAGAAACTGAAAACAGGAAAGTCTACATACATGCTATAGTGGTTATAGATTTTTCAAAAAGGATGTTTAAGGTGCTTTTGAGCAAGAATGGAATCAGGGGCCAACTGAGAATAAAGTAGATGGTTATTTTTGTTCATCCTACTGTTTAAAAGTTAGCTTAATAATTAAGATAATTCTGGGTTACAGATTGTTCCAGAGGAAGTTGAGAGTAGACCACAGATCATATCAGCAATGCTCCATGAAGATGGATTGTTGCTTCAACTTTTGGTCATTACATTAACAGACTCTGCTTTTAAGCCTTTGGTGCAACATGCTTATAAGATAAAAAGCCAAGTCACTTAAATTCATTAAAGAAACAAAATGACAAAACTTCTGCAGGCAGCAAGAGAAAAATATTAGGGTGCGTCCCTGGTGAATGACTTCCGTAACATGACCAGGAAAAGAAGCTAGAATGCTTTACCTAAGCCAACATGCTTAAAGCATGAGTTGTACATTCTCGGGTCTGGATTGTAGTTCTGAAATACTAGTTCGTTAGTTGCTTTCTCAGAATCTGATAACAATCATCACCAGTTGGATTCCCATTCTGGATTCTTTTGACCTCTTACAAGTCACATCTGATGAGCATGTCTAATCTGTCTTTTTCTTGAGCTCAAGTGAGATCTTATTTAAGAGGCCTCTTGCAGTTAAAAATGCTCTTATGTCTTTTAACTAAGGCACTTTAATTTTGTATTTCACAGTTTACTCTTTTTGCTTACCTGCTTAGTACAGGTTGCAAATCAGTGCAGTGTGACTCATTCACATGCCTTAGAGTTATTATAGTTCTCTCTGGTGTTCAACACACACACGTCTGCTTTAAAACTTTTAGCTAGCAATTCCAGTCACACCCGTGATTATAACCCCAAAAGCTTTAAAGCTGTATTTACTCATAACGCAAAACCAAACAACTGGTTGAACAAAAGCAATGCAGTGTCAAAAACACCTCATCAACTGCACAACAACCCAGCACCTCTAAAGTACAGCCAAACAGGAAACAACAACAACATGACACAACAAAAACAGCAAAATATTAGCAGCAAGAAATAGCTCTAACACATAACACAACACTACTATAAGTGTAGTTTACCACCCATTCACCTCAACTAGCAACTGACTTGAAATAAATTGGCATTAGTTATTGTGCAGTGCATTACACCATTCACAATTTTCAAATTCAAACTTAAAAATGTGTTATTTCATAAATGCACCATGGTCTCCACGTGTCAGGTTACTGTATTCTTTGGACTGAGGAATCTGGCTACCCAAACAGTGTTAATTATGTAATTGACCACATAAATAGCGTGTTGATTTGGCGGCACTTCTTCGAGCTGTCAGCAAGGCGTTGGCAAGGCCTTATGTATAATGCCAATTTGAACAGGATCATGTAGTATCTGTAAATGTAATAAGAAATCATATTCGCCTAACGTAGCTGGTCCTGTTATCTGCTAATGACAGTTGTGTATTTTGCTCCCATTCATTTTACCTGTGTTTGTTGTTTGCCTGTGCTGTCATCTCCTAGTCTGTTCTAATATTTCTTGATTCCTTCATAATTCTGCCATCCATTATGACCTATTGCCTTCTGCTTCCCCTACGTAACCTTTAATAATGTGATAATATTTCAATCTTTGCGTGTCAGCTTTGCATGTGGGAAAAGGTTACATGCATCCATCTCTTTCTTGCTCTGGGAAATGGGTGACTTGCTTCTATCGACTGTTCTCTCCTTTCCTTCTGTCTCTGCAGACTACTGGTGACAAAAAGCGCTCTGGCCATGCTGATAGCAATGGCTTTGCAGGCCACATCAATCTTCCTGATCTGGTCCAGCAAAGCCACTCCCCAGGGGGCACACCAACTGAAGCCCTGGGGCGAGTTTCAACGCTTGCGCAAGATGAGGAGTCTGTGGAAGAAGTAGGTGGTGGTCTTTACAGTTAAATTAAAGACTCTTGATGTATGCAGTTTTTAATGGGGCTTTTCTTATCTAATTGTTTCTGCACTAGTTTCTCCTAATAAATTAACAATGGTTGGTAAGATGGTATGCCAATCAAGTGTGTATAGTGTATGACTGTCTTCTTTTCTGTCTATCTGTATATATGTATATATTTTATCCAAAAATGCAATTGATTAATACTTGAATTTAGCAAAATCCTGTATGTGTAAGAGATTATGAACAGCCACCTTAGTCTCTGCGAAGGGAAGTTGCGTAATGGTACACCGTTTCATACCATGAATGCGCCTAATCTCAAGATTTCTAATCTCTGTGGCCTGTGATCTATAGAAGAACATTCTTGCCCACTCAGTGGAGTTCAGATTTTCTCCTTTCCTTTCTCCCCCATTTAAGAGACTCATATGAATACATTGTCAAACAATGCCTAGCCCCAAGGCACAAGTAGATTTACATCACTTGGAAGAATGTGTGAATCAGTCTACAGCCTGTAAAATGAACATAAAGTATGAGTCTCGTTCCCCTTTAGTAGCTAAAGGCTGCTGGGTATGTTTTTTCACTTGTTTTCTGAGAGGTGCTTGTTAGGGGGGCCTTAAGTGAGGATTCTCCTCACAAATGCATAGAGTAAGTAATGGGACAAGGAATAGATGAGAGGTAATTTGAATTTTCAATTTTGCACCATCATTGGCACAGAATGGAAAAGCTCAATCCCTTCAAGATCAAGGACAGGAAAGGGTTGTCTTGTGACACTAGTTTCAATTGTTCAGGAATTGTGCGGTATGTAGCGCTGCATGTTTGATAATAGCTCTTTATGCTTTGCATAGCTTTGTATGTTGGATTATAAGATTCAAAAGATGGAATATCAACTGGCTATGAATACCACTACTGTACCCTGAAAGTAAGGCTCTCTCCTGCACTTCTACCCTATGCATTCTCCATGCTAGGCAACATGTGGTATAATGTAGGTAGGAAGCCAAAGAAGCTGAGACAGTTTTCTTTTTTAATCTTTATTTCGGACTGATTAAGGCAATGTATCACAGTTACAAATTAGTATGAGCTTTGTTCATCAGTCACATTTTTATTTTTCTCCCCAACCATAAACATTGTCGGGCACCATGTTGCCAACAGCCCATCCTGCAGCGGGAAAGACAATCTAGAAATATAAGACTAATAGTGGAATCTAAACTTTCTCATGTCTATGCCCAACAGAGACATGTCACTCCAGCCCCACTGTGGATAGGGTCAGCAGTATTCATCCGACACCGCCATACATAACAAGGATAAAGCAACCCTCTTCCCTCCCTTCCTCCCCAACAGTCCCACCGAGTCCCCCCACCCCCGTCTCCTGGTCACAGTGAAATAACCATATTATAGTGCCTTCTGATTTATATCTTAATAGTGTAGACTGTAGCATTAAAGATACAAGTAGCCTGTATGCTGCCCCGGGTGAAGCTGAGACAGAGTTCCACAGAAACTTTAATGATGTGTACCCAAATATCAAGTGTCACCATTTTCCAGAAGTTAATTTTCTGGATATGCCACCAGGATAAAATACAACAGTCTCCTCCTACCACTTTATACTTCACAGCAGCAGACCAAACCAGCTATCTGGTCAGTTAGAGCTTCTTTTCAGTGTCCACAAGGCATGCCACAATATTTAATCTAGCTATACGCTGCAGCTGGGCATGCCATCACACAAAGTGTGGGGTAATGATACAACGGCTTTCAGATCTGACTTCATAAGCCTTGTGTACTACCACAGAATTGTGATACACAGTGCAACTAGACTTCCCAGGAGCCATTTCTGTGCATACAGAGTAAACCAGGTTAAAGATCGGGTTTCAAAACTTCCGCCTATTCTGTAGTATGGCGGCTTGCTTCAAGAGGTCTTCCTAAGACCAAATCACTGTCAACGTAATCCTTCTTAGAAGCGAATGACCTGCCTTCACCATGGATAAATGAACTATGCCATACATGACACTAACTATGTGAAGGATTAGCCACAATGTATATGCAATCACAAAATCACACTGTGCAGGAATGCAAAACAAAAGGGGACATTTACATGTACTTCCAGTAATATAGTACACTTAACCGAGCATTTCAAGTACCACAGTAGAGCTGTTATGTAGGGTCAGTCTGCAATAAACTACGTAAGTGAAGAACTTTTCCGTAGCTCACCCTTACGAAAGTCACATATGGCAAACCAGTTTATGAGCATCCAAGACTTAAAGATTGTGATACTCAGTTGTAACTTCAAGACCCTAAGGGTGGCGAAGACTTATAAATAAAGGCACATGCAGCTGCTCAATGCATTCAGAGTCAATATCATCATTAATCTGTATTAAACCCTTTTTCACCTGCAGAAATTCAGAGGTGGCTATATTCTGACTTGCCACTTCATGCTTGTGCTGCGTTCAACATATTTATTCCCAATCAGCGAACATCTCAAACACCAATTTACTATGTACCTAAATTATATTCTAGTCCTAACAACCTTTCAGGGGCATTCCTTTGACATGTGACTAAGTATACAACAACCTCCCTCCTTACATAGTACCTGGCTTGAGATGAGACTATCTTTTCTCCAGGGTCTTGAGCACTGAAGACTCCAAATCTTGGCACATTTTTAACAATTCCTTGTGACCTCCCACAACCTTGGGTCGAACAGATTACCGACTGTTCCTTGGACCTACTGGCCATTCAGAGACCTCAACTTGACATGTAGCTGTGTCTCACATAGTATTACCAACTTTTAAGGATACTGATGAGGCTTGTGACTAATCTTGTCCCTGTCCTACTAGCTATACTCCCTTGTAAGGTATTATTCATTCCCATCCTAATTGCATCAGACCTCCATCAAACAATCAATCAGTGGTTTATAAAGTGTGACCACTCACCCATGAAAGTCTCAAGGTGCTGGGGGGGGGCTGCTGACCTGACATGTGACTAGAATTTTAGGAGCACCATCTAGCCTGAGACTTTGAACAGAATAATGATCAACTGTGTCCCATCCTTTCTGGCCTCTGAGTCATCTGTATTACATGTGATCAACTCAAACAAAGTCCTAAAAGTCTTACTGACAGACTTCTCAACCCAAGCCCAGAGCAAAAATGGCATGAGTGAATCCACCACAAGCCTGTATTGTCCCTCCAAATATAAGCTCAGCTAGCTTCTATTCCACAATGGAGCCTATCAGTGTCTCGGCTTGTATTGCTTCCTCCACACCTGACCCCCCAAACACACCATTGTGTTTGGTACACCATGAAATTTCTATTGCAGGTCTAGATATCCTGATGCACACACAGTACATGCAAAGCCAGCAAATGCTGCAAACAATCATGCACTTTTCAGATCCAGCTTCTATGAGCATAAAATGCACTGTCAGGAGTGGTGTTGGGGTTGCTCCAGAAGAAATTAACGGCTAGCAGGGAAAAGCTGAGCTAAGGAATATCCCGGGATAAAGTTGTGTATCATTTTTAATGCTTTGTTCACAGACTCAATAATTGATCTGTTTGACTGCAAAACATTTCAATTAAGGACACCATGCAAATACACTTTTGGTTGATCATTTATTTTTTTCTGAAACATTGTAGTGTATGTGTTTGTATACATATAGAGAAATGGTAAACAAAAATAGTAAGCTCACAGAAAGTCATGATGTTGTTCCTGCAATCTTATCACTGCCCAGATATCCGCTATGTGTGATCCCATATGTACGTATATAAATATCACAGATATATACCAAATTCACGGACAGATCAAAATATACATCTCTTTGACATATTTTGGGGGTTTAAGCAATTATGCACCATTATGTTATGTCTCTTTTAAGGCTGTATAAATATTTGCTTTGTTCTTAAAATTAACTAAGTGAGTCTTTTAATCGTTTTTCAAACTTTATCAGAATGTTCGATTCTATATATTCTGAACTAATCCTATATTAAAATACAATGGAAAATACACAATTTACATGTCCGAATACAGTATATAAGAAGAGGCAGTAGCTAGCATAAACCACTTTAATTCAAGTAATTTAACAGCACTTTGTCCATATCACACTGTCCTGACGTTTTTGACTCTTCAGTCACATTTTTCTGTTTATAATAACACTATAGGCATCGTCATTTGGCGTAGGGTCATAGCATCTTGGTGAGCCAACAGACCACAGTTGCAGATAAAGGAAGTTATTCTCTTGCCCTTGGCTCCTGATGCAATGGCAAGTGTATTCATTTTTCAGTTGCATCTTGACAGCAGATGCATTTGTTTGCTCTTGCAGAAGAATGACCTAAGCCCCACTGGGTAGTGAGAGCATACAAATAAACATAGAAAGTAATATATTTTATATGCAGAGGGCATGAAAGAGCATACATCATTTGTTCCAAAAATAGATTCTGATCCAAGTCATCTTTAGTCTCCAAATGTTAATTTGGGGCCGCATTACAAAGTAAGCATTGGAAGTGCAAATTTAATACAAGTCCGTGACCAAGTTGTCGTCTGGCTAATGACTTATGTATTTGGGATTTTTATATAGAGCTGGCTGGACCCGAAGGTTTAGAGCGCTTTACAACAGTGAATGTTCACATCAAAGATAACAAGTCTATGGATAAATATATCAAATTCAGTCATAAGCTTAAAAGATATCTCTTCTTAAGCTCTTCTCAGAAAGAGCACCAGATGTGTGGAATATGGGATCCTGCTTGCCATAGCTAAAGTGGTCCAATATGTGCTTCATAAGCAGCCCTAACAAAACCTAAAAGAGATTATACAGTTGATCAGCTGAAGTGGCTGTATTTTACCGGCTTAGACAGTGGTCAATGGTTATTTGGTACTGGAAATGTAAAGGCATGTGCTGCTTTTTGCTGAAATGTTGCAGAATTTGTTGACACCCTATGGTAGACCATAGAATATAACACAAAAACATATCACAAAGCAACATAACACCACAACCAAAACGTGAAAGGCACAGCATAAGAAAACGTTCAGAACGGAACACAACACAATGAAAAACACTCCACCTCAAACCATGTAGCACACCACCGGCACAACAAAAGCAGCTCAACAAGTATGTACACATGTTCTTGTCATATCTTACCACCACTAGAAATAGTTTTCTATTATACGGTGGTAAAAGGTGTTTACTCCAAGCACTGTCTTTCTTACAATGAAGGATATGTAATACCGCCATTATAAAATGTCTTGGGACCCAGCTCAAATATTGATCTAGAATCTCCTTGGCACATGCCAAGAGTGGCAAAATCACTTCTTGTGCATGCACCTGGTTCCCTGTTAAGAAGATTATGTACAATGAAATAGATGGTTTTAGTAGCACACATGGTTACAGTCTTATTGTATTTCCTGAGGTATAATTTTACATGAGTAATTGAGACATGTATCAATATAACATATTTTAGACCTAATAGATATTAACATTAAACTTAAGCATTGAAAGAAGGACATGAGCTACTGTCTATATCTATATGTTAACCTAAATGTGTAAAAATAACAAAGACCCTGCCCAAATGCTTCTTTCAGCCTACTGTAACAACATCATTATATACAATATATATCAGTTGACAAAAGATTGATGTCATTATCGTCTTTTATGTACAATAGATTATATGAATGAAGATGTATGGTACTTATCACCAAACACTGAGGGTTGGGTGAGGACAAACAAAGAAGTCTGAGAAGAAGGACCTCAACAGAAAAAAGGGAAATAAGGTTTTTAGTTTCATTTCATAAGGGTATAAGACAGACTAACCCATTTGTAATGAGGTATGCAGTGAGTTGAAGTCAAGCTGCAGCATTAATTTAGAGTAAGTGTCTAACTTCCAGTTTTTATTGTTAAAACAGTATGTAATTATCCATTTCATAGCTTTTTGCTTTAAAATACAGGATAGGCCTCCGTGTAGGTGGTTACGCGTGAACCGTGCCTATTGATTTGCCTTTGAACCTATAGCCTGCTTTTTGCTACGATTTAGAGGGAGAGTAATGGTTGGCTCCAATATGGACTTTTGTGAGCCCTGTCCTGCAGGAAAAAATACACGCAAAGTTGCACAGCTGTTGTCATCCAATCCCACTATTGTTCTATGCAGCAAACAGACTGAAGATGCACGTATTGATTATTATTTCAGTGCTTCCAGTACTTCATAGATTGCTGGTAGTAAAGATACACAGAGATTCACCACACTATACACACTATCATCTGCAGAGCATTTTTGGCTTGTTAAATAGTTCCCTGTACACAGTTGGTGGCTCGCACAACATTGCGGTCAATGCAGGGTGAATGCATGAGCACCACACTTCTGCTCTGGAGCAGAGCTACTCATAACATTTGATAAACCTATTTAAACATGTATTTGCAAAGCTACTAGGTTTGGCTTTTTTATATTGCACATGCTAAGTGACACACAATATCCATGCACAAATTGACATGGAAGAAGCATGCATACACAAACAACATAACTACAGACATACACAGAACATACACATATATATGGTCCCACACAACACACATACAGACCACATACAAATAGGAACATATTTAAGTGTGGATGGACAGACAGAAGAAAATAGGACTTGAAAAATGTATGCAGATTTAATTTCCACTTGACTTTTAGACTCCCTGCCAGTGGAATTTAAATTTGTATTGAGGTGGGTATCAATTGGTTAGTCTGGTCTTGAGCCACCGACAATTCACAACATCCCAAGACAGTTCATCAAATGTTGAAGAGATTGCTTTACAGTTTTATCATTCATTTAAATGAAGGGTCATTACAATTTGGCAACCAATGGAACATATTTATCATTTAAGTCAGTAGTTGTTACCACGCTTCTCTGAGATGCCTTTTTGTTGATTGTGTTACAGTTCGGCATGGGAAGTGGAACGAAATCTTCGTTCACCCCATTTGTTGACCCAAGAGCTTATCAGACCTCACCAACCGATGAGGATGATGACGATGATGAAGATGAAGATGGTGAATCCTCAGCAAGAGGTATGACTTAAGCTGTTGTTTGCATACAGAGGTTTGGACACATTCCAAAATATTTACAAAACTTGAGGTTCTATCTCCCCTTTGCAAAACGATTATAAACTCTGCACGAGTCAGTGAAGTCTGCGATTGTCTCTCTTGTTCTTTATTGTGTATTGGGTTATTTATCATCCGTACTGAAGCAGTGCACAGTTCTGCCAGGATTCATTTTTAAGCAGTATGCTTGCCATCTGCTCTTATATGTGGATAATGCTGTCTTGATTTCTCTGAAAAAAAACAATGGAATCACCAGCACTTACCACTTTATTTTAGGACATGAATGTATCTTGAATGTAAAATCAACCTCTTTGATTTTGAATTGCCGTAGTAGCACATAGTTATGTGCTACTACTACTGCTCTGGGATGGGAAGCGCAGATACCCCCACAGTGGGAGAAATGGGAGCGGGACCTTGACTGGTGCCAGAGGGCCGAAGAAACTGTATACAAAAGCAAAGGGTGTACCAAGAAATGGGAGAAAGTGTGGGGGCCCTGGCGGAAGTACAAACAATCAGGGGAGACCCCGGGGACGTGAGAGTGATGAAGATGGTTGATTGTCCTCGTTGTTCCCAATTACTGATGATATGGTTCACGATTAGGATATCTCCAAACATGCCTCATGTATACTGTATTGTACTGAATGATCTCTTGCACATAGTTAATAAAAAGATTTAAAAAATAAAAAAAACAATGTTCGGGACAGGGAAACGGAATTTGCTGCAAGACCATCACATTGGGTATACTGATACCTAAGATAAAGGTAAGTTTACCAAGTCTTCCACCACCTAATGTTGTCTTGCAGCTGTATATAGAATTACTGGAAATTTGCTACCCAGATATTGATGTTGTCCGTGATTTCGATGCCAAGATGACATACATTTTGTACTCTACACTGAAAAACATTTGAACCTTGTCATTGCTATGTACAGAAAATCCTGTTCGTAAGTCTCATGATTTGCTTAATTTATCCGCAAGGTGAAAGGTGCGACCGAGGGTTCACAACTCTTCACTGCATACATGGGTACGCATGACTGAGGACACTTCGGGCACTAGTCTGAGTGGAAGCAACCAGTGAATGGAAATAGGTACTAGACCGCGAGAATTGTACAATGCCTTTTCATTACCAAGCAGATCAATTAATAAGGACTATGTTGAACGATCAACGGAAGTTAGCAGTACATAACTCTTAGCTAACATGCCGATCGAAAATTGGTGCAAAGCCGTGCACTTTTGTAATTTGAACCCTCAGTCGCACCTTTCACGTTGCGGATAAATTAAGCAAATCATGAGACTTATGAACATGATTTTCTGTACATACAATGACAAGGTTCACATGTTTTTCAGTGTAGAGTACAAAATGTAAGTAGGATTACAGCTCTTAACCTATCCCAAGATGGCGACTATGTTTACTGACTAAGCAGGTTGCAATGCAGTACCTTTTCTATGTTTTTTGACTAAACTTTATTTATGCACGTCTATGACAACGCAATGTATCGTGTGATCAAGACACTGCCGGGTGTCGAAACGCGTAGCGATATCATGGAATAAACTGGTGGTTATCAACCAACTCTGAGTGCGCATTTTTACTGGATTGTTGAACTTTACATAACTATTCACTCTAATCTTTTTTGTATAATTTATGCGTCACTCTATGCCTGAAAGGGTTTTGTTTTGACTTAATACTGGGTGCTCCCTTGTGTCTGGACAAAGCTATACCTCTCTGAAGAGCTCTAATTAGAGGGAAACACTGTGTCAGGGGTTGCTTTTATTCATTTCAGGTTGGCTTGAGCTGGTATTTCACTAATTCAAAGCTGTAATATTGTGCCTGGAGTGATAAATGGCTTTTGTAATTTTACAGCGCGGCAAGGACAGTACTGTACTAGTCCTATGCTTAAAGACTTTGCAGTATAAATTGCAAAAGACTTTGTCATTTTCTATCTCGGCTTGGATAGCACTGTGCTAATCCTATGCTTAAAAACTTTGATAGAAAAACAGACATTTGAGGTGAGTAGATCTAGAGTGTCGCTGGTGTTGAGAGTGCTCTAACAGGGGCTGCTTTCCACCTAAACTTGAGAACTACCCAGAGTTCTCCTTCTTTTTTGCATAATTTGTGTCACTCTATGCCTGAAAGGGTTTTGTTTTGATATATATATATATATATATATATAATTGCTCTTCTTATGAATGAAATGCCGAATCGGCTTAGAAAAAATGTAAAGTGCTGGTCTTGAGGTTGCAGAGGAGGGACAGCTGGTACGTCCATCTAGTGAGATTGTCTGTTCAGCACAGAGTCATTTATTCAAAGAAAGGTAGGCAAGGTCCTTGTTGACATTGATGATTTATCATTAATTGTAGCTGCTGCCTTACTTTTTCAGCCCAGTTTACCAATGAGCTGCTGAGACAACAGGAGGCCAAAGAGGAGAGGAAAATATCTGTGGTAAATGTGAACCCTACAAACATTCGCCCACACAGCGACACTCCTGAGATTCGGAAATATAAGAAGCGGTTTAATTCTGAGATCCTCTGTGCAGCGTTATGGGGTAATTACATACTGTGTAACATTTTGCACTTCTGTTTTGATTTAATTGCTGCCATGTTAATTGCAGTGTTCAAAGAAGTACTGTATGTGTTTCTATACTGGCAACAGCAATGAAGCAGGAAAGGAACATTCATCTCTTTCACACTGGCTCTCTCCCTTGGTTGTGGATGCAAGATCCAGGATTTCCTACTGAGTTTAGCATTTATTTATTTGATAGCTTTTTATAGCTCTTATTCACTGAAATTGTATGTAGGCACTTTTAACTTCGATGTTTTACAGTAGTAGATTGGACAAAGAATGCTTGCAACCTGAGATACTGATTATTGAGTGAAGGACCAAATCCTGTAGCAATAAAGTAATAAGTAGATCATAGATTTTGTTGCCAATTCCTAGAATATATTTAAATCGGTGCAAACAAACATTGCCCTGGTTTTTAAATTAGAGTTTTTGCGCAAAGGGACCCATTACAGGCTAGGATGCTCTCTGTCTGTTATTTCATCTCTCCCTCTGTCTTCTCTTCCATAACTACTAGTAAGTCTGGTTGTGGTGGAAATTCTCCTGATTCTGTGTTTACCACCATAGATTCCTGCATGTGTTTGCTTTAAGCATTCTCCAGGTAAAGTACTCCACATATGCACAGTTCCTGTAGCATCTTGTAATCCCGATACAACACCCATTACCAGCCGCATCAGAATTCCTCATCACTCCGATTGAGCCCATTGTGTGTTACATATTGGTGTGAAAATTAACCCAACACCATGTGTAAGCAGTATTTCCCTTTGCTGTTTTTGCTCCCAATTCTAACACACCATCCAGAATAGAGCCCAGAGTGTTTTCCCAATGAGTAATTTAACATCTTTAGGTCTGTGGTAAGCAAGACCTTTTGGTTTTACTAGCATTTATGGAGAATATACTTACTTATAGGAGCTTTCAGCTAGCCCTCTTCATTCATTAGTCTGCTGTTGTCTCATATACATATTTCATCTGCCCATTACAGTACACAGCATGGGGCAGTGGTTCCGCCCACTTCAGCCAGTGACTGACTTCCTTCAGAGTGAGGTCATTCTGCTTTTTCAGAAGGAACACAACCACACGCAACGTGGATACCATGAGGTGTTTGAGTTGTTGAATAAGTCTTTAGGCACAGTGAGTAGAGAGTTAAAGTTTGGGAATCTCAAAAGTCAACCAAACTTGATGAAGGCTATCATTGAGCTGTGAACTGTTCCACTTTTTGTTGTATTTGTTCTCTGATTTAATATTTTCAGGTTACTCTTCAGTGAGTGTTGCCTAAACTGAGGAGTGATTCTATCAAGTTCTCTGAATCTGATACACTGTCAATTTTCTCTGGCATTTTTTGTTTGCTTTTTAAAAATCAATCCCACAGGATTTAGTTTTTCCCTAAACTCCCTTTGGTCAAGCAGGGTATAGCTGTGCAAGCATTGAATCAAATTCATATTATAGCTGTGGGTTTGATCAGCACACGTGCCACCTGGTGCAATGTAGACACTAGATACAGTGAAAAAGTGGTTTGTTGATAGATGCACTGTTGTCTCACCATGATACTGGTGCTTCTTTTGTTGTTGTGACTAATGTATTAAATTCCAAACTACTTTTATCCATGTTTGTATTTTTTGATAGTGAATGTTGCTCAAAGTTTGGGGTTCTGAATCAGTTTGTAGTCTGGTTTCCAGACATTTCAGTATATTCCACTGGGAAGGTTTTGATTTTTCAGAAATAAAAAAAAAGGCGTGCTAATAAAAGAAAAACACATTCAAATGAAAACACAATAAAATGTCTAAATACCCAAGAACTGTTCTTAAATCCTCCTGATCTGCTATAAATCATTATATTTGAATAGATAAGGAAAGTTGCCTTTGTTCATTATGTAATAAAATAGAATCAATGTCCACAAAGACTGGATCCATGCTAGATTTTCACTTTAACCATTGACTTTGTAACAGATTCCTATCTAGAGCCTTTTGTATGTAACCGTATCTGGTATGAAAATCTAATCTTCTTAGATAAAAGTTTCTCTTCTACCAAAATGTTTCAGATTTTTTGCAAGACTTCCCAATTGAATACAGCACTGCAGCACATGAACATTTGGAATCCATATTTCCTGCTTAGCCATACTGTAATTTAAAATTCATAAATATAACTTGGGTATAAATCATGACTTAACTGCACTGTAATTTGATTTGTGCTATTGGTCACTTTGCAGGTGTGAACCTCCTAGTGGGCACAGAGAATGGACTGATGTTGCTGGACAGAAGCGGGCAAGGGAAGGTCTATAATTTGATCAACAGAAGGCGATTTCAACAGATGGATGTTCTAGAGGGACTCAATGTCCTAGTGACAATATCAGGTATGTTTGGCAGTGCTTTAGAGTCAGATGAAGGTTATGTTTGCATATCCCTGAGCTGGAACATAATTAGAACGAGCAAAGAGGTCAGGGGTTTAAAATTGATGACATTTGTATTTGCTTGTCAATGAACACTATTTTTTTTTTTTACCGAATGAAAGTTTCTGTGTACTTATGCCGAGTTTTGTGGTTTGTAATCTAGACTTAGACCTCACTGTCATTTTGAAACAGGTGAAATAGGAGGGGTACTGTTATTTAATGAATGAATTACTTTTCTGTCTCAAGGTGATTTTGAATGAACACGCTTGGACTTTAAAATGGACAAAGGCAGGAAAATGAATGTATTTTGAACAAACCGATAAAGCTATTGCATTGGAGCCGATTGCAATTAATATTCCAACATGCAAGCATCAACTTTTTATATTTTTAGCCATGGTATTTTTAACTGAAAGTTGTTCAAAATTACAACCTAATGCTAGAAAGAAGTTTCTTACATTTATTGAATTTGTAATTTTTGTCTATTGGTCTAGCTGTGTAAAATATTATGGTTTTAATTTTATTTATTTTATATTTAGTGTTTTCTGTAGTGCGAACTTGACCCATTCCTGGGTGTCAGGGCGCTTTACAATTCAGCACCAAACAGTTTCTCATTTTACAAATTTATGTTTAATAACATATTCAATCTTACTAGGCGGCCACTAGGGTTGTAGTAATACAGGTCATGACATACTTGCATACAAAAAGTAATGTACAACGAATATCCTTTCTAAAGAAAACCTGGGTTCTGACTGGATGCACAGTTACCGGCACATATCAGTAACCAACTTGCTTGATCGGAGTATCAACATTAGCTATCGCCCTTGAGTCTAGCGTGTGTATCTTCATTAGCTATCTTCCTTGAGTCTAGCTTATGGCTTTGGGAATCCATGCAGGCCTGACTGAGGTCAGTGGGTGAGACTCGATGAAAACACACTGACTTGTGCTATTGAGGAGCCATTTCTTTGATATTCACATTACAGTCATCCTGCTTATCTCCAACTGTTCACGCATCTGAAAATAGTATATTCAGGGATGTTTAAAGGTCTCAAAAGAGTCACAAAAGGGCCATAGTTACAGGTGAAATTTACTCATGAGAAAGGAATAAGCCTCTTTTTTGAATTTCGAGACCGAGGTGATTCTTCTAATTTTTGATGGAAGCGCATTCCAAATTCTTGGTGCTGCTTCCTTGAATGCTCTATCATACGTTCTTTTCTTGCGGAAAATTGCTGGTTTCAGTAGGAAATCTGTAACCCTCTCGATGATCTAAGGCCTGCAGAAATCTTGATTTTCTGTGCAGGATAATGTGGTGTTTTGTAGTGTAAAGCTTTGTGTGTAATACACGCCATCTTAAGCTGAATTCTTGCCTCGTACGGTAGCCATTTGAACGCTTTCAGATGTGGCGTGATGTGGTCAAATTTTCTTGTACCAGTTACGAGTGTCACTGTAACACTGAGGCAGGCTTTTAGTGGGGCTGTTGGGATCTTAGGGAGCCCAGCTAGAGTTGTGCAACCATACTAAATCATCGAGATGACCAAAGCTTGGACAGCTGTTTTCAGGTCGGCTATGTCAATGAACGATTTCAATTTTCTGAGATAGTTCAAATGGAATCGGGCGTTTTTTGCCATAATGTTGATGTGTGCTCGCATTTTTAAATCTTTATTTAACATGATTCCAAGAGACTTGGTAGATCAACTAGAATCGGAGTACCATTTAGAGCTGTGATCATTTTGGTCCTTTCCTTGATCATCATGGAGGATTTAGGGGGGAGATCAGAAGGAATTCTGTTTTCTGTGAGTTGAGTTTAAGATGATTGACAGAAAGCCAAAGGACTGTCTTTTGTAGTTCTTGGTTCATTATTTTGATCTCTTCAAGCGATGTGATCTTCATATACAGCTGAGTTTCATCTGCGTACATGTGGAAGGAGATGTTCACCTGCTGCAGTATTTCTGTGAGTGGCTCAATGTACAGATTAAATAGGGATGGGGATAGAGTTGAGCCTTGAGGGACTCCAATATGACTTGGGATGGAAGGGATAGTTTGTGGTTCACCAAGAACCTTTGCAATCTGTTCTCTAAGAACGAGTGAAACCATTTTAGGAGTGTAACTGAAAAAACCATCTTATTCTCCAATCAGTCTAATAATATGCCATGGTTTACGGTGTCAAATGCTGAAGATAGGTCGAGGAGGACTAACATACAGGTTTCGTTACAGTCTAGAGCAAGTAAAGCGTCATCAGCTATGTGCATAATTGCAGTTTCCGTGCTGTGGTCTGGTCTGAAGCCTAATTTGCAGTCATTTAATAGCTTATATTCTGAGATGTGACGGTTCAGTTGTTGGTAGGCTGAATTTTAAAATGTACAGTATTTTTATAGTTTTGTATGATGTTTTTATGTATTTGTATAGCATACTTTTATGATTTTTATTTAATCGAATAAAGTGTTTTTGACTTGACTTGACTTGTTGGTAGGCACATTTTTCCAACACCGTAGCCAGATAGGGAATGTTAGTTACCGGACTAAAGTTGTTAGGGTCTGAAGGATTCACTGTAGGTTTTTTTAGTAGGGGGAAGACCTGGCCTGTTTTTAGACAGTCAGTAAAAGACCCTTGGGAAAGCAAAGCATGAATTATTTTAGTCCAGCTAGGGATGACCATGTGGTTGCCCGTAGGCCAACATTTTGCGGGAAGAGGATCATTGTAGTGGTTGTTCGGTTTTAAGTCCAATTAGGTTTTTGCAATGTCTTCCTGATCATAGAGTTTTAAGGCTGACCAATGGGCATAATTGTTGGGCACTGTTTCTGCAGGCCGGGTTGTCTGCATCACTTGAGTCAACAGATTATCTGCAACAACCTTGAGTTCATTCTCCATGGAACTAGCTTTGGTCGTAGAAAATGCTTTTAACTGAAATAAGACTTTGACTCTTGACTCACTGTCAACTTGGCCAAACTGCCGAAAAATTGTTAAAATATTTGTTAGGGAGCTACATTTCTGGCAATAAAGATTCTCGTGAGAGGGAAAATGATGGCCGTGGTAACAATGGTTATACTTGCAAATAATACACAGTATACCTTCAGGTTTGGTTAGGCAAAATTTATGAATGAATTAGTACTTTTGGAAAGATTTGGGAGTCATTTTGTTGACATTAGAATGTTTTAAGTCAGATTTCATTTGGTTGTTATTAGACCATTCAACCTGGAAACTATACTCCGTTCTCTGCAACATAATACAACTGCATCGCTTCCATAAATAAAAACCAATGTGCGAGTCAAGAGTATTCCATCATTGATTGAGCAGAACAAGGTGTTGGAAGAGATGGAAATAATCCATAAGGTAAATCTTTAAGTTTTGATAACACAACTTGCTTCAACCGTGGAAACTCCCTATGGTAAACAATTGCTCAAAGCCTATTTTGAGGGTGAGTGGTAATCCAGAGGAGCAACACATTGTACAAGGCAATCCATTTTTCTGTCTTTAAACTAATTGGCATCCTCATTTCCCTCAAGCAGTAATGGTGGTGGTGGAGAAGTTTGTGACCAGGTCTTTTTTTTAGTTTCACTAGTTTTTCAATCTTGTCTATGTTTTGAGATCATCATAAACTCGGTTGTGGATCAAGTACTGTTCGATATAAGAAAAAATGTGGGACAGGTACCCACAGGGCCTGGAAGGGTTTGAACATGTAGACTATAGCAGAATATTGATCCCTTTTTAGCACCTCCATAGCCAACTAATGTCCTCCCCAGCACCACTAGAAGTTGAGCTCTTCTTGTCAGTACTGCCCGCTCCTACATCAAATCCAGATTTTGCGGTAAAGTATTAGTTTGTAGCAGGTGAATTGCATTTCTTCTATCAGTCTCACATTGCCCATGTTTTAGGCTGTAGGTGTGATTCCTCCAGCTAGCACAGCAAATGGAGACAACAATAGGATAATAGTCTAGCAGTGAGGGGAGTTCAGATCCCACCTCCAGTGCTCCCTCAAGTAGCCTCATATTACGCAGCACCACTACCACTAATAGAAATGTTGTAGTGAAATGGATACCATCTTGAGCACGATCCTAATCTTTAGTGACTTTGGTGCCTAACATTTCTTATTTGATCCTCCGTGCTCCACTTATTAGTACGACTGAGTGATTACAGCATAACAAAGCAGTCTGAATTTTACTCTGCCCACTGGTTCACTGGCGCCATGTTCTTGAGAGAAGTACTTCAAATGCCAGGCGAAAAGGGGAACCCCCACCAGACACTGGCAAAACTGACAAATATATCTGAAATGTTTGCCAATTATAGATCAGTGGCATATGGACATTGTTGCTATGCCAGAGTCAAATCTAGTGATTAAGCTAAGGAATTTGGGACAGAAGTAACTCGCTGGTTGATAGGGTCACTGGCTGTGATGATGATAACAAGGATCAAGTGCCCCTCTAAGCCTTATATTGCATATGGTGATGTTGAAAGCCAGATGAAGGGTTAAACACTACCACTGTGAACATCACTCTCAAGTCACACAGCAGATGGTAATAGAAATTCCCTGTTCCGCTCCGTGCTTTTAGTCTATGGTGCCAGTGCTTCATCTGTACTAAAGAGACAAGTAGCAAGAAAGCAAACAACCCACTTCCACGTGTCAAGCCAAGGGGCAGGCCACATACACAATCAGCAGCACAACAGTATGGGGTGTGATAGTGGCAGTCCAATCCTTCCTATCCAATATCTTGTTCCAGTCCTTCTATAAAGCCTAGGGCAAGGAGTTAGACACAAAGATTGAAAGGGCTGGTGGTTCTTCAAGGACTTAATCTTTATCACCACCTCCACATACCCACTTGCATGGCTAGGCTGGGTCTGAAGAGGAGGAGTTATAGATAGCAGGTTCCGTCAGTCTGTCTCAGTCCTGACCCCCCCAAACCAATAAGGAACTAGATGGCAATAAGGAATGAGGAGAATACTCAATGCGTCCTTGGTGAGGTTGCAGCTTCATACATCAGTTTAGTTCTGTGTATACAAACATGTACAGGGAAACCAATAGCATTCAGAAGTAGGGATCTGGTCTTATGGTGTTCTACCACATTTGTTATATGAACATGTGTCCTAGGACATGGCCTCTTTGCACATTCAAAGAGACATTTAAAACACCGGCAGCTAGTTCCTGGGTATTTCCTTAAGGTCAGTGCTCTCCTGTGGCCTCTAAGAAAGTTAGCAAGACAACACCTACTGCATACCTATTCAGCTATCACGTTTACTTTTACACAATCATACAGTGTGCTTGGCAGCAGCTGCATTTAGAGAACTGTGGCACATATTCATATGCTCCACTCCAGCCGGGCTTTGCTGTGTTTTCAAGGACACGTCTTTCCCCCAGAGGGACTGGCCATCTCCCTACTACATTGTTTCCCCAGAAAACCAATAACTTTTTACCATAGCAGGGCAATACAGTCTATACAAATAATAAATTGTTCTTTTATCGTGCTTCATACCACACTTCACTTTTTTACCTGTGTAACAGGTGTTCTTATAACTTAATTTCTGGTGCCTACAAGACTAAAGCACATAACTGCTAGATCAGAGTTAATGTCAGCAATGAGCATTCTACTCACTGTCCCATCCTGTAGTCTAGGTATGCTGTTTTACCATGATTCATTTTGCACATCTGTTCTTTGGATGTCTTTGATGAACATTAGATTTAGATTAAGACATTCTCTAGACATTTTTTATTATTTTGTAGTTTTTTATTTGATTTATAACAAAACTGATTCAGAAAAGGGGGGTGGTGATGAACAGAGTGTCTGAATTAAGCAGACCACTCTTACCCAGTCCAAAGATCAGGGCTTGATCCATCACCGTTATTTATCTCACTGCACCATCCCAGCTCAGAACCTGGCTATATGCAAATCAGTCTGTCCCTGGCCCAGTGCATCATGGGAACAGGGCAGACCAAACTACCAAGCTAATTCTTATACTGGGAAGGAAACAAGCTACCGGGGACCGGTTTCTGGCATTTCAGCCGTCTTCGGCCCGGCTTGCTTGAATCCTGATGGTGCAATGAGCTAGGGACTCACATCTGAGTATACCCTTCCACACAAGAGTAAGAGTGGTCTGCTTAATTCAGACACTTTGTTCATCACCACCCCCTTTTCTGAATCATTTTTGTCCACCATAAGCGTGGAAGGGTATACTCAGATGTAAGTCCCTAGCTCATTGCACCATCAGGATTTGTATGTATTTGTAGTATTTTTTATTTTGTTTTATACAATATTTGTAGGTATTTGTCCTAAGTATTTAAGATTATATTTTTTTAATGTACATTTTACATATATTTGTATTTACATTTTTAACATTTGTATCTTTTTTTTGTTTTTTGAAATATTTTTATTGTTAATATTTTGTTTTTAATTTTGAACTGACTGGAGTGAAAATATGAATTCTTACCCCTCCATAATCCAACACTTTCCCTACTGTTTCACTCACTGGAGTGGGAATAGTAATTTTTACCCCTCCCCTCTCCAACACTTTCCCTGTTGTTGCACTCACTAGAGTGGGAATAGTCAATTTTACTCCTCTGCTATTCAAAACATTCCCTTCTGTTGCACTGACTGGAATGGGAAATTTAAGTTTAAAGGTTTTCAAATATTTTAATGTTTTAATTTAGAATAGAAAGTTGTTTTTTAGATTTTAAGTTATTGGTATATATATGTGTGCATATATATATATACATGTAGTGCATTGCAATGAGGGGGTACCATAGGTACCCCCATGTGCTCCCCGCAACACCCTGGGGGCCCACAACGGGCTCCCAACAGCAGGAACCGCATGGCTTTCCATCGCGGCATCGCCACCATGGAAAGGTGATGTTCCAGCTACATCATAATATGGATGGCGGTGTCTTGCAGACACTGCCACCATATTGTCTCTTTTCCACCTGGTCGAGAATTCGACCGACGGAAAAGCAGCGGACGATCTTTCTGTCTGCCACGGTGCCCCCGCCATACTAATATGGCCGGGGGAGAATTAAAGCAATCCGCCCGCCATCCTAATGGGACCCCTGGTACTGAATTTGAAGATCAGATCAAAGATTGTATTTTTTTTAACTGTTTTTTATTGAAGTAATTTTTTATTAAATATTTTTTTATGTTATTGAAAATGTTCATTTTTTAATATTGTTAATTTAGTGTTTTAAATTATTCTTTAGTATTTTTCATTCTATTCATGTTTATTTAATATTCTTTATTTACATATTATGTTTATGTTCTTACATTTTTCTTATGAAACTTTTTAAAACAATATATTTTATCTACATGAATATAATGTTAAATAATTTAATATCATTATACTTACCTATTTAAAGACAATATTTTGGTTCTCAATATTTTTGTAGTCAATACTTATGTTAAGGGCAAAAATACAGAAAGTTGATATTTTTATCCTCAATATTGTTGTGATATTTCTGTTGCTAATTTTATTTCATAGAAAGTTTGAAGATAACCTAACTATGTGCATAACTAATTTCCAGCAAGTTCTTGCCTTTAGAGACTTGTGTGAAAGATAATTGTACTATGTGGTGAAAGCAGTATTTAGGACAGTTGTGAATAAGACATGTTATTGGTTCCTGGTCAAAGTGTTATTTGAATGAGAGACTCAGCCCCCTATGCAATCAAGTAGAACAAACAGCAATTCATGTTGTATTGTTTTGTGAAATTGCAGTAGGTGAAACCCCCTTTGACAATTCTAAGTGGGAAATTCTAAACAAGAAAACTCAACAGCAGCACAGTATGCAGAAGTTCACAATGCCAACATAAGGATGCCCCACAGCAGTATCCATGCAGCTCTGCATCCTTGCCAATATTGCTTTTACATAAGAGGAGATGAGGTTGTCACTAATCTTTGCATCTTTACTTGTGGGCAGCTGCAGTCTAGGTAAAGTATGCAGAGATTCAGGTTTATTATTAGAAAACACAAAAGAGACCTATATACCGGACTACCTCTGAGTGATTTACACAGGCAAATCTGTAGGCATCACTTCTTTACGTAGCTATTTCACCCTAGTGTTGATGTGCCCATATGGGACGCAAATAAAGTGAATGAGTTAGGCTGCCCCTTAAGACTACAGGCTGGGGACAGCAAATTAGGGTGTCCCCTATCCTTTTGATAGGGGAGTACTAGATATGCATTTTGGGTGTCCCATTGGATTAGAAGCTCCTGAAATCAAACAGCTTAAAAGGAAATAATTCAAGAGAAGCAGTGCAAAAGAAGCTCCTTCACATAGAAAGACATGTATACCAGGAACAGCTACACCGTCAGCCTCTGACTTTTATCTTCAAAAGCATAACAGTTGCTTTTAAAAAGTTAAAGTGACTTAATTGTAAATCATGCCTTATTAATCTAAGTAATTTAAAAGTGGCTGCCATTTATAACAATGAATTTTAAACAGGGTTCATAATCGAGTATTTTTAATGAAGAACAAAATAAATTCCAAGATAATGTTGCTGAAAAAGGCAGGAATGGTACAAAGATGGATTTACAATCAAATTTTGCAGATTTCATGGTTTGCAAGTAATTGAATGTACATTTGTTTGTGTGAAATGTTTCAAATGTAGAGTCGCTTTTAGATTTTGTAATGTCTGGCTATTTAGCGTCAGTTAGTGCATTTTAAGTTCAACATTGAAATATAGCTATAAGCTGACAAATGTGAAGTGACTTCAATGTCAGATAGCATCACAGGAAGGGACAACATGACTAAAGCTTGATGACCTTATTCATTTCAACAACTATTTTAATGTGCGGTTTTCTACATACGTCGATCTTCTATTTTCTCAACAGGAAAAAAGAACAAATTGCGGGTATACTATCTTTCATGGTTACGAAATAGAATATTACATAATGACCCAGAAGTCGAAAAGAAACAGGGGTGGATTACTGTTGGAGACTTGGAAGGCTGTGTACACTATAAAGTTGGTAAGTGCTTTAATATATATATATATATATTTTTTTTTATTTTTATTTTTTTATTGAATGGGACTTGTAATGTGCTGTATTACTTCTAGAATGGCACATGTTTCCTAAAGTTGCATTGTTACTCGATGCTTTATTGTTAGGACAGACCACAACTTGGGGACAACGGAAGATGTCATGGATGTAATGCCTATAGTTTCTATTGATTGTAGTGCTCAGGGGAACTATACTACAAATGAGGCCATTTTTTAGGAACAAGTTACTTGCCTTGGAAAGCTTGATCAATGAAATGAGAATACACAGTGAATAAGAAAGCGTGTATTGAACTGCTGGAAAAAAGGGCTGAACATGCTAAAATACAGGAGGCTCTTGGCTGCCATAATTACCATGTGCCTTGTGGACCCATATCTTCTCCTCTTCTGGAAAGAGGTAGCATTCATCTTTTCAGGCAACACTTCATTTCAACTATTGCTGATGAAAGTGGCTTATATCACTCAATAACACACTATAATTTATAGTTATCTCTTAGTGTAATTCTAAAGCTTAATCTCCAAAGAGCCTGTGCTTATTACCAAACATTTGCCATCTTAGAGTAACCATTTGTCAGGCAATTTCAATAACTGCCAGTGTAGCTTTTAAGCAGCTGGGGTACCCACCAATGACTATACCACACACGGAGCTCAGAAATACACGTATTTATTCTTTTGTGTGTAACTGCGAACCTTCACTGCACTACACTCTAGCCATTATGTCATAGCTCTATGGAGTTCATTAAGAACCAAGTGTTCAATCATTTTTAACTTGCAAGACGCTACATCGCCCCCTCTGTTAAATTGAAACTTACCAATTTTACAAAATATATGCACATACGTACATTTAAAATTATTCAATTAATCTTGTTGTTGCTGTAATTGTGCGGCCTGGACATGTTGTGGGAAGTTGAGGCATGCAACATCAGGATCCAAGATCTGCTGTGATGGTGAAGCGACAGTCACTGGTGCTTCAGTATCAGTCCCACCTTTACAATGGAGATCTGGTTAACAATGAACCAAAAGCCAAAAGTGTCTCCGGGAATAGACTTCCCTGGCCGGTATGCAATCACCATGTGTCTTTTGGTTAACACCGCTTGAAAAGGTTCTTTATCAAAGGGAGCATCCAATTTTCTTCTCTTCATCTGACATGCAAACACTCGGTCTCTTCTCTGGAAGATGAATTTTTTTTGCATGTCATTTTCGGTCAGCATAGGTCTTCATCTTTCGTTTCTAAATCAAGCCCATCATACAAGTTGCATTCCCATCTCTTTCTCTCTGATTGGTACACTAAGGTATCTTGGTTGTCATTGCTCTCACGAACATCAATGTTGCTCGAATTTCACTGGAGGTCGAGGGAGGTGTTGAACAGTAAGCTCTTAATTTAGTGTTTAACACGGTTTGTAAATTGAGCTTCTCAAGGGTAGGACGATGCACAGCTTTCTTTAGCGTGCTCATAAATCTTTCAACCAGTCAGTTGACCTGTGGCTGCAGAGGAGTGGTCAATTGATGCTTTATATTCAGATGCTCTAAGAAATTTTGCAGAGTAATAAAAGAAGGGCCATTGTCAGACTTTAGTATGGCTAGAACACCCCATATCGCAAAGATGCCATCCAGTCTCTCATTGAATCAGTCTTGAGTGGTGGATGAGAGAGCCTCAATTAGTGGAAATCACAACTATTTGTCCACAATCACCACCAAGTAATGTCCATTGCCAAGTGTACCGAAAAAGTCAATGGCTTACTCTCCTAGGCATGTTTGGGAAGTTCTGAGATGTACAGGATGTGTTGAGTAACATTTGTAGACAGGAAGTTGTATAGATGACAGGTTCTTAATTCCTTCTCAAATTGTTCGGCGAGATATTGAAACCAGACTTGGTCTCTGAGAACTCATTTTGTAGCAACTATTCCTCTATGTCCTTCTTTGGCCACTTCAATCATTTTCTGCCACAGACTCTCGGGAATCAGTCTTCCCGACCCTCACAATATAATTCCATCTTGATTAATGGACAGTTCATCCTTAGCATTTCTCTGTTTTTAATATTCAGTCCCACTGGTGAAAGGTCAAGTGTGCTGGTTCCACGACTGATGTGTAATTATACTTTCAACTTTAGCATGCCACTGTCGTGGCTCGTGGCAGTGACAATCTGCGCTACTGAAATGACAGCTGGTCTGTTTAATTTTATGGCGAAGTTGATATAAGTTTCAGTTGACTTGGATGGAGTGCCATGAACTTGACAGAACACTCTAGAAAAGTAGTCAGCAGGGTTCAGATCCTTCCCTGGATGATGCCCAGTGTTATAATAGTATCTTGTTAATTGTAGTCCCCAACATTCTATGCCAGAAGGCATCTTGACCTTTGGATTGCCAAATATTGTTAGTAAAGCTTGATGATCAGTTACCAGCATACAAAGGCTTTCAGTACAGGAATACATGGAAGTGTTCACACTGCTAGACTTTCTTTTTCAGGCTGTTAGTAAGCCCATTCTGTTTGGGACAAACTCCTACTTCCATATGTCGTAATATGGCTTCTAGCATTCGAGTGTCCACTGTGTTGTGCAAGGATAGCACCTAACCCAACCGAGCTAGCGTCAACAATAACCTCTGTATAACATTTCAGATCGACATAAGCCATTCAGTAGCATTCTCAATAGCTTGTTTGATTTTCTTAAAACTGTTTTTACATTCATATGACCACTGAAATGAAGCGTCCTTTTTCGTCAACTCTGTCAATGGTAAAGTCTCTTACATATCTAGTACAGTAGCTGGCCATGCCAATAAAGCAACTCACCATTGAAACATCTTCGGGAGGATCATCATTTGACCTTGCTTGTCCTTCAGCAGGATCAGCTGCCATACCCCCATCAGAAATATATGGCCAAAGAATTTTTACTTTGTCTTATGGAACTCACATTGATCTGCATTTGAAGTCATACCTGCATCAGCCAGTAAATGACGTACTTGTGTGAGAGCCTGATTGTGCTCCTTTTCGGTAGCTCTGAAAACCAATATATGATCATTATAATTGATTGCATTCATGATAGGCTGTGTGATATATCGAGTGACATTTTGGAAACATTCTGGAGCTGATGACATACCAGAGCATAGTCTTTTGTATCGAAACCGACCCTATGTGTTGAAAAGGTTGTAAATGTGCATGCAGTTTTCTTCAAATCCCATCTGATGAGAACCGTTATTCAAATCCAGGCAAAAGAAAACCTTTGCACCATTTAATTGTGTTATATCTGCAATGTGTGGGCCTGTATGTCATTCTCATTCATTTGCCTTGCGCATGTCAATGCATATGCGTACCTCTCATTCACTATCCTTTGTGGGCACTACCATAATGGGAGAAACACATGGCATTGGGCAAGTAGAATGATACAATGGTATCATACTTAAGTAATGGTTCAAGTTCTTTTTTAATAGCATCTTGTAAGTAAAAAGCAATTTGCCTAGGTCTTTGAGCAACAGGACGGATGTCCTCATTAATATGCAACTTTACATTCATTATCTTAAGCTTTCCCAAACCATGAAACAACAAAGGGAACTGACTTACTATTTCATGGTGAGCATTCATGTTGTAGTTCACTTAGATATCATCAGCTGTGCTGAAGCGGAGTAGACAGGCACTTGACGCTGTTCCTTGAAGGACAGAGATGGGCGCTTGCACCTTCGTTTCCTTGTGTTTCATTGTTGCTACAAATGAACATTGACTTTTTAAGGGTGCTGATGCAGCCCATATATACACTTTGGTTTTCGACGGCATAAGTTCTGGTAAGGGATGCAATGCATTAATTTTTCCCTTAGAATAAGTTTTATAGAGGCACCAGTGTCTGTGATTAAAGGTATCCAACAACCATTTACTTTCAATGTAATTTTCAAAGAATTTTTGAATGACGTTGGTGCTTTGGTATGTCAACTTTCTTTTGACTGACATTTTTTTCCATATGCTGCCAGTCCTCCATGTGCAGGCTTTCTGAGGTAAACATAGACATGGCACAACCATCTTCTTGACTTTCACTTGAAACTAATATAGAAAACTGTTTGACGGTGGTTTAGATGACAATAAACTTTATTCAGTTTCGATTTGCCATACCTTATGGTTCGGCTGGGCCTTGTGGGTGCGCAGGTGCGTGCCATTTTGTCTTCGCGTATTGCCACACTTGTTTCACCCCCTTTACTTTACACACCATCACAAAATGGTTCTCCTTCCTTAGGCCCTTATATTTTTATCCAATGGTGGGACATTTGTCTTTGTGTGGAAATGAAAATCCACATCCAAAGCATAACTTGTTTTTATGTGCAGACATCACCTTGTGTCCTTCAGTCCTTTGCTTTGACTTACTTTCCAACTCATGACTGATTTTTTATGGGCACCTCCGGTCTCCAGGTCAGCAGCTTGTCAAGCAGCACACTCTTCAGCTCTAACAGCCATTAATACTTGTTTCAGATTCAGAGTTTCTCTCCGCATCACCGTCAAATGTATTGGACAAGCATTCATCAGTGAGCCTGAGACTTTTGGCTTCTGCATCATTGAATTAAAATTAATTGAACGTACAGTGTTTGATGAGTGTGTCAAGTCTTTCTAAAAATGAATCAATGTTTTCATCAACTTTTTGTCATTCTTGACTGAAATATGTCTTTTGTAGGCAATATTGGGTTTTGGATAGAACGTGAGATTCAAGGTTTCTTTAATCTGACGGTATGTGAGTTCTTCATCAGTTTGTGGCATTTTCTTGATGACTTCCTTTACTCCAGTGCAAGCAAGATTTGTGAAGTATTTGATAATCTTTGTTATGCACCTCTTCAAGTGCATCAATGAAATCTTCAAATGTCTCTATCGACATACTCCATCCATCGACAATATTTAGCTTTTTGGCGGTAACGAGGCGGTAACGAGGTAATGTGGCTGTCTTTCGACCACTGCTTCTACCTTATTGTCTGTGAGACCATGTGATGTACTGGCCTTTAGATCATCCAAGATAATTACTGGAAACATGATTTTCTTCTTGGTCTCCATTGGAATAACAACCTGCCACTATTCCGAACCCCTCACTGACTATCACGCTTCAAAGATCTGTGGAGTTGTGTGCCACACTTAGAGGTTTTGGTAGCTTGCCTCTTGGGTTATGGACAGCTCAGTAAGCACAAACCCAAGCACTTTTCCTTGAGCTGCTCTTCCCAGTGCTGCAGTATAAACACCCTCTTTAATTACTTCTGGAAAGCAAACAACCATTTGTTTCATCTTAGTCGCTTTGCTTTTGACATCTCAGTGCACTTGCTTATACCTGGTAGATCTCTGCGTTACAGCACTTATACTAGCAACCTTATCTTGCTTTGTCCTTTTTGACAACAAGTTAATCTTTGCTTGGCAAACACTTTTAATCGCAACTTAGTGTTTTATGTTGCGGAGTAGTGTGGTACATATACGTATGGGCCTGGCAAACAGGTTCGCTACCAACAATGTGTAGATTCTGTGTAGATGCCTTTGTTTTCAACTGCATCACAGCGGCTTGAACTTTGCTTTGACTCCACAAGCAGTCAGTGTTGATTCTGTACTTCAACAGCCACGTTGCACATAAGCAGTTTGCATGGACCACGGAAATCTCTCTGTAGCGGGGAGGACCTACCGGCGGAAGGAGAGACCCCTGTGGTGGACTGGTGGGTCACTGACATGGATACCGCTCCCTCTTTTACCCCACATCAGGACGATTGGAGGTCTGACTCGCAGTCACTATGGCAGGACAACCCCCGTGAGGAGTGTGAAGGTTCCTTTAACTGGGCGGGTAATAACAAGGAAGATACGCCCCTGAGTGACGTCTACGCTACAGGATTGGTTAAGACCCAGGAAGCAGGAAAGTCGGCGTGTGACGACACCGAGCGAACCGGAGCGGTGTGGAGACTAGCACCAGGAAAGTCAGGAGGAGTTTTGCGGCGAGAAGAAGGATACGAAGAGGAGCAGTTCAGAGGAGAGAAGGACGTGCGAGATGAGCTGGAACCAGAAAGAGTAATGGAGCCAGGAGGCCATCGTCAACACGAGCCGCCCAGCCACACTCACCAGGGAGTGTGGCTTCACCAGGTACGGCAGCGCGTGACTAGCTTGTTTGAGTGGAGGGGAGGCACCACGCAGTAGCAACTATAGCGCGTAGAGTGTTATCCTATGAGTTGCGCTTGTGAGATACTTTGCGTGCTCCCCTCGGTAACACATTCCAGGTCTCATGCACAACTCCACCCCCTCACAGTATCCTATCACTCGTATAAAGACTAGATTGCACGGTGTCCCTATCACCCCGGTATCCCCCTGGCTAAAGCCTAACCTGAGCCATACCTAACAAAGTCCTCATTTCTCCTTCGCATGTCCTGCGGTGGCGCAACCGAGGAGGAGGCAGAGTGGACAGCTGAGGACCCCAAGAGAGAGAGTGGAAGACCCCATCCAAGACCCGGAGGAGTCAACCCGGCCATATTGTCTAGAGAAAGACTGACTTTCAGGAAAAAGAAGACTTTCATAAAAATAAAGCCTTACATACCCAGGTCTGGTCTCCGTGCCCTTCCTTCACCCCCTTCACCCCCGCAACAAGTGGTGTCAGAAGTGGGATTTCCCCCTCTCATCTCGTCACCAGAGATGGACCAATTAATCCAACATCTGATCAAAGGGCAGGAGAAGCTGGAGTGGGCAATAGAACGCCAGATGACTTCCACGCACGAAGACCAGGAAGTCTTCAAAACCGCCATGACAGCTCATTTGGATGGCCTACAAAAGGCAATGAAAGAACCCGGAGCAATAGCAGTGGCAGACCGCAGAACCCCGGTACCCCTTCCGTCCGGAATAGCATTACAAAAGTACATGTCTGGGGAAGATCCCGATGCTTTCCTAACCAACTTTGAGAGAGCAGCAAGGGCCTGTGGCAGGCCTGAAGACAAATGGCCATTTTTTTTGGCTCCCTTATTAACAGGGGAAGCCCAGGCAGCCTACCAGGTGGCCAACGATAATGGGGTAACACCATATCAAGACATCAAAATAATAATACTGGGCCATTTAGGACTAGATGCTGAAGCCTATAGGATTAGGTTCCGAAAAGAGAGGGGAACACCAGGCGAAAACCCCAAGACTCTATACTTCAGACTAAAAGCCGCTGCTGATAAATGGATAAAGCCGCACAACAAGACTAAACAGGAAATTATGGAATGCATATATCTGGAGCAGTTTATGGAGGCTCTTCCCTAAGGGACACAAAGATGGCTAAAACAGCATTCAGGTACGACTCCAGCCCAAGCCATAGAAATGGCCACCAACTTCTTCAGGGCCCAACCTAGAACACTACCGTGGGACACTGAAAAACCCAAACAGACTCAAGGACAAAAACTGACAAGAAGTTTAAACCGGGTCCTGAACCAATGAAAAACAGATCCCAAGAAGTCAAGTTCCCCATAATGAAGGAACCACAGTGTTTCGACTGCGGGGAATGGGGCCATATTGCACGCTTATGTCCCTGAAGAAAACAGACTGAACAGCCTATGGAGGTTGGTATCTACCCAGGACAGTGCTGTATACCGCCGAAATGGGCCCCTCCTTCTAAATACGTGTGGTACTTGAAAACAAGTTAGTGAATGCACTGCTAGATTCAGGGTGCCGACAGTCAGTAGTGCAAAGATCATTGTTGCGTCCCGAACAACTCCACCCTAATAGCAAGGTATACATAAGATGTGTCCACGGGGACGTTAAGCCATACCCCGTAGCTGACATAACCATACACCCAGAAGGTAGAACCCCTTGCACAGTTAGAGTAGGAGTGATAGAATCCCTGCCAGAAGACCTCATCATAGGAGTAGGCAATCCGGGTATTTTATCCATATTCCAAGCTGAGGTCAGGGAGGTAGAAAACAGAACACCTAAACCTAAAGCAGCTCTAACCCCATCTGAACCATGGGTATTAGACCGCAATATCAGGTTTGCCCAAAGCAATGATGCCACACTCTTTAATGCCTGGGAGTTGGCCCACAGAACCCAAAACAATCCAGACACGCCATATCCAAGGTTCCTCATTGATAATGAACTCTTGTATCGGGAAGGGAAACCTGGAGAACCCCGTCAATTATTAGTACCTAAATCCTTTAGGGATCAGGTGTTATTCTATGCACACTCACATCTAACTACAGGTCATGTCGGGTCAGAAAAGACCATACAAAACATGCTAAAATGGTTTTACTGGCGAGGCATATATAAAGAAGCCACCGAATATTGCAGGACACGTGACGTATGTCAGAAAAAGAACCTGTATAAACCTCCTGCTGTGCCCCTACAACCTATACCGATTATTAGCAACCCGTTTGAAAGGGTGGGCATGGATTTAATCAGGCCACTGCCAAAAACAGCAAAAGGAAAAACATATGCTTTGGTAATCGTCAATTATACGACCAGGTTTCCGGAGGCCTTTGCTCTCCGTGCGCCTACCACTAGGAATATTGCAGAAAAATTTCTGGAACTCTTTTCAAGAGTGGGGTTCCCCAAAGAAATTTTAACCGATCAGGGGACCCCCTTTGTGTCAAGACTGATGAGGGAAGTATGTAAGATGTTGGGCTTGCATCAGATCAGGACATTCGCCTATCATCCCCAGACGGATGGTCTGGTGGAAAGATATAACCGTACCTTGAAAACCACATTGAGAAAAATGCTGTCAGTAGAACACAAAGAATGGGATCTACTTTTACCTCTTGCTCTTTATGTACTAAGAGCTCGGGTCCAGAGTAGCACTGGATACTCCGCTTTTGAGCTGTTATACGGGAGGCAACCGAGGTCTCTTCTTGAGATAACAAGAGAGGCCTGGGAAAAAGAGGAAGTAAATGCCACCAAAACCCTCTTAGAGTACACCCAGCAACTAAAAAGTAAACTGGGAAAACTAAGGGACCTCGCATACTCTAATCTTGAAACGAGTCAACTACGACAAAGGGTCCACTATGATAAAGGAAAAAAATGGAGGAAATTAATAGTAGGAGACTGGGCCCTAGTACTGTTGCCCTCTTCTTCACTAAAGTTCCAAAGTGAATGGATGGGTCCTTATCCAGTAATCGAAACACTAGGAAACACCACCTATCGGTTACAAATATCTCCCACCAGGAAACAATGTTATCATCAAAATCTCCTGAAGAAATGGTTGGGTCCCAGTCCAAAAAACGATCATTTTGGATTACCTACTGCACCAGAAGTTACCACCCTGGAGCAGTTACCTATTAACAAAGAACTCTCCCCTCAGATGAGAAACAAATTGACTGCAATGTTAAGACCCTTTGCACCTATATTTTCAGACACTCCTGGGTACACCAGCCTAGTTGAGCATAAAATAGAGACCTAACCAGGAAAACAGGTAAAAATACGACCCTATAGAATACCAGAAGCCCGACGCCAGGACGTAAAAAGAGAGTTACAAGAGATGTTACGCTTGGGGGTTATACGCCCTTCTAGGAGTAGCTGGTCCTCACCCATAGTGATGGTACCTAAGACGGATGGTTCAACTAGATTTTGTATGGACTTCCGAGCCTTAAACACAATATCAGCCTTCGACGCATATCCCATCCCCTGAGTAGATGAGTTGGTGGAGAGGATAGGGGAGGCCCGCTACATAACTACACTAGACCTGACCAAGGGCTACTGGCAGGTACCCCTACGGGAAGAAGATAGGTGTAAGACCGCTTTTGTCACAGACGAAGGCTTGTTTGAGTTTAATGTGCTGCTGTTTGGGCTTCATGGGGCACCAGCCACTTTCCAGAGGCTAATGAACGAGGTGTTACAACCCTACAAATCTTTCTGTTCCGTCTATCTAGATGATATCTTCATTTTCAGCAACACCTGGCAAGAACATTTAAAACATTTCCAAACAGTCCTCCGAGCACTTGAGTCTGCAGGGTTACATGATAACGCCAAGAAATCAAGGGCCGCATGTTCCACCGTTAAATACTTAGGGTTTATGCTAGGGCATGGTGTTATCGCTCCACAGGAGGAGAAGGTGAAAGCAATATTAAGCACTCCCTTCCCCACCACAAAAAAAGACCTAAGAGCTTTTCTCGGTTTAATAGGATATTACCGTAGGTTTATCCCCAACTTTGCAGAGGCTGCAGGTCCCCTCACCAATCTGCTGAAAAAAGAGACATAACCTCACCAACTACATAGACCCCCTGACACAGCAAAACAAGCCTTTGAGAAACTAAAAACGGCCATAACTACCAGTCCTGTTCTCATAGCCCCCAATTTCAGTAACACCTTCTTTTTGGCCACAGATGCGTCAAATACGGGAATAGGGGCAGTACTGTCTCAGCTAGGCACTGACAATCTTGAACACCCCATTCTATTCATCAGTAGGAAATTGCATCCCCGGGAAATGAAATACCCAACAGTAGAAAGGGAAGGCCTAGCCATAAGGTGGGCAGTGGAAAATCTCAAATATTATCCGGAGGGCAGGTCTTTTGTTCTCTATACAGATCACGCTCCGCTACAGTGGATGCACAGGAACAAATCCCTCAACCCCCGTATACTTAGGTGGTTTTTGTTTCTACAAACCTTTTCCTTTACGGTGAAACACAAGAAAGGGAAGGAACATGGAAATGCTGACTTTTTTTCACGTTCTTGTTTTCTCCCCGATCTGGAGAAACCAGAGGGGGAGGTGTGTAGCGGGGAGGACCTACCGGCGGAAGGAGAGACCCCTGTGGTGGACTGGTGGGTCACTGACATAGATACCCCTCCCTCTTTTTTTCCCACATCAGGACGATTGGAGGTCTGACTCGCAGTCACTATGGCAGGACAACGCCAGCGAGGAGTGTGAAGGTTCCTTTAACTGGGTGGGTAATAACAAGTAAGATACGCCCCTGAGTGACGTCTACACTACAGGATTGGTTAAGACCCAGGAAGCAGGAAAGTCGGCGTGTGACGACATCGAGCGAACGGGAGCGGTGTGGAGTCGAGCACCAGGAAAGTCAGGAGGATATTTTTGCGGCGAGAAGGATACGAAGAGGAGCAGTTCCGAGGAGAGAAGGGCGTGCGAGGCAAGCTGGAACCAGAAAGAGTACTGGAGCCAGGAGGCCACAGTCAAACGAGCCGCCCAGCAACACTCAACAGGGCGTCTGGCTTCATCCGGTAAGGCAGCGCGTGACTAGCTGGTTTGGGAGGAGGAGAGGCACCACGCAGTAGCAACTATAGCGCGTAGACTGTTATCCTATGAGTCGCGCTTGTGAGATATTTCGCGTGCTCCCCTCGGTAACACATTCCAGGTCTCATGCACAACCCCACCCCCTCACAGAAACCTATCACTCGTATAAAGACTAGATTGCACGGTGTCCCTATCACCCCGGTATCCCCCTGGGTAAAGCCTAACCTGAGCCATACCTAACAAAGTCCTCATTTCTCCTTCGCATGTCCTGCGGTGGCGCAACCGAGGAGGAGGAGGTAGAGTGGACAGCTGAGGACCCCAAGAGAGAGAATGGAAGATCCCATCCAAGACCCGGAGGAGTCACCCCGGCCATATTGTCTAGAGAAAGACTGACTCTCAGGAAAAAGAAGACTTTCATGAAAATAAAGCCTTACATACCCAGGTCTGGTCTCCATGCCCTTCCTTCACCCCCTTCACTCCCGTAACACTCTCTTAGAGAACACTGTTAATCTTCAGGTTACTTAGCCCATCCTCACCACCATTTGTTGGTCTTCCCAGCCAGGGTACCCCGCAATGACTGCCACACACGGACCTTACTAATGCACTTCTTTTTTCTTCTGTGTGTAAATGCGAACTCCACATTCTAAAGCAACATTCACTGCAAAACAATATAGCTGTTACATCATAGCTCTCGGTAGTTCATTAGGAACCAAAAGGGTACTGTATTGAGTAACACTGCATTCATCTAAAGCCTTCTAATCACAATAAGCACCAAGAAATGTTATGAAGAGACTTGTCCACCCACTTGTCCACAAAGAGTTCATGTCCTCCAACACCTCATAGGGCTGTAGAAGAATAGAAACCGCAATGTATTATTTAAGAAACATTGTGCTTCTTTTCACAAAGCAAGCTCAGCCATCAAGGCATCTACTTATTGGTTCATGGTACTAAAGGTCAATAATATCTTGGTTGCGTCTAAATGTAGGCTCCTATTTGCCAACTGTTGACATCTATTTAACAGATATTGATCTCTGGTAGGATATACAATGTAGTTAGAGTAAAGTCTATGCTCAGGGTTAGTGAACTAACTAAAATATTACTCAGCAATGCAAGGTATCAGGTTAGGTTCCCATCTGGTCTCTAACTGGTGAAATGAAAACAGAACATAAAAAGCAGCTATTTCCTGCTCTCCTACACACTCCTTCATATATATTACTTAAACATCAGCTTTAGCTATCTACTGTCAATGACCTATTGTCATCCGTACAATGCAAAGAGAGGAATTTGGATCTGCTTGTTGCTCTAAACTTGATTTTTTTAGTGTATCCAATACTCTGTTACTCATACAATGCCATTCTTCCCTATTCCTATGTTTGTCCTACACTGGAGTGTTGCTACTTTACATTGCTTCCGATTTGATGAGTTATATTCTTCCACTGATCACTTTAGCTGATTTATTTCTTTACTATTTGAACACTCTTTTACTTCCTTAATCCACTGGCTGCTGGTTCTTCCTACAACCCCTTCCCCTACTTTCTGCTTGTTCATCTCACTCCCATGTTTTTTAAATTATTTGTTTTCTCAAGGGCACCTGCACCCCAGTTCTGTTTGCCTCTACCACCCTCTCTCAGCTGTTTCTCCACTTTGCCCCACCTCTTCGTTCTCCATCCTGCTCTCCTTTTTATTTTACATTTTTACTGCAATTTGTTTGTGGCCTGGCAGCAGACTTTTGCTTTGTCTCGCATTTCTTTTTTTGTGCTCCTGCACTCTTTTTTAAAAATAAGAAGTTTAAAAAAAATGTGCTGGTGCTTCACAATTAATGCATACATATGTATAAACATGATAGCCATCTTGGAAGGGTTTTACAAAAAAAAAAATCAGATCAGGAGGGCTGCCATTCATGGGCATACATCTAGAAACACCTGTAGACCATATTTGCACATTGAATTTACTATTAAAACACGAGTCATTTTAGAACAGTAAGTGTCAACTTAAAATTAAAGTGATGCATACCCAGTACAAACAAACATTCACAAAGCTAATAAGTCAGCACTTGATCTTTAAAAGAGAAAAATACTGACTTTGCCAGTGCTCATTTTTATAGTTGCATGATCTATATTAAAAACATTACAAAGCTTGTATATACTTTTCCATGCTATGAGGTTCTACCTCACTTCTTTGCTATTATATGAACGGCTGTCGATGGGTTGGAGTGGAAGGGTCAGTTTACCATTTGTGTATACGTGTTTTGTAAAAAATCTGAAAATATGCCTAATCACTATTTACACTGGTCCTGCATCAGCAATATATATACTTGCTTACATATACAGTATCATCTTTTCAGACTTGCTAGCTAAAGTTGATGTTCACTATGATCAGCTAGTAACAAATATTTTTAAAGAAGCTACAAATCTTATGACTTCTAAGCATAAATATCTGAACACCAATGTTGGATTGAAATTTAAGACAGTCTGGCATTCTAGCTTGAAGGGGCGAGTTTACTGGAGTTGTTATTTTGGCCCTTTCATGGTCCATGGAACTAAAAAGCTATGCATTGCCTTTTTCAGGATAGCCCATCTGTGAATGCCTGACTGCCTGAAGTTCCGGCCCAGCACTGCTGCACATATAGTAGCAAATCATCTCAGTTGTCTAAGGAACGCTTCTTAAGATTTAACACCTTCACCAGGTCCTTTATCTTATTCATAACTGTCCATATGAATAAGTGACCAGCTACTTGATTGCTTTAGAATTAGAAGGTGGGAGGTCTTTGTTTCACACTTGTAAAATAACTGCTGAAAAATCTGGTGTTGGCTCAAACTGCAGCTAGGTCTGGGCAAGGAACTTGATTGCGACAGGGCTTTCAACGTCTGCTGACCTTATACTCTCCTCGAAATGCTATGCTTAGCATGTATGACCATGCATCTGCATGTTTCTGCTCCAAATTACAGACTATGTGCATCGATGAACCTACCAATTCGTATTGGCCGTGTTCACTAACTGATTTTCTGCAAAGAGAATGTAAGTTCTATGGTTATATAGTGATTTTCCACATTGATGACATTGAGGAAAATAGTAAAACCAGGAATCCTGTAAAGTGGGATCCTGCTATCTTATAGCATTATTCCTGCACCTAGATGTGATTTAGTTGATGGTAGTGCGCTTAATAATTTTAATGAAAATGGTTTGAAGAAATCATTATAGAAAGAGGACAAATCAATGAATATATGTAATTGCAAAAAGGAACAATTAATTGAAAACACACAATTTTATGGTAGTGATAATTTGTAGTCAGGTTGTTTTCTGTGACAATCTGTGGAGATAATGTAACTTGATGGAGAACACTACATTTTGAGTTAGGCTTTGTCTGTCTATGTAGTAGTTGTTTAAGCCATGTCATATCTTTTCATATTATGGTGTTTGTCTTGATGTAGCTCACATTGCTGCCTTGTTTGTCACACTCAAACATTGTTTAGCACTTCCAGTCTTTTCATACAATTGTCATCAATGCCCTTTAAAGGATACCATTTCTTAATTTGTGTAAAAGGTCTCATTTCCTCCAGCAATATTGCAAGTTCTTTAATTAGTTTACTCAGCTATTACCACTAAATTGCATATCGTTACCACCATGCTGGCCACATCAGTCTCTGACAGTAAATGAGGTTTATGCAGTCTAGTAAAAACCTGAGTACATTCAATGGTTTTTACACTTAGACTATAATACATTTTACATCCCATGTGGTTCCAGGCTTCAAAAGTTGTAATGCTCAAATAATAAGCTTAATTTCAATAAAGGTTTTATAATACAACTGTCAGTTGTACTTATTTTTTAAAGTCATATGCTTCACTAAAATGTGTTTTCCTGTTTTTACAGTTTGGTTTTTATTGTTACTTAGCTTTGTTCCAGACAATTATTGATTTCTGAATAACCTCTAAAATGTATAGAGCTGCTCATGTACCAAGGATTTCAAGAAATATGTTTACTGTTAAGAGCAAATATTCCAAGAACCAATATGTGAAACATATTTCACAGATAATGCCTTAAAGCCCTTTCTTGTCACATCTGCTTTTCAACATCAATATCCAGCCAAGGGGCCTTATTATCCCATGTGAAAACAGGCTATAGAATAAAGACCAAAGAAGACAGGTCAGGTGGAAATGGATCCATCTGCTCTCATCTCTTCCTGTTTGGCAAATGTTTATTGCTGGAAGGTCACAAACTGTTTGAAACAGAATCCCTCTAAGAGATTGGTTTTACCAATGTCCCAGAGTTATGCGCTGACTACTGAAAATGATCAACGATAATGGAAGCCAACCCTGTTGCTGCCATGCTAAGGTGTAATCAGGCTTTGCTCCCGAACCCTATGTTGATATTGGAATATCAGGACTCTGCAGTAGCTAATACCTACTTTTTTCCACCTTACTGTACTTTGGCAAAACCTCCAGTTCTCTTACTGTTCATCAGCCCCATTTACACATGGCCATCCAAATTGCTATTCTACTACCTTCACTTCACTACAAATCTATCTTGGAGCTTCAGAGTAATCAATTCAAAATGTTGCAGCTTGTCTTCTGGTAGCCCTTATCAAATGGGCCCAATTTTCCTAATATTTACATTTTATATTCCATGGCTTCCAATGCACAACAGGGTATTGTTCTGCAAAAAAAAACTGTACCAGCACATATCCGAACTCATAACACATATGGTTACCTAGCACAATTTTAAAAGAGCTGAGAGACACCCAATATGGCGCTAGTGCAGGTTTTTATTATAACGTGATCAGAATGGACCTTCTTTATCAATAAACCCAGGGACTGCAACTCTCTTCCTTTGTTTCTGTTCAGGTAATCTTTAATGATGACGTTTTTAAAAAATATTTAAAAATGGTTGTTTCTTAAGTGGTAAATGCAGGATATACATTTTTTGTTGATTTTGATGTTAGTTTGGTTCTAGCTCCAATATACTTTAGCGATCATGCACTCTGAGAATAATAAAAGCAAATAGCTTTAGTTTATTAAAATCAAATGTTGGGCAAATCATTCTATAGGGAATTACATGTTGTTTGTTCAGAAAGATGTTGTTTTTTTTGTCAAAATTCTTCTGTCAAAGTAAATCATGTTATGTCATGTGGTAGTTTTTTGTATATTGATAGCCCCGTCCACAGGTTTCGATTTGTGCTTTGGTTCTTTTTGATAATGTCATAAGCATCAGGAGAGTTGTGCAAACAAAAGGTGTTAGCGGTTGAGGGAGGGGGAACCCTACTCAAGCAGCAATCATAATTCTTGCCAGGATGAAACCCCAAATTAACATTTGCTTAACCCTATGGTAGCTCAGCCCAAAGCAGTCAGGCTTAACATAGAAGTAATATGTTAAGTATTTATGCATCACACGAACAGTAGTAAAGTGAAAACACAACACAGGAAAAGTCCACATCTATTTAGTAAACTAATGTAAAATGTAAGAAATTATTTGAGACCAAAATGACACAAATCCAATCAGTAGAACCGGAGATATGCAATTTTAAAGATTTAAGTAAAAATAGTGCCAAAATGTGCAAAGCGCCAACTGTGGTTATGTGGTCACCCCAGACAAGGACAAAGTCATAAGTTCTGGCCGAACACGATGGAACACGGACCAGACACAGGGACCAGGAAAGGCCCACTGAACAAAGAACATGAAATCCTGGTTTACCGAGCGTCGTGATATCCGGCGTTAAGGATGCGTCGCTCAGCTGCAGCTCTGAGTCCTGCATTGTCATTGAGGACGTCATCCATGAGTGGCTCTGAGGAAGCTGCGGGGTTGCAATGTGAAGTATTGCGCTGTCTTTAAGAATGCTAACATCGAGGGGCTTGCGATGTGAAGGCCTACAACGAAGATACTTTGCTCAGCAGCAATTCAGAGGAAGCTGCACTCTGCAATGGTTGGTCCTGCATCAGGGATTCTACGGTTCCAATGTGAACAGATGTGTTGCGCTGCATTGGCACTGCTCACAGGACCACAGCTGGTCTGGTAGAGCACTCCAGGCACACGTCCAATGTTCCAGGACTGGGGCAGGACTACTTGATCGGTAGGAATCATAGAAGACCGGGTCCAGGTGCTGGGTTCAAGATGCAGGTCCAGTCCAGTCCACTTCACTCAGGCAGCAGGGTAGCAGAGTAGCAGTCCTTCTTGCAGAGCAGCACATCAGTCCTTCTGAGTCATCCACAGGTCCAGGCGAGAACTGAAGAGTTGAGTCTGAGGGTCCAATATTTATACCTGTGCCCACTTTGAAAGAGGAAAAATTCCTGGTGCTTTTCACCCCCAGAAATTTGTGGAATTTCCTGCCTCTTTTCCCTGGCCCCAACTTGTCTGGGATCACAAAGGACTAGTGACTAGTGTCAAACCCTTAATGAGTGTGATCAGGCAGAGCCTTTGTGATGCTCGAGTGTGTTAGGTGACCGCTCCTCTCCCTCATCAAGTCAGAGATAGTGCATCCTGTCCACACCTCTATCCCCTTTGTCTGGGATCAATACACAAAGGCCAACTAACAGCTTAACCTAATTATGTGACCCAGGAAACATGCTTCAAGCACCAAGTGGTTGGGACAAGAAAATGGCAACTTTCTAAAAGTGGTATTTCCAGAATTGCCACTTACAACCCAGCTTTTCCATTAAAGAGGGTTTTTAATTACAATTCATTAGAGACCAAACTCAAAATTCCTATCTGCTCCCATTTTAAAGCTATCCTGTATTCATTTAATAATGTAACCCAATGTTATCTTATTGGAGAGGTAGGCCTTGCAGTAGTGAAAAATGAATTCAGGAGTTTTTCACTCCCAGGACATGTAAAACTTAAAATTACATTTTCATATTTTTAAATACACTGCACCTTCCTCTATGGGCTATTTTGGGCCTACACTAGGTGCGACTTTTATATATTGAAATGTAAAGTGTGGGCATGGCACAGGGTTTATTTTGCCAGGTGGACTTGGCAGTTTAAAACAGTATACATAGACTGCAATGGCAGGCCTGAGACATGTTTAAAAGGCTACATACGTGGGTGGCACAGTAAGTGCTGCAGGCCCACTAGTAGAATTAATTTACAGGTCCTGGATACATGTAGTACCAGTATACTTGAGACTTCCAAGTACACTAATCGTGCCAATTTGGTGTAAAGCAATTCTACCATGTTTAAGGGAGAGAGCACAAGTACTTTAGCACTGGTTACCAGTGGTAAAGTGCACAGTCCTAAAATAAAAAAAGTGTTCAGAAACCAGGAGGACGAAGGTAAATAGTTTGAGGATAAAATCCAACACTTATTGTTTGCCAAATCCTGCCATTGGAAAGTGGATTTATGTTTTTTTTAAATCACTCTAATGTGATAGCGCTCAACATAAAGCATACTTAATTCTGCCCTATAGTCAGTCATAGATTGTAATGGATAGTGTTCATCAGGAATAAAACATAGATCACTAAATATTCTCTATAAAGCATGTCTTCGATTTAAAAACTGACCTGTTGTTTCTCTCACTTTATTTATAGTGAAATATGAAAGGATTAAGTTTCTTGTGATTGCCCTGAAGAACTCTGTAGAAATTTATGCCTGGGCGCCAAAACCGTATCACAAATTCATGGCTTTTAAGGTACATACTTGAATGCATTGCATAATTGTTGGACTCAATGTGGCCTGCAAAAAAATGAAATATTGTTCTTTGCATTTCCAGTTTCCTTCCAAATGTTTAGGAATAAAGAAATATTTGTCAAATTATGACTTTACATATGTTACTTGAAATCTAAAAAAAAGTCACAAGACCTGCAAAATGAAGTACATAACCTAATTAATTGGTCTATTGTACTGTTTTCCTGTTGAAACTGAGACAGAAGGAAAATATAATTAGTGGGCAAATAACATCTATAGCAAGCTGTTGCTTTTCCCCATATGCGTACGTATGTGGTGGTCAAATACCTGCTCCTACTTTTTAAAATTCTTGTTGTTTTGTTCATGAAGAAAATATTTAACCCCTTGCCTGTGGGGCTACTTCCCCCGCTGTGCTGGGGGGCAGGGGGCGCGCACAGCGGCCTGGTGCTCGTGACGAGCTGAGCGCAGCACGGTTGGCTGTGCTCATGACGAGCTGAGCTCGTCACGGCCACACCTCTTTCTGTGGAATGCTCAGTACAGCGGGGGAATTAGCCCCTCATGCGAGCGTTGCGGCCGTCATGACGAGCTTAGCTCGTTATGAGCACACGGCCACCATGGCTCATGACGAGCTTAGCTCATCATGAGCATGGGAGGGGTTAATGACGGCAAAACATGTGTGTTCTTGTCTTTGTATACTGCAAGATATCTAAACATTAATTGTGGTTATATTTAAAGTCTTTTGCAGAACTTCAACATAAGCCATTACTTTGTGATTTGACTGTGGAAGAGGGTCAGAGGTTAAAGGTTATTTTTGGGTCCAGTACTGGTTTCCATGTGATTGATGTGGATTCTGGAAGCTCTTATGATATCTACATACCATCTCACGTAAGTACTTACTCTTTCAAGTTTCTTTACTTAATTCCAGATTCACTATTCGTTTTGCTTTTTTGCCCTGATCTGAGTTTTTGATTCAGGTTTCCACACATTATAAAGTTGATGTAATGCTTAAGGAGCTTACACTATTTGTGACATGTTTCAGCACATACACACACACAGAACATACTGTATCCATATCAATCAGTGTTATGTTATGGTATGGTAACTAGTGAGATCCTTCATGTAGTTTGTAAGGTCATCTCAGTTACATTCTTGGGTGGTCATGAGCTTTGTATTTGGTAGGTGAGCCACTGTTTGCATTGCAGGTGTATAAGTTATATTTTGTGGAACTACCCATAACTCCATAAATCATTGTAATTGCAATTTAAATGTGTTTTCAAATATATAGATTTAAAAATTACTAGTATCCATAGTGGTGTTGCCATTGATTTCATTAGTAGTTTCTGATTTGATCTGATCAGTGATTTGATTTCATTAATGTTGTCATTTGGGTGGTAATCAGTGATGTCATGAGCAGTGTCTGGCGGCAGTGTGAATTATGGTTTGTGTACCAGACTATGAACTTTATTCACATATATAATCTATTTCTGTTTATAAAGCACTGCAACTACCCATGAGAATTTACTGGGGCTGAACAGGGTTCTTGGAAAAACTTGCTGGCAAGAATTAGAAATTCTGTGATCTTAAGAGGTTTTCTGAAGGCTGCATGGTCAGTATTCATGTGTAAAGAGAGAGGTAGACAATTTGAGTGCTTAGATACTAGGTAGGAGAAAGATCAACTACCTCATCTTTGGCATAGTTTCGGAGGATTTGAGAGTTGAAGAATAGAGAGGATCTAAGAGTTTTTAAAGGATTGTGTATGGTAACTCTGTGCATAGGTAGATGGGGCAAGTGCTGTGAATCGCATAGAGAGCCATACATAAAGTTTTTAAAAGAATGCATTTCGGAATGGGGCGATAATAAAGAGAGACCCTCAAAGAAGAGCTGTGGGAGTCCCTATGAAGGTTTAAGAGAGACAGACACATTTTAAATGTGTTAGAGACAAGAAAGCAATCAAAGTAATAAATAGAGTGCATGTGAGTAGTCCAGTCTTGATAAAATCAGGGCTTGGATCACTGTAGTTCTGGAAGTAGAAGAAGAGAATGGACACATTTTTTGAAGAAGACATAAATGGTAAAAATACTTTGCTGACTGTTTGTTAACTTGAGTGGATAGTGTGAGATTTTGTTCAAACTTGAACCCCATGTTTCTGACTTCAGTCACAAGAATGCGAGGTGGGCACCGTGCATCTGCCATCTATCGGAGGACTATGAAGGTCTCTCGAACCAAGCAGTAGTTCTTTATAGCCTGCATTGATTTCCAATACGTTGTTGTTCATCCATTTGATAAATGCTAGAATGTAATGTTGAATAGTGGCTCAATAAACAATGTCCATTCCTCGCCCAGTCATGCCCTGACTCTCTACAGGTAGGTATCTGCAGGTGCGGGTTTTGTAACCAAAATCCTTCCATTTTAGTAATAACAACCTTGTGTCGACATGCATCAATATTCTGGGAATCAGCTGTGGTTCCGGCAATAATATCTCAATAGCCACCAAACTGGAAAATCAAATTACGGTATCTGTGGAGTGCTCCTGTAATTGGGTGTTTATATTTTACATGGTAGCCACTGCCATGATGGAAGCACCCGCCCATAAGCAGTTCGGTAATATGGAGTGGCAGTTTGAGATATTATTGCCAGAATCGCTGCTGATACCCAGAATATTGGTGCCCGTCAACAAAAGGTCGTACTATACCCTCTGAGTTTAAAAAGAACTCTGAAATTCCATTTAGTAAAGTTTTTCAATTAAAAAGATTGTTCCAAATAAATGTAGTGCTGGGCAGTATAAAATGTTCTATATTTCTTTGATTTTTTTATGCAGCTCACAGATCATGGATTGTACCAATGTAATGTAATGTAATGGCCCATTTATACCGCGCTAACAATCGCTCCGAGGAGCATCTCGGCGCCAATGAGAGGTCAACCTGATGTTAAAGTTGCCTTACTGCTTAAGGAGACCAGGACCGGAGTCACACTAGTGCTCTGGCGGTTATATCTGGAAGATTGTAAACCCATTGTGACTGGATCTTTTGTTTTTTTTATGATAGATACAAGGTAATGTGACACCTCATGCCATTGTCATCCTGCCAAAAACAGATGGAATGGAAATGCTGGTGTGTTATGAAGACGAAGGAGTGTATGTTAACACATATGGTCGGATAACTAAAGACGTGGTGCTTCAGTGGGGAGAAATGCCCACTTCTGTTGGTATGTAAATTTTCAATAAATACACTCAAATGTGCTTTTATTAATAGTTCTCCTTTTATATGTAGTAGCTTAATTGTGAGCTGATAGATTGTGTTAACTGTTGGCACATTTCATAAAATCATTTTGTTTTCACAGCCTATATCCATTCCAATCAAATAATGGGCTGGGGAGAAAAAGCTATTGAAATCCGCTCTGTGGAAACAGGACACTTGGATGGTGTATTTATGCATAAGCGAGCGCAAAGATTAAAATTTTTATGTGAAAGGAACGATAAGGTAAGCAAATTTGAGCACTGCACTATTAAGTAATTTTTTTAATATAGGATTATAGAGTCCTGTACCAAAATCTCACACATGTTCATTCACCCTTGCATGTGTGCAGACTTACACATTTCTTGATTCAGGGAACCCTCATCAGTCACCTCTTTTTCAAAGTATTCTTGGATAACTTTTGTGAAAAGTACAGTAGTGACGTCAATGGCATTTTACATTCAGAATTGCACATAGCACATATTTAAGTCCAATGTTCACAAATCCACTTCTTTATACATCCTCACCAGGTTTGCGATTCTTCCATTATCATTCCCACCCAGGAAAGACGTTTACTCCCGCACTGGACAGTACTATACCACTGACCATTTCCAGGGGGTATGGGTCAGGAAAAAACTTTGAAATCAATCAGAATCTCACAGGTTATCCACAGTATTAGTCCCTTCAGTTCACCTCACATCCCTGACATAGAATTCACCCATGTGCAATATTATGCCATTGTGGGGTAATATTGCAAGTTAAGAAATGGATTTACAAGTCTAAGTACACCTTTTATAAAAGCCTTGCAATTGTAAATCTAGCCATTTGCTCCAACTTCCAAGCTCAATCGACTTTGTGAATTCGGCTCATTGTATATTAATTGTATTGTGTGTCTGATATCAAG